>NC_136413.1:76665000-77235000 GCF_051521515.1 Lactuca serriola | reverse complement strand
TTATAAAACTAAATTGGGTAGATTTTTATAAGTATAATGTTGTTAATAAGAAGATGCTAAGAAACAAATGAAAGAAAGTACCTGATTAGTGATTTCCATGCCCATGTAATTTACACCAATTTTCTCTCCATCTTTGCTAAAAACAGGTTCAACATATATTAAAAATGTTTTGGCACCAAATAATTCGGTCTCAAAAGTTATTTTTCCTTTTCCTGGTAATCCTTTTTCAAGAACTTCTCTTTTGAAGTCCTGGGATTCCTTTACACCGCCACCTTTGAATATTTCTATATCTGTTTTCCCAATTATATCACGTGCGTGGTATTAGAGAAAAAAAAAAAGACATGGTTCAAAAATCTATTAACTTACAACAAATAATAACTTTGAATTAATAAATTTGATGATGATCATATTACCTCTTCTCGTAAACTTGGAAAATGATTATAAATGAAGCGATATCACAACTCGTTCATTAAGCTCAAATTAAAATGGATTTATCAGTCATCAATGGATCTCTTGAAAGTAGTTCATCATTTGCGGATGTCAAGAAAGAAAACAAACTGAATTGGAAGAAACAAACTCAAGGTCACCAGAAAAAAGTTATTGAGTTAGAGAGAAACGAAGATAAAACATGGTGGTTTTTGAGCACATTGTAACATATGACTGAAGTTCAGTGAGACATTAACTAACACTTGGTATGCAAATCAGATTTTTTTCAATTCCACCACCATTGATGTCACCATTTATGATATACTTCTAAACCTTCCAACATAAAGGGAAAAAAACAATGAAAAAACTTATATTAAAACTATATAAAACACGAACATATAGAAGAAATTAAAGGAAACGCCCAAAAGGAGGGCTCAAAGAGAGCGATGTGTGTTATGGTCCATACCAACCAATAGTTTTCATATATGGTTTTTTTGATGTAATTAGAAATCCTTAATAATTTACATGCCTGATTTGTCGGGAAAATTTAAAAATATTTGAAGAACAGGCATTGAGTTGACTTCTCTGCCCTCTATCTCCAACCGAAAGGGGCATGGGAATTTTTGCTTTGAAAATCTTATCGGTGAACGATAGTGTGTTGAAGTATGAGAACGGATTAAACTAACCATGTGTCATCAGAAAAAAAGAAGGGAGATTATCATCTTTTGGCAAAGAAATAGAGGCGGTGGGAATCTGGTTAAAACCCGGCGAGTACAAAGAATGTTTAGGAAAAGAGAAAGGTGGATTGATGCTTTTGTGGGTAAAGAAGATTCAAGAAGAAGATTAAAGTTGTGGATTTGAGGGGGTGATATAGAGGAGATAACACGTAGTTTGCCACTGAACAAAGAAACAAAAAAAAATTAAAATTAAAAATAAAAAACGCAGCAAACAAAAAAGAAAAAAAAAAATAACAGTCAAAGTACTGTTTACAAAGATACCTTGGAATAATCCACTATCGGGGAGAGGCAAAGACACATGTAAACCACTATAAAAAAAATTAGTAAATAAATAAATGCAGAAACTACAAAAAAAAAAAAAAAAAAAAAAAAAAAAAAAAAAAAGAAAACAACCAATGAAATCAAAGAACTGTTCCCTAAAAGTGTTTGAAATTAATCTATCTATATATATAATGACATGTGTGTCATGTATTAAGCTTTGAGTTGAAGTCTACATGGTAAATTCCACTTGTTGAAGAACTTAGTAAAATGGGGATTAGCAAGAGATAAGTACTACAAGTATATGTACAGTTTAATTCATTTAATGAAAATGTTTTTAGTGATTCTCTATGGTTTCTGATTTAGCACCGGTTTTGTATTAATTATATTGTAATTGAAAGAGTAAATTACACGAATGGTCCCTATGGTTTAGGGTAATTTGCGCGCTTGGTCCCTAATATATTTTTTAACTCGGAAAGTTCTTACTGTTTGTTTTTGTTACGCGTTTGGTTCCTACTGTTTGTTTTTGTTATGCGATTAGTCTCAGTCTCACCTAAAAAGACTATTTTTTGAAGAGAAAAAATTTTGTGGGATAGGTAAGGTAAAATAAGAGGGGTTGGTGTTGGGGTGTGTTTATTTAAATATTTTAAAAAATTAAAAGCAAAATAGTTTTTTTAGGTAAGACAGGGACCAAACATGTAACAAAAACAAACAGTAGGGACCTTTCAAGTTAAAAAAATAAGTTAGGGACCAAACGCGCATATTACCCTAAACCATAGGAACCATTGGTGTAATTTACTCTAATTGAAAAGAGAACAAATAGACTGTATTTCCATCGGACATTTACATCACAACAAATAATGTTGTTTAGTTGCTAACTAGATTATGACTCGCGTAAAACGCGGGGAACATATAAAAAATACATATAAAAGTATAAAAAGTTGGCACAATAGTTAAAAAGAAAGTAACAAAAATAGAATTAGTTTTATTGGTAACATTGAAAAAACATTGAAATGTCTGAATATCTATAATCGATGAAGGACCTTTTTGTAAACAACGTTTTTTGTTTTATTAGTTAGACGGCCTTGTCACATATGAGTACCTTCAATACGATATCTTTTTTTAATTTATACTCTTCCTAGGTTCGGGAACCAATGTCAATTGTCTTTTTTCTTTCTTGTTGATGTATCAATTAATGAAATACAAATTGGTGCTACATTTTGGAGTTTTTAGTGCTATTAGTCGATTTATTAATGATCTTCCGGTAAGTTCATGTGTTTTTCAAAAAAATTACAACTTTTTATATTTTCTTCGAGTTAATGTTTTATTGATTTGTAATAATAATAATAATATGATTGGTGTAGGAGGGTCCTCAAACACTTGTGGGAATTACATTTGACTCATTGCAACAAGTTATTTAAAAAAAATAACCTTTCAAAAAGAATTATTCCTTCAAGCTCTTTTGCATTTTTTATTGCAGCCATTGATTTTCTTAGTTCCAGACATATATGATGTTTACACTCCTCTCCCCTCTGATGTTATTGTTTAACTTTCTAAGGTGATGAAGTTACCAAAGACTAGTGTTGACAATCATTGGACATTAGCAAATAACATAAATGCTTTTTCAAGAATCTTGTAAGTAAATCTACTTCTAACTCAAGTTACGACAACACCCTTGTGTTTGTATGTCGTGTGTTTATCATAACATTTATTCAGGGTATTAGTATCAATGTATACATATCTCCAAATATAAGTCAATTTTAATCAAGGGGCAAAATACTCCTTTTTCTTGAGCTGACAAAAAAGTTTAACCTGGAGAACACGAGTGCGACCTATATGAAAACTGTCAAATGTCCTCTAGAATCTGAAATGTTATAAGTTGTCTTTGTAGTTGAATTATCTGTTATGTTTCATTTTCATTTAAGTTCTATTTGGGATTAAACAAAAGGAAAAACAACATAATTTCGTTGTATGAAAAAAATTCAGAGTACAAGGCTATAATTGGTATAAAACCCTAAAATGATAGTTCATAACATTGACCTAACTCATCTAATTTTGTATCATACACTAAAAGAACAAATAAAAGAATAAAAAAAAATAGTTGCAATGAAAACCTTGTTTTGTGTACCAATAAGTTGGCATAAAACTCAACAGTTCTTGAACATAGGAATAGTCTACTCCACAAAAATGAATCGGAAACTATAATAAGGAACCAGTTCGTGTACATATGCAGTCCATATTCAAATCCAACCGTCCGAGTATACCTGAAAGGCTAATTTTCTCATGTAGAGCATGAAAAAATCACCGATGAGAAATTCATTTGGTGGCAAGTTAAAAAACTTTTTGAATGTCGAATTCCTATGAGGTGACTTCATATTAAGATGTCAAGAAGTTAGAATAATTCGTATAGATGTGCAGTTCATAATCAATACTCCTATAATGCAAAAGTTAAAAGATTTTACAAAAAAAAATGAAAATAAAATGCCCTAAAAAAGAAGTGTAAAAGGGTCATTTATCAAACTTTAGATGACTGCAAAAAAGAAACACTCTTTGTTCATACTTACTTCAGGCATACATCATTTTAATAATGCAAATGTCAATTTACCTATAAGGAAATTAAAAATAAATAAATAAGCCAAAACTGAGATCCTTTTTGACAACATATGCATCCGACTTAACTATATTGGATCTTGGAAAACAAATGTATTGGTTAATGCAAGTGATGGATATGAAATTGATTTTCCAACATCCATTTTTGGGTAACATCCACTTTCATATCCCTTTTACACATACTTCGGCTCTCCTCATGTGCGTTTCTTGCTTCTGTTAAAAAATACAAAGTTATACAACCATATAAATCATATAAGAATTGCACTTTTAGAAAGCATGCATATTATGAAATAAGGTTAGATCACGTTTGGTATTCAAATGTAAGAATCTTAAGAATGACCTAACTACAAAGATTCCCAAGTATAGTGTCTCACGATTGGTTTTTTATTCCAGTGAAGGGGATTGCATCGCATTACATCGATGATATATTATATAAGAAAGTAAGAAATAAGGCCAAGTGGAACTTGATGGCAAAACACCATTCTTTCATTGGTTATACTGAAAAATATATAAATTTTACAAATTCTTAGAAGTGGATATATTTTGTTTTGATAATCAACCTTCAATACATAAAAATCCCAAATCTTCTCGATGATAAACTTTGATGGTACACGGTCATTACAATTTTTTTTGTCTTAATAGCTTAAGCATCTAACAACGGCTTAAGGATATGAATACAAACTAAAGAACTACATACAATACATACCTAATAACCTAAAATGCTCCAAAGATTCAAATATTTTTCTCACACTTCTTCTCTCAACTTTTTCATATTAACGGCATGTCTCCAATGGGTTGAAGCGCTTCAACACTTATGAAATTGTTCTTAATCTGTAATGATAACATAAGATTTTAATCTTAATACAAATATAAATTCTATTCGAGTACCTAAAAAACTACATTATGGTGTCCCTACTTTACAGTATTAGAGAAATAAATAAATAAATTCATACATTTTTTGCAACTTTTTCATAATTTGCATGAAAAGATCTATCAATCTTTTTCTGGTCAAGGATTTAATCTCCCTCATCATACCAAAATCATTGTATATTAATAATTTATGATTCATTATTCATCCGAGCCAATTGCAAAGTTTCTAGGATGAGGATCAACATGAAAAAAACTGGTTGGTATCTACATAAAATAGGAAAAATATATTCGAAATTCAGAAAAAATAAAAGCATTTTCTATTTTTTTTAATAAGCGTGTTCATCTGAGTGTTCGGCGTCTTATTTTGGGAGTTTTTCGATACTATTTTTTAGTCCAAAAGAAAAGTTCCATCTTATTTTAGAGGCAAAATTATAAAATTATCCACTTCTATTTTTTATGATCATACAGACAAATGTTGACCACTTTTTTATATTATTTTACCAACTACTCAATCAATTTGAACTCTGGATAACTCACCTAATATCTTTTAACGACAACTTCTTTGTCTATTCTATCGTTTTCTACAACTAAAAGCAAATACAAAAAGAGATATATTTAACTATCATATTACTTGTTCCATCACTAACAACAAAAAAATCTAGCAAGAAACATATTTGAAGATTAAATTGTTACCCGATGCAAATCAACTCCTTTTTTATTCCCTTTTTGTTTATCTTCATTTGCTGATACCATAAAAAAATGGTATTTGCAAGATGGTGATAAATATTCTTGAGGTACTGAGTGTCAGTTAACATCAAGAACACATATCATAATTGTGTTCAACAAAAACCAAAATCAACATCAAGATAGCCCTCAAGAAAAAAGTAAGCAAACAAAAGGTATATATATATATATATATATATATATATATATATATATATATATATATATATATATATATATATAGCTTTTGTTTGCTTACTTTTTTCTTCAGGGCTATCTTGATATTGATTTTGGTTTTTGTTGAACACAATTATGATATGTGTTATATATATATATATATATATATATATATATATATATATATATATATATAGAAAATGGTGAAAAAAATGAGGGAAAAGAAGAAAACAGTAACAAAAAACGTATAAAATGCAAAGCAAGAGGTTGAAGTGGTGTAGAAAAGAAACCTATGAATAAATCAAAAAGACGAAGGCGTTAACTGTGTGTGTATGTCATCTTTCTAGTTTCTACAACAGATAGAAAAAAGGAGGCGAAGAAGGAGTGGCGATTCCTTTAATTCCTGAAAGCAATGGTAGAAATTAGGTTTTTTTCATAAAAAATGAGAAATAAACACTAGAAATCGAAACATAACAAATCTTTTATAAGTCATTGTGCGGAGAAACAAATAATTGACTGGAAGAAGGAGAACCCTAAGGTGAAACCCAAGAAATATGAAGAAACAGAAGGAGACGAAATAGATGAGTGATTGCGGTTGTGATCATATGATGAAAGGGATTCGAGGTTACATAAGGATGAATCAAAGAGATAAGATTATGGATTGTCTACGCATAAAGACATGGGAAGAGAAATTGTATCTGGATTCGAGGTCGTAGAAGGGAGAATCGATTGAATCGTTGTGAAAGAAGATGTACGCATCATTGAAATTAGTGGGAGAATCCTTCTTATGTATCTTCCAGCATCATTGATCTTTATATTTTCTTTCCTACAATAAATTGAAAAGAAAATAATGACTGTGTTAGTGATTTTCAAACCAGAACAAAAGAAACGGGTAATGAGGGATGAGGTTGACCAAATGATGATGTCATTGATAAATTTCTTAATTTTAAAAATAATTTTATTTTTTGTGAGATTTAATTGTCATTAATAGATTTCCTAATTTTAAAAATAATTTAATTTTTGGTGAGATTTATTTGACTTCAATAGATTTCCTAATTTTAAAAAAAAAATTATTTTTGGTTAGATTTTACTGTAATTAATAGATTTCCTAATGTTAAAAGTAATTGTCATTAATAGATTTCATAAAATTGGTGAAAAGATCTATCAATCTTTTTCTGGTCAAGGATTTAATCTCCCTCATCATACCAAAATCATAGTATATTAATGATTCATCATTCATTATTCATCCGAGCCAATTGCAAGGTTTCTAGGATGACGATCAACATGAAAAAAACTGGTTGGTATCTACATAAAATAGGAAAAATATATTAGAAATTCAGTAAAAAATAAAAGCATTTTTTATTTTTTTAATAAGTGTGTTCATCTGAGTGTTGGACGTCTTATTTTGGGAGTTTTTCAATACTCTTTTTTAGTCCAAAAGAAAAATTCCATCTTATTTTAGAGGCAAAATTATAAAATTATCCACTTCTATTTTTTATGATCATACAGACAAATGTTGACCACTTTTTTTATATTATTTTACCAACTACTCAATCAATCTGAACTCTGGATAACTCACCTAATATCTTTTAACGACAACTTCTTTGTCTATTCTATCGTTTTCTACAACTAAAAGCAAATACAAAAAAGAGATATATTTAACTATCATATTACTTGTTCCATCGCTAACAACAAAATAATCTAGCAAGAAACATATTTGAAGATTAAATTGTTACCCGATGCAAATCAACTCCTTTTTTATTCCCTTTTTTGTTTATCTTCATTTGCTGATACCATAAAAAAATGGTATTTGCAAGATGGTGATAGATATTCTTGAGGTACTGAGTGTCAGTTAACATCAAGAACACATATCATAATTGTGTTCAACAAAAACCAAAATCAACATCAAGGTAGCCCTGAAGAAAAAAGTAAGCAAACAAAAGCTATATATATATATATATATATATATATATATATATATATAGAAAATGGTGAAAAAAATGAGGGAAAAGAAGAAAAAAGTAACAAAAATCGTATAAAATGCAAAGCAAGAAGTTGGAGTGGTGTAGAAAACAAACCTATGAATAAATCAAAAAGACGAAGACGTTAACTGTGTGTATGTCATCTTTTTAGTTTCTGCAACAGATAAAAAAAGGGAGACAAAGTTTCTATTTTAATAATATTTAAAAATTATCGCTAAAATAAAATTGGAGTGTTACATAATTTCTCGCTCTTCTTTCCATTTGGAATCGAACTCGTGTTCTTGAGTCACATTCCCAAATTTAAAGTCACAACGTCGACCTTCAAATAATTTCCCACAATAACTCTTTTGATTTTCAATATTTTACTCAACCATGCCGGTTTCAATATCAATTATCTTTAAATTTCAGAAAAAATAGCCCTTGAAATAAACTAAAATTTGATATTATAATAAAGAAATAAGCACTTGAAATAAATTTTAAAATATTACATTTCGTTTGTCCGAATCAAAATGTTAACCACGAATGCCATAATGACACGCCATTAACATTTTCTATCTTTGATTAGGATTGACTGGTCTAAGCCAACCGTTCCACTTTGATCAATTTAATAAGTCCATCGTGTAGAATCAATCACTCAACTTGATTGACAAATTACAAGTGTTGACGGTTATGAGAAGTAGTTGAGGTTGATCTTGACCGTTTTGGAGCGATCGATCATAGTCATATAGAAACACCAACATATTTCTCTTAAATTTTTAGTATTTAATTTCGTCGTTTCCAAATCCCTGAACTCACAATCTGATCAATTATGGCGACTCTCACAGTTCCTCCGACACCGTTTTCTCCCCACGACGATGCCATTCATTTATATAAAGCTTTCAAAGGTACATCCTTTAATTGCTCAAGTCAACTTCACCCATTTTCTTTACATCGTTGAATTAACGATTCGATTTTGAATGATGACATGATCAAAATCTGATTTTGATCGACACCCTCTTTTGTTTTTTCCTGATTCTTTATTAGAACGCAATCGTTTAGATTCGATCTTGGTCAAGTTTATCAATTTCACTTCTGTTGACTTCAATCAGGATTTGGATGCGATACTGCGGCAGTGATTAACATTCTTGCGCATCGAGATGCAACGCAAAGGGCGCATATCCAGCATGAATTTCAGAGGATGTATTCCGAAGATATTCTTAAACGTTTGTCTTCTGAACTTAGTGGCAAATTAGAGGTATATAGTCAAGTTTGACTTTCGATAGTTATTAAATTTCAAAATTGATGACAATACTCTAGTTAGATAGATCTGTAGACTGTTGTTAGATCTTGTTGACTAGAAAAGGATTGAGATAAAAAGATAAAAGCATCAAAGTGAATTCTGAATTTGGATTATATTAAGTTTGACTTTTGAAAATCATGTCACAGACTGCAGTTTTGCTTTGGATGCATGATCCAGCAGGAAGAGATGCGATTATATTAAAGCAGGCATTGACCAAAGATTTCATAAATCTTGAAGCTGTAACTGATGTCATTTGCTCACGAACTCCTTCCCAGATACAAACTCTCAAGCAAATTTATCACTCAACTTTCGGGACTTATCTTGAAAAAGACATTGAAATTCAAGCTTCCGGGGACCACGAAAAGGTCAAATCTTTTTCACATTTTTATCAATCTATCAAGTTTTATTTATACATTTGCAAAAAAGGTTATTTTTCTAGCATCTTATGGGCCAGTCCAAAAAAACATCATGTGAAATGTAAATCAGGTATAGAACTGCCACCTAGGTGGTTGACATAAGAGCTTTGTTCCCACAATGAGCCAAATCCACGTTGGAATTGAAACCATATAGTAACGTGTAGATTTTGCTTTCTTAGTATAATTTTCTGCTGTTTAGGTTATAGAAAGACATCATTTGATTGAAAAGTTAAATTCTTGTGTAGATATTGCTTGCTTTAATAAGCAGACCACGTTATGAAGGAATGGAAGTTGATAGGGACATGGCTGCAAAAGATGCAAAGGAGTTGTACAAGGCTGGCGAAAAGAAATTAGGAACCGATGAGAAGGTGTTTGTGCACATTTTCAGTGAAAGAAGTAAAGCACATTTGGTTGCTATAAACTCATTCTACCATGACATGTATGGAGGGTCTCTAAAAAAGGTTAAAAAATATGTCCACACATTTCTACTCTACAATTTTGAATCCAAGCTTTTGCTAACCAAATGACACATATTCTTGATTTTGAATCTTGACCATCTTGTAGGCCATAAAAAGTGAAACTTCCGGGTTATTTGAACGCGCACTTTTGACAATCTTACAATGTGCTGAAAATCCCGCAAAGTATTTTGCAAAGGTGGATTTTTTATTCAACCAATTCTTTGCTTTGTTAAATGGTGTATTCCCTTTTTTTTACAATATTATATTGATATCGAAATAAAAAATGTTTGTAGGTGTTAAATAAGGCGATGAAAGGCTTGGGGACTGATGACACGACCCTTATAAGGGTGATAGTGACAAGAACTGAGATCGATATGCAATATATAAAGGCAGAGTACCATAAAAAGTACAAGAAAACTTTGAATGATGCAGTCAAATCCGAAACATCGGGCAATTACCAGACATTCCTTCTCTCTCTTCTTGGCCCAAATCACTAGGCCAAGGTGCTTATCATGACTTCTTGTGTTTGTGCATGCTATGTATTAAATCTAAAATTGCATTATGTGCTTGTTTTGATCCTTATACACCTATATGATTCTTGCTTATAAGAGTGATTAAATTACTTTAATTTTAAACCAAAAGTCGAATATTTTACATTCTTGCAAAAGAGTTATCCCTCCAATAACCAACTGAACAGACCCACAACGCCCCAAGAAACATCATATGAGATATAGATCAGGTATACAAAAGTCTGACATAAGAGCCGGACAAATAAGAAGCCAACTCACATTGGATTTGAAAATCCCACAACTAGAACTATTAGCTAACTTGAACACTTGACCATTTCAAAAAAAACCATGAACATGACCTTAGAAATTTTTATTGAAAGATTTGAACATTGCCTACGCTTTTTCTAAGCTTCATATTCATTTGGGGTTCGTCTTACAAAAAAATGGAACCCCATAAGTTAAAAGCTAGGAAACTACCATCTAGAGTTTCTGAAAGTTATTCTTCCAACAACCTTGAGCTGATCCACACTGTCTTAATCTAGGAGCAAGGTGAGATGTAAATCAGATACACAACACAACAGTCTCCTAAGTGGCTGGCATAATAGCACATTGCCCATAAGCATACCACCCCGTAACCAACTTTGCTTGGGGCTACCACCTATTCTAAGAAAACAAGGCTAGGTGAAAGTACAAAACTACCCTCTAAGATCCCGACTCTATTTCCCCTACAACAACCACACCTTCCTTCTCCGTATCATCACCATATCTATAAGCAAAACTCGATGGTGGTCTATCAACAGAAAGAGTACCTTCCAACACCTTCATCACTTCACCAACCGAAGGTCTCAAAAATGGCTGATTTTGCATACACCACAAAGCAATCCTCACCACTCTTTCAACTCCACTCAAATCCTCATTATCTAAATACTTCTGTTCTATAATCACTTTCTCCATCACTTGATCCAAACTATAATCTCCCACTGCATCCCTACCACACAACACAATCTCAATCAACAGTTTCCCAAGCATGTAAATATCTTCCTCTGATGGAGACTGGTTTGATGAAGACGATGAAGATGAACACAAAAAACTCTTGATCCCAAAATCGGTCAATTTCGGAACCATTCTTTCATCAAACAACACATTTTCAAGCTTCAAATTTCCATGAGGAATGCATAGTTGACATTCAGTGTGTAGATACGCAAGAGCACGTGTAACCCCAAGAGCAATATCAACTCTTTTTTGCCAATTTCTTTCAATTTGATCCTCAAATACCCATTTGTCAGCAGACCCATTTGAGATATATTCATAAATTAACACCACCTTCTGTTTCGGCTCAAAGCAAAACCCTTTTACAGACACTAAATTCCGGTGGTGGGTGCCACCCAAGACTGCTGTCGCCTTCACAAACTCCTTCTCCGACACCACCGTTCCCTCCACCACCTTCACCACCACTGCCATTTTTTCCGGTAGTACCCCTTTGAACACTGAAGACCCAAGAGGAGTTGAAAATCCCGAAGTGAGTTCTTCCACTTCCTTGAAAGATAATCGAACAAGTGCAATATTATTAAGGTTTGTTTTAGCCCCTATAACTATCTTCTCAGAGTTTTTTCGCCTTTTATGATAAACAAACAAAAGGGTAAACATCTGAATCCCTAAAATAACCGAAACTGTCACTAAAATTACAAAAGCAATTGCCCCTATAACCTTTCTATAGTTACCTTGAAATGGGAAAGATATTGATTTAGGGGCGGCATTAGGGTTGCCACCCTTGGTGGCAACCGCCTGTGGGACTAAACAAACCTTCAAGAATGAAGTTGAAGGGATTGAAGGGCCTGTAGATCCACTAATAAACCCGGTTCTTTTCAAAGTGCATAAACCCGACCCATCATTCTTTGAAGTTAGTGCTAAACACGTGGTGTCATTTGAGCAATATTCTTTACAAGATTCTTCACTCAACATCATATCGATATCATGAGGAGGGTATAATCCATAGAGAACGGTTTGTTTCATTAACAACATGCTTGTATGATGTTTACAGTTTGCTAAATCAACCATTTTCTTGCACCCGGAACCGGAATCAGATGAAGGAATGGAATTCCCCTCGTCTACGGAATCGGAATACAAACAACCACAAATGGGGCCGGTGGAATTATACCCACAAACGCTGTATAACCCACAAGAACCAAACACGTTGCATTGATCTTCTACAGCTTGCCAACTAACTTTCCAAGAACGAAGAACATTATTCCATGAATATATTCTCAAGTTCCCATCTTGATCGATTCTAAGATGCCTTAAATTCACAGAAGTGTCACCAAAATCGGTACTTGATATTGACCAAATAACTTTATTACTATTATCGTATAGACCCAAAACGCCATTTGAATCGAATCGAACTTCTTTGATTGTTGCACGTGAAGTGCTCAAATTGGGTTTCCAGTAAGTGATGTTGCTTTCCCACATTAAAGCGATCCCTTCTGGACGGATTACAAATGTGTAGTAACTGGTAATCGATTTTGTGGAAGGGGGTCGGAGATTTTGTGGGTACCGGAGAAATTGGCCGGGGAGCAAGGTGTTGGTCGGCCGGTGAAAGCTTTCCCAAATGACTGTATTTTGACTGTCGATTAGAACTAGATTGCCGTTGTTCAAGAGGGTGACGGATTCAACTCCTGAATTTGAAGTATTACTACTCCAAACTATGGAATTACTAGGGTTTTCGAACAAGATCAGTCTCCCATCCATGGAAAGTTTCAATGTAGAATTGATTGGAACCCTAACACCACCACCAACAGTCCAAACAGGCAAATTTGCTGTTTTGAGACCTAAATTGTACCTAATCTCGACTACGAATTCGCCACCATCTTTCTCGAAAAACCCAAATTCGAAAATCCCATTTTCAGAGACCAAGTTGTTACCTTTACGATTACCATCGACATAACTATCAGAATCATAAGCAGACCCTGAAATTTCAAAACCTAAAGGAGCTGAATCCATGGGATTTTTATCGCATAGCACGCAATTAGCGAAACCCAATAGGACTACAAGAGCGAAAGCAGAGCAAGAACAAGAAAATGTGTTGAAAGAGACGATTCTAAAGCTCTTACCTTTGATATTCTTGATGGGTATCTGAAAATCCATGAGAATAAACAAAGATTCCAACATTTTTAGCTTAAAGAAAGCAGAAAAAAATATTGTGCTTTTGTGGGTATATGAGTGATGGGAATGGGAAGCAAGAGAAGATGAGGTTTGTTGGTTTGAAGAGATTATTTGTATTTGTTGGTGTGGTGTGGATGCAAAGTGATGTAAGTGGGGCAAGAGACGCATGTTGAGTGATCGAAGACGAAAGTGTTGTATTGGTCCATTATTTACTTATTTTAAATTTTAGATGGCGACCTATTTTGAATCTTGAAAAGATAGACGTAAAAGAAAACAAAACTTCATGTGCTTTTTGTGAAGATCGAGGTTACTATGATAAACTTGATTCCTTCTTGTCTTTTTTCCCACTAATCATGGTATCTTGTTCACTTTGCTCCTTAAATCACTCATGCAACTTTTTATATGTGTGTAAATCGTTTTTTTGTTGTCAGTAAAAATAATGTTTTTAAACAAAATTGAAATTTGTAAAAATAATAATTAATTAAGTGAATCGTGAACATTTGAATTCAAAATATGGTTAGAATCCAAGTGAAAGAAACAAGTAAATAAATGCTATATTACCTAACTGAATGAAATGTAATAAACCTAACAAAATAAAGAGTTTTTTATAATATGAAAATGAAGATGAAATACTGATAGATGTGTACAACATTGTATTAAAGACAGACTTCCCTATTTGTGCAATAGTATCCACATGTTTGTCTTCACAATTCAAGTTATTGCATGCATCGTCTTAAAGACAGATTTCTGTATTTGTGCAATAGTATCCACATGTTTGTCTTCACAGTTCAAGTTATTGCATGTGAATTTGAATACTGACGAACTACTTTATGGTTTTATGGTAATGATGAAAAACGAGAGAGATAATATGTTATATGTATGGAAAAAACGCCCTCAAAACATATATTTCATTCTTTCAGATAGCTTTTCTAGGAAAGAAGATTTAACATGCATCCGAAAATATCTCGTGGACTTCAACTTTTTATTGAATACTAGGTGTGAAACTCGTGTATTATACGGGTTGATTTAAAAAAAGATTACACACTAAAGTGTAAACAAAAAATATTTTTTAATGTACAACTTTAATATCATATATATGATATTTAATACTTTACATATATAAGTATATATGACTTTAATTTTAAAAATTGAAACAAACCAAAAATTGACAAGTGGATAATATTTATTTCAAAAGTATCACAAAATGACAAGTGTCAAAAACTCATGAGAGATTGACATGTGGCAAAAAAAACCTTCAGATATTAAGGAGGATATATCTTAGGCCTACTCTCACAGTGAGTCTTTGCTCACCCCACACAAAATTGAAGTGAAATATTTATTATATATGGTGGCAGACGTAGAAATTATGATAGAGTGGTACAATTTTTTTCTGTCTAAATATAATAACATAAAAAAAAGTACTAGGACATTAAACTGATCCATTACATTTTAATATTTAAATTTGACATTTATGGGTATACATATTTTGAAACCCATCCATTACATCTTCAATCTTCACTTTCATAAGTGCTTCTTTTTCACCATAAGAAATCATGACAATGTTCAAAAAATATCACCTATTTTATTACATAAGTTCGTCTTCAAATACTTCATCGCAGAAAAATATCTTTCGACTGTTGCGATTGCGACGAATAAAACCAAAACCAACTTCAACAACATATAAACCATAGAATAAGACCGATGTTTCCTCGTTTCCACCATCAAACGAGAAAGGTCGGAAATTCATTGCAAACTAGTGAACTGTTCATCTTTATGCAAAGTGTTATAATATATCTCAAGTTCACTATCAAGTTACATCTTTTCCGCATCATCAAAGGCTTTTGTGTACAACTCACTCAACTTTAACAACTTTGTTTTGTCAAACTTAGCAAATGAATCACAATGACTCAAAGCCACCATGTATTCTATTAATTGGGTGCTAATTTCACTAAATCGGTCCCCGAATTCTATGATTTGCATATCCATAACCGTTCTGAAAATTTCAACTTCAAAATGAAACTGGTTAGTAACTTTAGTATTACGGCCTCTCAATGTGACATAATTTTCCGTCATCTCCACAATTTTTTTTTTGAAAGAGCATCATCTCCACAATATTAATATTATGTTTTTGACAAAAAGAGAATACATTCGATAAAAGTTTTGCAAACCCCGTGTCTCTTAAAGACTTCAATACCTCCATTGTCCCTCTAACCAAAGAAGTTGCTTCTAAAATGTCTTGATCCTTTTTTTGAAGATGCTTTGGCAATACGTTTGTGAGGTGTAAAATTCCATACATCAAATGTAAGTAAAACACGAAATCAAGTGTCTTGAAATATCTTAAGATACCAAATGCTTGATTTTGGTTACTTAAAATGGATCCTTCATCTTCGACATAAGTAAGTATGTTAAGAACCTTAAGAAATAAGTTCATCAAACTTGTAACTATTTTGAAATATGAACCCCATCTTGTATCTTCCGCTTGAACAAGAGAGTTCTCTTGATTTAACCCTCTTCCAATTTCAAGTACCATTTCCAATTGACTTTTGCACCCTTTCTTTTTGACTTTCCCATAACATGTCTTATCTTATACATGAACCACCTACCACATTAACCACCAAAGAAAGTTGGTCAAAGAAGTCTTCAACATCATCATGCTTCTTTGCTACACCCACAATAACTAACTGAAGTTGGTGTGCAAAGCAATGCATATAATGCGTTGAATCATTATCTTGTGAAATCAAAGCTTTTAGACCATTGAAAACACCTCGCATATTTCTTGCCCGATCTTAACCTTGTCATCTTACACGATAAAAAAATATTAAAGATTAAAGCGAATAATATTCAATTAAAGTTCATAATAAGGAAAAAAAATTAATTACCTAGGACATACTCAACATGTTACGGGTAAAAATTTCATCTATGGCCGTTTTAAGAGTCAAAGAGGATGTATCCTTCACGTGCACAACTCCAATGAATCTTTCTTTCACCACTCCAAGGTTGTTGACATATCTCAAAACTATGGCCATTTGTTCTTTTTTTGATAAATCATTAGATTCATCAACAAATAGAGCAAACACATATTTACCAATTTCTTTGCAAATACTTAAAATTATCTCTGTTGAAAAGCATTCAACAATTTGCTTTTGAGTCCTCGGGCACATCACTTGATTATTTTGAGGAGCATTTTATAAGGTAACAATGTGAATGCCTTCATTATGATCTCTAATGAAAGATAATAACTAATGTATATTTTTAATGCACTAGTTTTTAATTTATAATTCCTAGTTTATCGCATCTAAACCACACCTTACAGGCAGCGAACCCGATCAAGTATAATATAGTTTTGATAAGCAACGGTGTTGAACTCAAGGGGAATGGTAGTGAATTAATTTAGAATGTTTGATTATAGGTTACACAAAACACACGAAAGCAGTAAAGAAAGGTTTTATGGAATTAAATTTCAACAAATTTCTAAATAGCAAATATCGATAAACTGACCGAAGACAAATATCTTTAGGTACTTTGGTTTAGACAAATTACATCTTAAAATCATAGATAATTGCGCACACAGACTTATTTATTCATGTTCACCGATTTCTAATATGATTAGCTTCATGTTCACTAATACTAATCCTTTGATTTCAACACAACTATTAATTCATTAATCAGGTGAACAAAAAATCATGCAAATCAGTATTTAGTTCATATTAAGCAAGATTTGATCTTATTTAACCCTAGTGGTCATAGGAATTAAATCATGCAGAGAATGGTCATTCTACTTATGCACACACATTAAAGTTCATTACTTAATTCCAAACCTTAGGTTTTGGTCAAAACTCTAATGGACAGCTTCAATTCAAATCAACATAGTCAGATGGTCATCTAAACTCTATCAACTAAGCAATAAGGAATAAGTAACAATCTCTAACATATATGGATCTTGCAGTCTAACTTGACAAAATAAATTAAACACGAATAAACAATCCAAATAGCAATTAATCCACAAAATCAAGGACTCATCTAATCATAAACACAAAGCAAAGGGTTTTAATACCCAAATCAGAAAGTAAATACATATAAAATCATATTGAAATGCTAATCTTGGTCGGAACAACGAACCACATGATTGCAGGCATGAGTCTACTCTCCAGTCATTCAAATCTTTTCTCCTATCAGCTTAACGGACTTTCGACTGCCTTCTACCCTCAAAACGGCTTTTGGGGGTTTATAATCGCATGAATTGATCTAGGGTTCTATATATATCATTAAGTCTAATTTTCGGTTCTATTCATAGGTTTCATCGTCAACACGGTATGTTTGATATCCAACACGGTGTGTTCTTCATTAAAATCTCATATTCCCCAAGTCAGTGTCAAGAATCACGAAGCTTCTATTCAACACGATGTGTTTGTGATAAACATGACGTGTGCGTTTGGAATCAACATTTTGTCAAAACATAAAAGTTGTCCGAAATTGTGTCTAGTTTTCTGAACATTTTGAATCTCGTCAATTGGAGTGACGAATCACGAGATTTGGCCAAAACACTGACGGGGGGTCAAGTTGTCCAATAACATCCTTCTTTGTCTTCTTTTTACCTTCATCTCCCGTTTTCCTGCTCCTAACTTCTCGTATGCTTCCTTTTTGTTCCGAGCATGTCTTCGCTACTACAAAACATATTTTGAACATAATAAGTATCTTTTTTTCTAGAATTAACACAAAATGTAGCATAAAATAATAATGATAATGTATGAAATATATAACTAAATAAGCACACATCAAAATACCCCACACTTGACTTTTATTTACCCCAAGAAAAACTGAATTTTAAAATACCAATATCGCACAAGACAATCCAAATTGAACCTACCCATTATGTCGAGACCGCAATGCATATATTTGTGTCTATATTTTCCTAAGAACCTCCATAATCCTAAATACTCACAATCTTCATAAACACTTGCCTACTTTTTTTGAACAACGTTCATTTTATGCATCCCTCCGAATCCATCCCCAGAAAACCTTCTTAACCTCATGGTATTTTTGGTTAAACCCCCAAGCATACGTATTGAAAAATAACCTAGAAAATAAAAATACAATAAATAACTTGACAACTTTCTCCTTTGACTCTTTGATGAAAATATTTCGTCGTCTTCATAGCTTTGTAGATTCTTCAAAACTTGGCAACTCTTTTTTTTTCAACTTTTTTTTCTTTGTTTTTTTCACAACTTTGTTTTAACATACTCGCTTTTTTCACTCAAAACTATAAACCTTAGAAAGACATATGCTTAATCAAGGGGATTTAACTTCAATATTTATCGATTACATGTATTAGTCTAGTGTGCAATGACTACATAAGCTCTCCTAGATACATTTCAAGTACACGATGCTAAACATATTGTGTCCCTCAAACTAAGCAAAGTCGTGTTTTTGCTCCATGATGTCACTAAGATAAGGAGGCCAGAAATACATTATAACATATGTTAGCTCAACTAAACATATAGGTTCGGATCGAATCATCAAACACAATACTAGCATGGAATCCTAATAATGACAATTGCTTTTATCATAATTTTCTAAATTAACCTAGCAATGTTTATGATGATGCAAAAATATTTTCTTTTCAAAAATCATACTTGGATTCTAATAATGTAACCAACCCCCTACCCCACACTTAATTCATGCAATCTCCCCATTGCATGTTATGCAAAATAAAGAACAAGTAAAAAAGGAGAAAAAGGAATAGACTTCCCTAAGATAGAAGTGGCAAGGTTGATTTTCTTCTCTTTGCTTTCTTCAGATCACATTGGCGTGGGAACAGCTCATCCACGCCTTGGTTGTCATTCGTCTCGTGTGGTTGACATCTCCTAACATAACTGGAAAAAGCACTTTGGAACGCTCTTGGAATAGAATAAAGAAATCTGGAAAAGGTCTGCCTTGAGTAGGGGGAAATCAATGACTTGAAAATGTTGACTGAGGCTTAAACACGTCGAGTATGTATGGAAATACGCGGTGTTCTTCTATTGACCATACGAAGAATCACATACTTTGACCTGGACATGTCTTGTTTAATTGTTACAACAACGTGTTTGTTCCCCCCACGACATAGGAAAGTGTCAACCATGTCGTGACAGTCGTGATTATACTTCTACTTCGCGTCGAAATAAAACTCCATGGTATGGGAACAACTCTTCCATGCCATAGGAATCAATGTATAGTTAGAAACGCCACTTTTTGAAATATTAATCCTTCCAAATATCGACGCACACCCGATACTTATTAAAAGTTGTGGCTCTCGATTGTCAACTTCAAATCCTCACATGGCTTTTTCTCTCATGACAAATCTGCTTTCGACCCCAATTTTTGAAATTATTAAAGCATCCGAAGGGCATAAATTCTGCGAAGATCTAACTAGTCAAGAGTAGCAAGAGTTTGGTCTTCTACTTAACCCCCTCGATACTGTAACATCCAAAATTATGGTATGTATTAAAACCCTAAGGATTGATAATATTTTAATAAATAGTCCCTTAAGTACGCTGGGCGTACTTAAGTGCACGCTTAGCGTACTGCATGGAAGCGGTCGCGGAGGAATCAGGGTACGCTGGGCGTACCTTGAGTTATGCGGGGTGTACGCGCCAGGATCACAAAACCCTAAATTTCCGGACTTGAGGCCTATTTAAACAACTTTAAGTCCCTTGGACTAAAACCTAGAGAGCCTCCACGACCTTAGAACGTCCATATACTCCTGGAAACCTTGTGAGTTCATTCTTGAGCCTTAAAGAGTGCATTTATGGTCTTTTTGTGGGTATTTCAAGAAGGAGTGGTCAAGCAAGCTTGGATCAAGTGGGTGCTTCAAGATCCTGCACCAAAATCATCTTGCAAAGCTTCTGGAGGTAAAAAGCTTGCATCTTTCCTTTCTAATCTAGAGATCTAGCTAGGGTTTTGGTGGTGTGTCCCTTTAATGAACTTTAGACCTCTTTTGTTGAGCTAAGCCTTCCTTTTTGATATGAAAGTCAGATCTGAGGTCCCCTAGTCATTTAGAAGTATAAAAATGGAATCTTGATGAGAGATTTGACCTCTTGCATGGGTAAAAGACCTTGGAAAGGTCTTAATGGAGTAGTTGGGTGTGTATGAGACATGCATGGGCATAAAGTTGCAAACTTTATGCCTTAGGACATCTTTTCAGACTTAGATCTAGCTTTTGGACGTGAAGGATATGAGCATTAAGCACTTAATGGAAAGAGTGCTTAAAATGGTTGTACGTTGGGCGTAACTGGCTGTATGCAGCGCGTAGTCCCTGACCTTCAGTATGTTGCACGTACCAGGGTGGTACGCTGGGCGTACGCAACTCAGTTGGGCCCTATGTTGTTTTGGGCCTTTGGGCCTCATTTGGTTGTTGGGCTTGATTGGATTTTGTGAAATAGAGGCCTTTTCATATGTTTGGCCCAGGGACTTATCAGTTGGGCCTTATTGGGCCAAGGGGCCCATTAAGCCCATTTGCAAGAAAAGGGTAATTAGGCCTTGGGGGTAGACTTTGAAGGTTGGGCCTTTCCTTGGGTAATTTAAGGTCCTATCATTAATTGTATTATTATTGTTGTTATTCAACTCGGGTGGTTGTGATTTATTAGGAGGGTAGTATTTGTATTCATCAGATGAAGGTGAGTCTTCTCACCATACCTATGGGTCTACGGCACCAAGGCCGACCCATTATGTGAACATGTTAAGTGCGTGGGTTATTCATTTATGAATTGATATATTATATGATATTATGTTGGTATGGAAGACCCCAGGGGAAGCCCGTGGCATTGGATATAAGACCATGTGGGGTAGCCCATGGCATTCCTAGGTAAATACCATGTGGGGTAGCCCATGACATTGGATGTAAGGCCATGTGGGGTAGCCCATAGCAGTCCTAGGTGAAGACCATGTGGGGTAGCCCATGGCATTCTTGTTGAATCGTATTGCATGGTTTTTGTGGCGTGATTATAGCTTTATTAGCTATCAGGATATGTGTGGTATCTTCTGGGAAACTCACTAAGCATTTCGCTTACAGGTTGTTGATTTGTTTCAGGTACTTCTGAGCCCAAGGCCAAAGGCAAGGCGTGATGACGTGGTGTGCACTCTATCTCTCTTTTTGTGTGTTTGGGACCCTATGATGTTTTAAAAAGGGAAAACAAATGATGTAATGAATGCTGATTTGAAAACAAATGTTTTGGGAACTTATGGTTTATGAGATTGGCTTGATTAACTAAAAATGAAAAATTTTCTTTGTAAAAATTGGGTTGTTACAGATAGGCCTTGCTATACTACGCCTCGTGGATTGAGTTGGAAAAATCACCAAAGTAGTAGACTAAACAAGTCAAGAATTCCCTAATCGCTTGCAATCTCAAAACTCATGCTAAAAGTAAAACCAGACAATGCAAAAAGTATGATCACGAATTCCTGCACATAACAACAAAAACCTTCCAGAAAAGTGACATGATATCAACGAAACTAAAAGTTAAAAAAAAAATAAAAACAAATAATGAATAATCAAATAAACTAAATTAATTGAAAACTGTTCCCCTGCAACGGTGCTAAAAGCTTGATGTGTATTTTTAATGCACTAGTTTTTAATTTATAATTTCTAGTTTATCGCATCTAAACCACACTTTACAGGCAGCGAACCTGATCGAGTATAGTATAGTTTTGATAAGCAACGGTGTCAAACTCAAGGGGAACGATAGTGAATTTATTTAGAATGTTTGATTATAGATTACACAAAAACACACGAAAGTAGTAAACAAAGGTTTTATGGAATTAAATTTCAACAAACTTCTAAATAGCAAATCTCGATAAACTGACCGAAGACAAATATCTTTAGGTACTTTGGTTTAGACAAATTGCATCTTAAAATCATAGATAATTGCGCACACAGACTTATTTATTCATGTTCACCGATTTCTAATATGATTAGCTTCATGTTTACTAATACTAATCCTTTGATTTCAACACAACTATTAATTCATTAATCAGGTGAACAAACAATCATGCAAATCAGTATTTAGTTCGTATTAAGCAAGATTTGATCTTATTTAACCTTTGTTGTCATAGGAGTTAAAACATGCAGAGAATGGTCATTCTACTCATGTACACACATTAAAGTTCATTACTTAATTCCAAACCCTAGGTTTTGGTTAAAACTCTAGTGGACAACCTCAATTCAAATCAACACAGTCAGATGGTCATCTAAACTCTATCAATTCAAAAATAAGGTATAAGTAACAATATACAACACATATGGATCTTGAAATTAAACTTGACAAAATAAATTTAACACGAATAAACAATCCAAATAACAATTAATCCCCAAAATCAAGGGTTCATCTAATCATAAACACAAAGCAAAGACTTTAATACCTAAATCAGAAAGTAAATACATATATAATCATATTGAAACACTAATATTATTCGAAACAACGAACCGCATGATTACCAACATGAATATGCTCTTCAATCCTTCAGATCTTCTCTCCTATCAGCTTAACGGCGTTCCGACGGCCTTCTAGACCCTCAAAATGGCTTCCTGGGGTTTATAATCGTAAGAATCAATCTAAGGTTCCAGATATATCATTAAGTCTAATTTTCGGCTCTATTTATATGTTTCATCGTTAACACGGTGTGTTTGATAGCCAACACGGTGTGTTCTTCATTAAAATCTCATGTTCCCTAAGTCAGCGTCAAGAATCGCGAAGCATCTATTCAACATGGTGTGTTTGTGATCAAAATGATGTGTTCGTTTGGAATCAACATTTTCTCAAAACAGGAAAGTCATCCGAAATTGTGTCAATTGGAGTTACGAGTAATGAGATATGGGCAAAACACTGACCCCGAGGGGGGGGGGGTTCAAGTTGTCCATCAACATTCTTCTTTTTCTTCTTTTTTGCCTTATCTCCTGTTTTCCGACTCCCAGCTTCTTGTATGCTTCCTTTTTGTTTTGAGCATGTCTTTGCTACTACAAAACATATTTCAAACATAATAAGTACCCTTTGTTCTAGAATTAACACAATGTAGCATAAAATAATAATGATAATTTATGAAATATATAACTAAATAAGTACACATCAATAACTCAAAGAAAAGCCCTCTATTAAGAGAGTCACTTGACTCATCATGACCCCGAAATGGTAAACCATTTTTAAATAAAAATTTACAACACCAAATTGAAGCACCTAAACGAAGTTTATAGTTACTCTCCTCAATTTTGGTTTGCTTCTTGAAGGCTGCATTAATAGATTGTTTTTTTTTTCAACAAAAATTCACAATTTTCTCTTACTTTGTGATGAAAACTATCAATACCATCCATACGATCTCTCAATGAATTTTTTTTATTCCATGTATCAAAACCTTGTGAAAACAAGTGCATCTCTCCCATTTTTTCCCACCATGTCTCCACATACATAGCAAAATAAACAAACTGTTTTGTTCTATTTTATGATATAGAACCAAGCAAAGTTATCAAACCACTTAACATCAAAAACGTCTTTCTTTTATACCTATTTTCTTTTAAGGGAATATATGAGCCCTTGGTTGACAAAGTCGTTAAAGAGAATATGCCCTCCTTATTTTATCTCTTTAATTTGGATTGTAAGTTGTAATCTTTGGTCTAACACCCGGTGTCACAACCCCAAACCCGGACGGCGGAAACGTACGGGGGCGGATGACGTCATTGTATATTATCATAACAATTGAATACAAATGGACATAGCAACCCACGCAACATACATTAATAGATACAAACTTACATTGTTACATAGTGTATTTGTTCAAGTTTACACAACATTAACTGAAAAGTAACAATTCCAAAATACAACAAAAATCCAGTTCCCGATGACTTAAGTACCTGCTTACTAGTTACCTGAGAATATAAGTCATTTTGAAAATCGTCAACAATGAATGTTGGTGAGTTCATAATCATTTTTGTATGAAAACGGTTTGTATATGTTTTCTTTTGAAAAGTATAGTATGTTTCCAGAAAATCCGATATTTTCTATAATAGTGAATTGTATGTCTTATACCGACGACAAAAAATGCATGTATGCATGTTTTCTTTGTATGTTCCCAGAATATCCAATATTTTTTGATGTACGAAAAACTATAGTCTTATAAACCCTAAGACCAGAAATGTAACCAATAATGTACAGAAAAGTAGTATGCAGTTTTATATTTTAATAAAACCGATGAAGTGTAAGCTTCCCATAAACCAAGATAGTATTGTTAATCCCTAAGTGAGTTATTATAACCATGTTAATGTGAATGTCATGCCTGACACAACGATCTTCAGGTGTCGGAATCGGGAAGATATTTGTCACCCTAGACTGGCCTGTCTAGCTGTAGCGAACAACTTAGGTGTGAGATTTTCAATCCCGTATATATATATATATATATATATATATATATATATATATATATATATATATACAACTATCTCGCTCTCCCTCTAGGAGACTCTGGTTATAATGCAGGACTTAAAGTGTACGCTGGATAGGTACGACGAAGTGAATATGTCTCACTAGAGCATTAAGGTACTTACGCGAACTTTGACTCTCTTTTTAGTATATAATGAAATGGCTTTACTAGTATAAAATCATGACATGTGTTTTATGACACACATTTTACAGGTTTCATGACGTCTAGTTTATGACACGCATTTTTAACAGTTTCATAATACACGCTTTATGACATGTGTTCTGTGACACACAATTTTTTCTGTCAAAAGTTTGTCTTGTAATCACTTTTGCGAAAAACTAATTATAAACCTTTATATAAATAGTTAATAATAGTTATGTCTAGTAGTAAACATAACATTGTTTTTCTTGTGTTTGTAAACCATCCAAAAATATTGATGACAAATCTACGACTATTTTACTACTAAAATTATTTTGTAAAAGAAAAATATCAAACTTTGTAGTTTTGTTTAACAACTTTTTACCGAATTGTAAATTTGTAACACGAAATACTTTTATTTTGGGTCGACTCTAGTAAATCACGATTTTTATGTAACAAAAGATAACAAACAAATGGGTCAAAATTTTTATGTTGTTAACACATGCTATTAACCTTTTTGTACAAGAATATGTTTCATGTTCATCATATAATCATAGTGCATGAAATTGTCCAACAGAATACACATTTTAACTTATAACAAGTTTATAAAACACGAGCTGTAAGTGTGTAAGCATAAGGTTTTCGACATCAAATGCATAAATCATTCCATAAACAAGTTGGTGCATATAAATATCCAACGGATAAACGAAATTTGACTTGTATTCCCCCCCCCCCCCCCCCCCCCCGAAAAGCATGAAAAATATGAAAACATGGGGGTATGAAGCTCATCTTGATGATTTCGTGTGTTGTAGGAAGGAAATGAGGGAGATGTCGAGCCTATACTTGCACACACTTGAGGAGCTTCTCGAAAATCAAGTGTTCCAAAGAACTACACACAAAAATGTGTGTGTAAAGGTAGAGTTTTAGCTTAAGGAAGTATAAAAACACTAGGGGTTTTGAAGAATACTTACCAAGCTTTATGAGTTCCTTTGAAGAAAATACCCTTGGGGATGGTATATGAAAATTGGAGAGGGAAGTGAGAGTGGTTGGAGAGTAAGATGAGTGAAAATGTTTTTAGTGTGTGTGTGTGGGTGTTTGTGGCCGAACACCCTTAAATGGGGAGGGTGGATTTCGTTCTTGATGCATGATGGATATTAGAAGGCCATGCATCGAGGTTTGAAGGATCAAAGCATGTGATGTGTGGTTGTTTGTGGGTTAAGAGAGTGTAAAGCACTTAGGTGGAACCCTTTTGTGATTTTTTTCTTTTTTTTGTCTAACCCCAACTGAATTCGTATAAGGTTTGCGGCCCTTAGAGATTTTTCATGGGAGTTTTCGGCCAAAGGAAAAGCCCAAAGAAAAGGTTTTCAGTTCTTGAGTGTGTATGGGCTTTTGGACTTAATTTGGCCCAATAAAAGGGTTTTTGGTCCAATAAGGCCCAAAGGAAAAGGGTTTTGGGCGTAAGGTATTTGGGCCGAGAACTCTAAGAAAAGGCCCAACAAATTTGTTTTTGTTTAGCTATTGAATCAATTTGGGCTTACACGAGGTTATTACTAATTGATTCTTAGTGTATACACATGTATACTCATATAAAATTTTCGTTTATGAATTTCAAGAACCTAATACAACAAGATTACACAAGGAATTATTTGTACGTGAATCACAATCTCAACCCTAAATTTGCTAGTTGTGACATCATCCCCTGTTAGAAGGAATTTTGTCCCGAAATTTGCTAGTTGTGACATCGTCCCGAAAAGATGTGGGTACTTTTGGATCATCTGGTCTTCACGTTCCCAGGTGAACTCAGGTCCTCATTTAGCACTCCATCAGACCTTCACAATAGGAATGCGACTCTGTTTTGTTCATTTCACCTCCCTGTCCATAATTTCAACATGTTACTCGACGAAATGGAGATTTTCATTCACCTCAATCTCATCAAGCGGGACAACGAGAGTCTCATCAGATAGGCATTTCTTCAGGTTTGACACATGAAAGAAAGGGTGTACAATGCTGAGCTCTGGTGGTAACTATAGCTTATAAGCCACCTGACCGATCCCGGCAAGGATCTCGAATGGTCCGATGTATCTTGGATTCAATTTTCCCCACCTTCCAAAACATATCATCCCTTTCGAAGGAGAGACGTTTAGCAGTACGTGATCACTGAATTGAAATTCTAGGGTCTTCTTCTGTCTGTTTGCATAGCTCTTCTGTCGGTCTATGGACGCCTTTAGTTGTTCCCTAATCTGAACGATCTTCTCAGTTGTTTCCCTGATAATCTCGGGCCTGGTGAGTGTGTTGTTTGGTACTTGCCCTTTCGCCAGTTGTGTATCCCCCACCTCAGCCCAACAGAGAGGTGATATGCATTTTCGTCCGCATAGAGCCTCAAGGGGAGCGACCTTGATGCTTGTGTGATAACTATTATTGTAGGAGAATTCAATCAGTGGAAAGTGGGCATCCCATGCCTTGGCGAAATCTATCACACAGGCCCTGAGTATATCCTCCAATGTTTGGATGGTCCTCTCACTTCGTCCACCTGTTTGGGGATGGTAAGCAATACTCATATCAAGCTGAGTTCCTGATGACCTCTGAAGCGACTACCAAAATCGAGGTAAATCTACTATATCGGTTGAAAATAGTAGAGTTTGGCACGACATGTAATCTCATGATCTCTCTTAGGTTCTGGTTAACTTCTCCATTGTATTAGTTTCCTTTATTGGCAGGAAGTGGGCGGATTTTGTTAATCTATCGACCATTACCCAAATGGTATCGATTCTGTTAGGTTTTCTATGCATCAAATACAATTTAAAACTAGGCAGCGGAAAAATCGAAACAACGTTATACCTAAGTGTACATGCATCCTATGGATCTATGGCTTCATGCTAATCATATCAACCCTATAAATCTAAAACATAAGTAAGAAAACATACCTCGTATGTAGCCCTTGATCTCCATGCTTGAGATCTTGAACCTCCATGATGTTGCTTGGATGAAAGGACCCAAACCAAAATCCCTCTAATGGTATCACACCCAATGACACCAAAGAGTAATAAAAATAACTAGGAGAAGGGTCAGTTTCCCAAACCCAAAGAGGGTTAGAAATCATCCCTAAGGGAGGGAGGAAGAAGGGTTGGCGAATACTTCAAGCCTAGGTGCAAGGAGGAATGAAATTCCTAAGGCCCTATTTATAGCCTTGGATGCCTCCTAGGTTTTAGTACTCCTTCCCATGTGGGATGGAGGCATAACCATGAAATTTCACTCCTTTCCCATGTGGGATGGAGTGATTTTCATCCAACCCTAATTCCATAAGGTTCTGGAACATTCCAGATTAACCAACTATCGATTAATGAACATTCAACCCTTTAATTCATTAAACTGTTAATTAATTCCCAAAATATATTTCCAATTAGTTTCTAATTAATTATTAACCATAATAATTTATAAACCAATTTCTCCTTTTTTTATTCTACTCAATTTGGGTCTTAAGGGCAACCCAAAAGGACCCTGCTATTATTAGAAATATTATCAATCGTTGATGACCTTGGACACTATTCCAACAGTCTCCCACTTGGACAAGTCATCAACTATATGAGGACTAATATTTCTCCAATAATCAACAGAGAGTTAGCCATCCAATGCAACTATCGAACTATTGATCTAATCAAGATTCAGCCCTTAGATAAGTGATCAACTATCCCTTCGTTCTATGATATTTGTATGAGTTCGAGACATGGATACTGGTCAATCTCAAGAATTCAAGATTATGTTTCTTGACATAGATTTGTGACGACTACATCTGACTACTAAATTGAACACATCGATTCAGTCAGGGCTCGGCCAAGCTCTTTAGATGTCAGCACCAAATCATCAAGGGGCCCATAGATATTGCTTGTCCTATTAAGGCAAAAGGAACAAATAAACTTTGACTACATAGTTTTTGTCTATTTCATCACGTCACACATGGAAATACCCTTCATAACTACCAGTTACAGTTAGCGTTGGAGCACACCAATACATAACAGAATCATAGAGCAAAACCCCACATGTATCTAGGTTTGAAGAATAGAAGATATTATCATCTTAGAATTACTCATGACTGAATCCATGAAGTAATCTCTAAGCGTGGGTTGGTCCAATACTTAAATCTCTATTAAACACTCATGAGTGTTAGCGCAATCTCTTTGTTATGTCCAATCAATATGGACAATCCACTAATACTCATGATAGTCTTGAATCACTACTTACTTCCAAGAGTATGACCGACTGTGGACGTTTGAGTAAATTAATACTCGGGAAGTGGGTTCCAAACATGCAAAAGTGAGAGCGTAGTGATAGGCTAATTGAAAAGACCAAATCCATCATATATTAAGATCACCACTTAATAATCGCCAAATCAAATTAAAACTTATATTGCTTAAAGTTCTTGGGTTTTAAAACAAACCAAACTAAGAGTGTTTAAGCCAATTCATTTGCAAATATAATGCCTCTAGACTTTGTCTGACTGTCAGAATTGGTCAGTGACAATGGCTTAGGAATGGATCAACAAGATTATTTTTCGATATGACATATTGACTATGACGTCTTCACATTTGACTCACTATCAAATGTGTTGGTACATACTGAGTATATGTAATGTGAGCTTGTGTGACTTGGGATCCATACTCGAGGTAAGTTCAACCTTAAAGTCACAAAGAGACTTCATAAGGACCATCAATGATTAAATTTCAACAAAGATGTCACTAATGAATCTCTTTCAGCCACATTGTCTTCTTTTCAATTTAACCAACCGCAACATACTCTAAGTTTGCAAAATCCACTATGGTGTAATACTTGGTACTCTTCCAAGCTAAAACTTCACCATTCAGAGAAGCATGAAATCCGACTGCAAATGGAAACGTCTTTATTAGTATGGAACTTAGCATCAATGTAACTCTTACAATGATCTCTTCCATACTATCAAGATCATATCTTCTATCATCCAAGGACACTTAAGAAGGTTCTTGATCTTGATTCATTGATTCTCGCCAAAATTGAACTAATCCAACTTGTGTTGCACGAGGCATACAAGTCATTAGATGTGGCACATGTCATGGCATGTATGATCGATCCAATGTTGCAAAACTTGGCCTACTCGGCCGAGTACTCGGAATCAGCCCTCCACCGAGGTGAGTAATGTGAACTCGGCAAAAAAAACTCAGATTAAGTCAAACTCGGTCACAAATCGGTGAAAATCGGTCAAAAATCGGTCAACATCTCTCTAACTCGGGCCTACTCGGTCTTACTCGGGCCTACTCGGTCAAACTCGGCCAACTCGGTCAAAATCGGTCAAACTCAGTCAAAGGGTCAAAATTTTCATAAAAAGAGAAAAAAATCAAGAATTTCAAGATTAATATGTATAATACACTTAATGATTTATTATTTAACACACACATGTGATTATTACTACATATATATATATATATATATATATATATATATCTTAAATTTTCAGTAATTATTTATGAAGTAAGACATTTGTGTGTATTTCAGTTTTTATGTATTCACATGTATCTAATTTTGTTATATATTTCAATCAAATTATGATTTTAACTTATGATTTTGACATATATAATTTTCCTAAAAATATTTCTACATGAATTACCGAATCCAAGTACTTCCGAGTACTCGCTACTCCCCAGTCAGCCGAGCAGGTACCGAGTAGCGAGTTCTATAACCTTGGATCGATCCCATATCAGAAGCATGTGGGACACAAATCATTTGCTTTAGCTCAACAGTAGAACTAGGACATTAACATTTCTCAATGTCATGCCATATTGTAATAAGCCTAAACTCCTTTTCGAGTTTCCTCAACATTCTATGTACTTTGGCTTAATTCAATGGATCACTTTGATCTATCTCCCTAGATCCTTATTATGCACGTGTCTTGTATCTCCCATGTATATCATAGCGAGACAGTTCTCATACCAAGCCAAGCTTTTACATCTGCTAAGTTAGATTTATTAGTTTGATTTATGGTTTTCTATAAATCGTACATTGTTTATGTACAATACAAGGGTGACTACAATGTTCCCACTAGCACTGACATATATATGGCTTATCTATGTTTCTCGAAATTCAAACTCTTTGAACTTTTCTCATTGAAACAAAGATTCCAATTACTCCCACTAGCTTTGACATATATATATATATATATATATATATATATATATATATATATATATATATATGGCTTATCTTTATTTCTCGAAATTAAAACTCTTTGAACTTTCTCATTGAAATAACGACCCACTTGCGAGATGCTTATTTCGGTCCATAAATGAACGTATTAAGCTTACACATCCTTCAAAACCTATCGTGATTTAATTATGTGTTTGTTCCAATCTATGATTGTCTCTACTTGAAGATCCACTTGCACTTAAGGGCTAAGGTCAAGTGCTTGACATACCAAATTACAACATACATGGATTGAATCTCTCTTTCCATTTCCTCCTTCTATGTTGTAGCTTTTGGGGCCTACCATAGCTTCCAATAGCTTGTGCACTTTGATTGTTATCTACCAGTGACTCACATACCTTAGTAATATAAACTATAATATATTTAGTATATGATGTTATCTATTAGATCTATAAGGAAGTGGTGGAGGTATGTCATTTTCCTTAATGCCTCTTTCAATCCTGGATTGAATGTTATGTGCAACTATAGGCCTCTCATTGGTTGACTCTCGAATCTTATCAAGAGGAATGTGGCTCCCACTAGCTCTTCTGGAAATCAGCTCCCCCTCTTGGAAGGCTGCCCTTCGAGCAACATACACTTTGTTCTCAGAGGGATTGTTAAACAATCATCCAAAATTCTTGATGGGCTCTCCAACGACATAACACATCTCTATTCAAAGTTCTAGATTGTCAAGCGCTTCACGACAAGCGTAAGCCTCATAATTATAGACTTACATATATGGAAGTGAGGATAGAATCCCACTTCACATATCATAGAGTGTTTCAGGAACCTACTTAGTTGGCACAAGACCAAAGGACTTCTTGTAACACTATTCATGGTACAATCCACGAATTGTTAGCAAACACAGTGCGACTCATCTAGTACAAAATCAATGAACGATTTGTTTCTCTATCCAACCAATACTTCCTAGTGGTAGTGTTTTGGGCGAAGATAGATCATGAAACTCTTTCACGATCACTTAGATGATCGATAAAGTTTGGACTGAGATTCTCACTATGAGTGTCTCATCCTATTGCCCAATTGATTCTTAACTTCGCTATATGAGAGCTCTGAACACCTGAGAGGTTCCATACTCACATTCATATGAAGATGTTCTCACTATGTATCGTGGTTAATCTGAACGGTCCATTAGTGTGAACTAATTCCAACAGATACTCACGTCACCCATTGAAGCATTCATCATCTATCTTGATAAACAAGATTTGCATTTATCATAAGACTCAAGGTCAAATGATATCCAAAATCTCATCCACCTGGATACTTGGTAATGCATTTCTCATTTATGTATCAAATACTATGATTCCACAAATACATTTCACCCAACATTTGGATGTATTTGAAAAAGTACTTATTATGGTCAATCTGAACGATCCATTAGTTGAACTAACATCAACAGATATTCACAATAATACACCTTATTCAGATGTTCGAATCCATTTTGAACTATTGCTACTATACTAGCTTCATAGATTTCATGAATTTCTTTTAACATGTTAGAATGCTCCACATTTAAATAAGTCAGAACTATCTCATGAATCACAGTATAAAAAATTTCAATTATAATACCATAGATTAAATATTTTGAAAAGAGTTGACTTTTGATCCTATGAATGTAGCAAGGGCTTGGCAATCATGACCAAATTATCTTCTCCATGTTTTAGTCTTCTTACTTCATTTTAGTAACTGCACATTCTTGCAAATGTCAGCACTAATCCTTAGCAACACACTCAAGGTTTAGAAGTAATGTTTTGATGGCATTATAAATCCAAATATTTATTTGAATAACAAACATGGAAGAACTAGTTATCTTTTGATCCAATGGAACGTAGCACGGGCTCATGATCCATCATCAAATTTTACTTCTTCATGTTCCGGTCCTTTCACCTCAAATATACATTTGGGCAAGTTTGATTTCTTAGTCCTTTTCTTGTTATGGAAACAAGCAGCTATCAGAACATGTCTTAGAATAAGCCTTCCTTTGTCCTAGGTATTAGGGCCTAGATTAGGTATACCCACACTACTTGCCTTTTAAACCGTGGGCAATTGGCTTTCTTCTTCTTGACACTTCTATTCATGATAGTAAAACATGGGAGTGTTTTGATGTATGAGTTTCTATGATTGGCCATGCTAGTTCCAAAAGGAAACCTCAACATGCTACACAACTCCTTAATGGACATTCCAAGTTGTTCATATCAAAATCAGCATGAACTGATCATATGTACATGTTAGCTAGTCAACTAACCATAGTCAACTCCTAACTCAAGGAAATTCCATTTTACTTCAATATGTTAATTTACAACATACATTTGATAATTGCTCTTTCTAACAATTTAGAATGCAATGTTTGAAGTAACCTAGGAAGAGCTTTAACAAAGGCGTGATCTTTCCTTTCGTTTATGAGAACTATTCCCAAACTACGAAATTGACAAGATTGATCATCCTCATAGCTAATCCTTTCAAAGGTTTTATAGCAGTAGATTTTAGTGGATAAGGTTTTCGACATCATTCAATAAAATTCCATTATAGTTTGTTTTACTTATCCTTAGAAAATAATCACCCTAAATTATTTTAGAAGGCTAGGATCTATATTTGGCTCCATGATGTGTAAAGGGATGCCGTAAACACACCAAAAATTTATTTAGCTAGGCAAAGCCCTTTGCCAATTTCAATCACCATGAAATTCCTAGATCTTTGAGATTCATTGACTATCAATGACATGTTAATCTCGGATTATGTTCATCTCAAATTCAATGATAGGGTTGTCACAGATCACCTAACAGATGGTGAATCGACCATACGAAATCGCATGGTCCCCGACTCAAGTTACGCTTGAGATTCGTGAGTTCCACATCATTCTCTACCTATACTCTCAAATTGATGTGCCGGTTAACCGCACGAGCTCCATCAACAAGTTATAAAGAGAATGTGCAACTTTTATGGATAACATAAGATTTACATTAAATAGATTGAGAATTAACCATACAAAATCGCATGGTCCCCATCTCAAGTTACGCTTGAGATTCGCGAGTTCCATATCATTCTTGACTATATTCTAGATTGATGTATGGGTTAACCACACGAGCTCCACCAACAGAATATAAAGAGAATGTGCAATTTTTATGGATAATACAAACTCACATTCTATTAATAAAACGAAATTTTGTTTTATACTTGTATATAGAATACCTTTAGATTGACCATTATCACTATCAAACCCTTTCGGTAACTCCATTCTCAAAATGTAATAGGGCGGTGAGGGTGGTAAGCGCGAAGCATATTAAAAATCGTCCTCATTAGGAATCAAAGAGACCCCCTTAAACTCCTACATTAGAATGGGTGCGTCTAGTCACGGTAAGACTGACCATGTCAATATTTACATACGCGAGGGCGCATGTTGTAAGTTTCTTATACATATAGTAGACACAATTCTAATATATATAAACACAAGGGGTAAATTTAAAACTCTTTAAATTTAGTTGTCTATTATTAATTCTTATTAATTGCAAGGACGCAATGTAACAATTAATAAATCATAAGGGTGTAATATTCAAATATATAAATCCATATTATAAATAATATTAAATATTTAAATTCACAATTTAAATAATAAATAAATACTCAAATTCAAATAAACACATTTAAATAATATATATCATTTATCAAATAAATATTCAAATTCAAATAAACATATTTAAATAATATTTATCCATTATCAAATAAATATTCAAATTCAAATAAACACATTTAAATAATATTTATCAATTTTCCAGATTCAAAAACAATTTAAATTAGGTATTTATCCATTTTTGATAAAGCTTCATATTCGAAAAATGGCAAAAAATCTGAAACCCTCATTCTGCTGAGCTCACGTCGTGAGCTGCGACTAAGGTATTATCAATTACGAATTTTTCAATAATCCTTCTACCATTAAATTTCAAACAAGTTTTTAGAGAAAACATGGATCTAGGGTGAAAGTAACCATGAACCAATGGCTCTGATACCACAGTTGGGTTTTCTATGCATCAAATACACTCTAAAACTAGGCAGCGGAAAAATCGAAACAACGATATACCTAAGTGTACATGCATCCTATGGATCTATGGCTTCATGCTAATCACATCAACCCTAGAAATCTAAAACTTAAGTAAGAAAACATTCCTTTTATGTAGCCCTTGATCTCCATGCTTGAGATCTTGAACTTCCATGAAGTTGTTTGGATGAAAGGACCCAAACCAGAATCCCTCTAATGGTATCACACCCAACGACACCAAAGAGTAGAGTAAAAATAACAAGTAGAAGGGTCAATTTCCCAAACCCAAAGAGGGTTAGAAATCGTCCCTAAGGGAGGGAGGAAGAAGGGTTGGCGAATACTTCAAGCCAAGGTGCAAGGAGGAATGAAATTCTTAAGGCCCTATTTATAGCCTTGGATGCCTCCTAGGGTTTAGTACTCCTTCCCATGTGGGATGGAGGCATAACCATGGAATTTCACTCCTTTCCCATGTGGGATGGAGTGATTTTCATCCAACCCTAATTCCATAAGGTTCTGGAACATTCCATATTAACCAACTATCGATTAATGAACATTCAACCCTTTAATTAATTAAACTGTTAATTAATTCCCAAAATATATTTCCAATTAGTTTCTAATTAATTATTGACCATAATAATTAATAAACTAATTTCTCCTTTATTTATTCTACTCAATTTGGGTCTTGAGGGCAACCCAAAAGGACCCTGCTATTATTAGAAATATTACCAATAGTTAATGACCTTGGACACTATTCCAACAGATTCCATCCTTTGTCTTGGACAATTTGGTGATGTAATCCATCGTTATCCGTTCCCACTTCCACTCGGGTATTTCTGGTTCCTATAGTAGACCTGAGGGCTTCTGATACTCTACCTTAACTTTGGCGCAAGTCAGACACTTGCTCACTTAGGTAGCAATTTCGGCTTTCATATTCAGCCACCAATAATGTTGCTTGAGATCCAGGTACATGTTATCCGAACCTGGGTGGACGGAGTACTTTGTCTTGTGGGCTTCATTCATAACTACGTCTCTGAACCCATCAAATTTTGGGGTCCAGATTCGGTCCATGAGGTAGTAGGCTCCGTCCTCTTTGATTGTAAGGTTCTTGTCCATCCCACGCAAGGCTTCATTTCTGATGTTTTCCGGCTTCAAGGCTTCCAGTTGAGCCTCTTTGATTTGTGAAGACAAGTGGGAATGGATGGTCATTGTTAGCGTTCTTACTCGGCGACCTAAGTACTCTTTCCGGCTTAACGCATCTGTCACCACATTGGCTTTTCCCGGATGGTATCAGATCTCGCACTCGTAATCGTTCAGTAACTCGACCCATCATCGTTGCCTTATATTTAGCTCTTTCTGGTTTAGGATATGTTGGAGGCTTTTATGATCCGTGAAGATGCTACACTTTGTACCGTACAGGTAGTGCCTCCAAATCTTTAGTGAAAACACGACTGCTCCCAACTCCAAGTCATGTTTCGTGTAGTTCACCTCATGGTTCTTTAGTTACCTTGACGCATAGGCTATCACCTTCCCTCGCTGCATGAGTACATAGTCTAATCCTTGATTGGATGTGTCGCAATAAACCACGAAGTTTTCTGTCTCTGCTAGGAGAGATAAGACAGGGGTGCTGCATAGAGCTTGTTTCAAAGTTTGAAAGGTAGCCTCTTTTTTCTTCTCCCAGACGAAGGGTACACCCATTTGAGTTAAGGCGGTGAGCGGCTTGGCGATCTTAGAGAAATTATGTATGAACCTCCTATAGTAACCAACGAGGCCTAAGAATTGCCTGATCTCCGTTGGGGTTCTTGGGATTGCCCAGCCTTCAATTGCTTTGACCTTGGAAGTGTCCACATGTATTCCCTCCTCACTGACCACATGGCCCAGAAAATCCACCATTCGAATCCAAAACTCGCATTTGGAGCACTTTGCATACAACTTCTCCGCCCTTAATGTTTCCAGAACCTGCCGCTGATGTTAATTGTGTTATTCTTAACTTCGTGAATAGACGAGCATATCAACGATAAAAACAATCACAAAGTTGTCGAGGTAGGGTCGGTAGACTCGGTTCATCAAGTCCATAAATGTCGCATGCGTATTTTTTAGACCGAAGGGCATCACTATGAATTCGTAGTGTCCATAGCGGGTTCAGAAGGTAGTCTTGGGGATGTCTTCTTCTCGGACTAGTAGTTGGTGATACCCAAACCTTAAATCTATCTTTAAGAAGTAACTTGGTCCTTGTAGTTGGTCAAAGAGATCATCGATCCGGGGAAGAGGGTATCAATTCTTGACGGTGAGCTTGTTGAGTTCGCGGTAATCGATGCACATACGAAACAACCCATCCTTCTTGTTTACGAATAAGATCGGAGCTCCCCAGGGTGAGAAAATTGGTCTTATAAACCCCTTGTCCAATAATTCACTTAATTGACTAGAAAGCTTTTGCATCTCCACAGGAGCTAATCTATTTGGCGACTTGGTGATTGGTGTGGCTTCGGGTATCAAGTCGATCCAAAATTCGACTTGTCATTTGGGAGGTATTCCCGGAAGGTCCTCGGGAAACACGTCGGGAAAATCCCACACCCTCGGGATATCTTTAATGTTCTTTTCTTCTTTCTTTTTATCAACCACATAAGCTAAGAAGGCATGTTTTTTCTTGTGTAAACACTTATGTGCCTTGATACACAAGATGAGGCGAAGGTTCGTACCAGGTTTGTCGCCATATATAACTAGGGTTTCATTGTCGGGTAGGTGAAGGTGAACGGACTTCTTGTAACACATAATATCGGCACGGTGGGGGCTTAACCAGTCCATGCCGATGATCACATCAAAACTCCTAATAGTAAGCGGCATTAAGTCTATTGGAAAGGAGTGGTCATTTAAAGTTTGTGTGCACCCTAGGAATACATAGTTTGTTGTTTCTGTTTTTCCGTTATCCATTTCGATGGTAAATGTTCCGTTTAATGATTGAGGATTTTGATTGAGTAGGTGCTTAAACCTATAACTCACAAAGCTTCTTTTTGCCCCACTATCAAATAAAATGCATGCATAAATGTTGTTGAGGAGGGACGTATCAGTGACTACTGCAGGATCCTTCACTGCCTCTTCATGTCCTATTGCTAGGACTATCCCCGTTCCCCCTGTGTTCTTGTTGTTGGCCTTTGGACAGTTTCTTTTGTAGTGACTAGTTTCTCCTCACCCATAACATGCTTGATTTACACTAGCATTGGTAGGTTGATTGGTCTGTTGTGTTGGCGTTATGCAATACCGGGGGGTGTGCCCCTTCCTATTGTAGTTGGTACAGTGCATTTCTCAGCATGCACCGTGGTGATGAAAGTTGCATTTATCGCATTTCGGGAGATTACCCACATATGGCTTGGTCGGTACTGGTGTGGCAGGAGAGGTAGCGGCATGAACCACCATGACCTATTGCTTCTTCACAGACTCTTGAGTTTTTTGCCCTTTCCTCCTGTTTCCCAAGTTTTTCTTGTTATCACTCCCTTTCTTCGGTTCAGTGACGAAATTCATTGTGCCCTTTTGTACCCCATGGTCATATAGCTTTTGTGCGAGGCGTTTGGCGTTGTCGAACATTGTTGGGTTTGCAGCAATCACATTCCCTAGAATCGGGGGAGTTAGCCCCCAAATGAAACGTCCGACCTTATTACTTTCGGAGGTGATCATTCCTAGACACAGGATCGCCAAGTATCTGAATCTGGAAATGTAAGCTTCAATGTCGTAGTCTTTTATAGTGAGATTCCACAATTCTTGCATGAGTTTATGTACGTCACCCCTAGGGCAGTACTCATCAAGCATCATGGTTTTGAGGTCCTCCCAAGCCATTGAGTTCTCCACTGCGAGTGTTAGGGCCTTGATGTGGTCATTCCACCACGTAAGGGCTCTATCGTCAAAAGTACAGGTTGCAAATTTAACTTTGCTTTCCTCTGGACAGCCGCAAATCTCGAAGACCGATTTTGTCTTCTCAATTCATCGAGTTAGGGCAATGACACCCCCGCTTCCATTGAATGGCTTTGGCTTCCTGTTTGTGAAGTCTTTGTATGTGCATGCTCGTTGAATCCCTTGGTTAACCCCGTGGTTGGAACTGCCCGTTTTGTTTCTGCTTCCGCCTCCATTTGCACCATTGTTGTTGATATGTGCCAGAGCAGCAGTGACTGCGACTGAAACTGTCACCTAGAATGCGGCCGAATCCATTTGTGGTGGAGGCAGCGGTGGTGGTGGTGATGTCTCGTTGTTCTTGCGTCAGATGTATCTTCCGGGCGGCATTCTACTGCCACAAGTGGAATTTGATAGGCTCTTTATAAGGGTTATGATATGGATACAATTGTAATCAAACATTGCATTTAGATATGCCAGGGCTAGTGGTTATCGAGCGTTATTTTGTACACATAATCAAAATCTTGTTTTACCAAATAAAAATGAATAGATAAGACATAGCAGATAACAACATCCGTAAATAAAATACATGCTTTCTTCATTAATGATAAAGTAATGGTACATAACTTTTTGGAAAATTGACCTTTATAAGGTCTACAATACATCAATATAACAATCCGGCAGCATAACGACCCTTCGAATAATGTAATCACTTAGACGTAGGGTCGGTCCTACATATAAAATAACGAAAAGGGGTTTTACTAATGCATACCCAAACATCTTGTCTATCATAGTTGGTGAGTAGGATAGATCCTACTCACATCGATTAGTCCCCTACAGTGCCTGGGATGAAGTAGATGCACCCTGCAGCTCGACTAGTCGGTGCTCGGCTACCCGTACTCTCTCCTCAAGAGCAGCATGTCTCTCCTGATATTCCCTTACTTCCGCTCGCACGGTAGTAAGGTCCTTGATGAGTCTCCGTAGGGTAAAAGTCCCTCTCGAGGTCACGAGTGCGTGCGACTGTGACCTCCATAGCATCCCTCATCTCCATGACTCGGTGGAATGTCATGTGAGCCTGATCTCCGATGTTTGAAATCCTCCGGACCATGATGGGAAGTGCTCGGTCTGCGGGCCCTCCATGGCGATGGTTGTAAAATCCTCGATCCATCCCGAAAGGTGGGCGTTGCCCCTAATTCCGGCTCCACCTCTCAATGTCATAGGCCCAGGGGGCGTAGAGCCATTATAGCCCCATCAGTGTGCTGGTACCCTAGCCATGTAGGGAGGATAGATGACTTCAGACTCCATGGCCGACTCATCCTCCTCCTCTTCCTTTACTTCCTCCTCGACTTCCTCCTCCGTCTCATCCTCCGGGATCTCCTTGGGATCCTCCTCAGGATCCTCCACTATCCACCATGCGTTCCCCTGGTTGGGGGGTAAGGATCTCCTGGGTGGTGATAATCTGCCATGGCATCTGTACGAAAGTACATAAGTATGAGAAAAAAAGATAGAATGCCAAAATACCCCTATAGTATTTTATTTCTTTTAGTTTTGTTCTTAGACCCTTTTAGTTCAATGTTGGTAAGTTTTAGATTTGTTGTCCACCTCGACCATTCATTAACACATGTTGGTCGTATCTCGAATAAATATAGTTGATCAGGCTATATTTACCCTAGATATGATTACATAACTGTATAAGTTTAATCATGATGTCCAACTCTTCTAAGTACTTCTTATTATAACATTATTTTTTTCTAATATGCATATATGTATGTACACTTTTCATAAAATACTTATATTTTTAAAGCATACTTTTAGTCAGAGTGTTTTAGTCCCACTGTATTTATAGTTGTATATCTTCTATGGTTAGATATACTAGTTCACTATAAACAATGCTCTGATACCAATCTGTCACACTCCCGAACCAGGACGGCGGAAACATCCGGGGGCGGATGACGTCATTGTATAGTATCATAACAATTGAATATAAATAGACATAGCAACCCACACAACATACATTAAGAGATACAAACTTACATTTTTACATAGTGTATTTGTTCAACTTTACACAACATTAACTGAAAAGTAACAATTCCAAAATACAACAAAAATCCAGTTCCTGATGACTTAAGTACTTGCTTACTGGTTATCTGAGAATATAATTCATTTTTTAAATCATCAACAATGAATGTTGGTGAGCTCACAAACATTTTTGTATGAAAACGGTTTGTATCTGTATTGTTTTGAAAAGTATAGTATGTTTCCAGAAAATCCGATATTTTCTATAATAGTGAATTGTATGTATTATACCGATGATAGAAAATGTATGTATACATGTTTTCTTTGTATGTTCCCAGAAATTCCAATATTTCCTGATGTATGAAAAATTGTAGTCTTATAAACCCTAAGACCAGAAATGTAACCAATAATGTACAAAAAAGTAATATGCAATTTTATATTTTAATAAAACCGGTGAAGTGTAAGCTCCACAAACCAATATAGTATTATTAATCCCTAAGTGAGTTATTATAACCATGCTAATGTCAATGTTATGCCTGACACGATGTTCTTTAGGCGTCAGAATCAGAAAGTTATTTGTCACCCTAGACTGGCTCGTCTAGCTGTAGCGAGCAGCTCATGTGTGGGATTGTCAATCCCGTATAGATCTATACAGAACTATCTCGCTCTCCCTCCAGGAGACTCTGGTTATAATGTAGGACTTAAAGTGTACGCTAGGTAGGTACGGTGAAGTGAATATGTCTCACTAGAGTATTAACGGATATACGTGAACTTTGACTCCCTTTTTAGTATATAATGAAATGGCTTAACAAGTGTAAAATTGTGCCAGGTGTTTTATGACATGCATTTTACATGTTTCATGACATGCATGTTATGACACATGTTTTTAACAGATTCATAATACATGCTTTATGACATGTGTTCAGTCACACGCAAATTTTGTTGTCAATAGTTTGTCTTGTAATCACTTTTGCGAAAAACTAATTATAAATCTTTATATAAATAGTTAATAATAGTTATGTCTAGTAGTAAACTTAACATTAATTTTCTTAGGATTTTTAAACCATCCAAAAATATTGATGACAAATCTACGAATCCATCCCCAGAAAACATTTGCTAACTTTTTTTGAACAATGTTCATTTTATGCATCCCTCCGAATCCATCCCCATAAAACTTTCTTAGCCTCTAGGTATTTTTGGTTAAACCCCCAAGCATACATATGGAAAAATAACCTAGAAAATAAAAATACAATAAATAATTTGACAACTTTCTCCTTTGAATCTTTGATGAAAATATATCGTCTTCTTCATAGCTTTGTAGATTCTTCAAACTTGGCAACTCTTTTTTTTTCAACTTTTTTTCTTTCTTTTTTTCACAACTTTTTTTTTAACATACACACTTTTCTCACCCAAAACTATAAACATTAGAAAAACATATGCTTAACAAGGGGATTTAACTTTTTTTTTAACATACTCACTTTTCTCACTCAATGACTACACAAGCTCTCCTGGATACATTTCAAGTACACGATGCTAAACATATTGCGTCCCTTAAACTAAGCAAGGTCGTGTTTTTGCTCCATGATTTCACTAAGATAAGGAGGCCTCAAATACATTATAACTTATGTTGGCTCAACTAAACATTTAGGTTCGGATCGAAGCATCAAACACAATACTAGCATGGAATCCTAATAATGACAATTGCTTTTACCATAATTTTCTAAATTAACCTAGCAATTTTATGATGATGCAAAAATATTTTCTTTTCAAAAATCATACTTGGATTCTAATAATGTAACCAACCCCTACCCTACACTTAATTCATGCAATCTCCCCATTGTATGTTATGAAAAATAAAGAATAAGTAAAAAGGGAGAAAAAGGAACAGACTTCCCTAAGATAGAAGTGGTGAGGTTGATTTTCTTCTCTTTTCTTTCTTCAGCTCACTTTGGCGTGGGAACGGCTCATCAACACCTTAGTTTTCATTTGTCTTGTGTGGTTGACATCTCCTAACATAACTGGAAAAAGCACTTTGGAACGCTCTTGAAATGGAATAAAGAAATCTGGAAAATGCCTGCCTTGAGTAGGCACAAATCAATGACTTGAAAATGTTGACTGAGGCTTAAACACACCGAGTTTATATGGAAACACGCGGTGTTCTTCTATTGACCATATGAAGAATCGCATACTTTTACCTGAACATGTCGTGTTTAATTATTACCACGGTGTGTTTGCTCCCCCACGACATAGGAAAGTGTCAACCATGTCGTGATAGTCGGGATTATACTTCTGCTTCGCGTCGAAATAAAACTCTGTGGTGTGGGAACAACTCTTCCAGGCCATAGGAATCAATGTATAGTTATAAACGCCACTCTTTGAAATAATAATCCTTCCAAATATCAACGCGCATCCCAAACTTATTAAAAGTTGTGGCTCTCGATTGTTAACTTCAAATTCTCACACGGCTTTTTCTCTCGTGACAAATCTGCATTCAACCCCAATTGTTGAAATTTCTGAAAGCATCCGAAGGGCAAACATTCTGCAAAGATCTAACTAGTCAAGAGTAGCAAGAGTTTGTTCTTCTACTGAACCCTCTATATAACATCCCAAAAATACGAGCCAAAAATTTCATTTTTTTTAAAACATGTACTTAGCAAAACATTAGGAATAAAACGTTCAACGATCATATCATTTCACAAAAGATATTGCATGTCTGGAAAACATTTTTATAAAACATAAAAGTGTCAGAGTACAAATCCCCAGGTGATATCATAATGCGGAATATAAAGCATGTGTGTGATGTACCGCTACCGCGCCAGCTCCTTCCCCTTCGAAGAAGAGGTACCTGAAACCAAAACTGAAAACTGTAAGCACGAAGCTTAGTGAGTTCCCCCATAATACATCATACCATACAAACATACAATGAACAGCTAGGAGATACGGGCCTCGCCCACACTCATGAAGATACGGGCCTCGCCCACACTCCGCTAGTTGGGAGATACGGGCCTCGCCCACACTCCACTATCTGGGAGATACGGGCCTCGCCCACACTCCACTCTCAGAGAGATACGAGCCTCGCCCACACTCAGCTGCTAACCCATAATATACAAGTATCACACAGACAACGAGTATAGACAACTCTATCATACAGGCATATATCATAATCAACTCAATCAAGAGATACGGGCTCGGCCCACACTCTAAAACTAACATCTCGTCTATACGGTCCGACCTTGGTGCCTTAGACCCGTTACTACTGGAAGGAAACTCACCTCAAAGTAACTGTTGATCTGTGTGGGAACTGGCTGTCTGCTGCTGCTGCCGCTCCGGAAATCCTCCGGCTATAATTCCTACAAAACCCTTAGTCAAATACTGCTAACCGAATTCAGGGTAAAATGACCATTTACCCTTTACCAATCAAGAGTCAAGTCAAAGTCAACTGTCAGTTGGCCCGACTCGCCGAATTGACCTGTCAACTCGCCGAGTCCCTATCCCTTTGCCCGACCCTAAACCCGTCTCTACTCGTCGAGTTAAGCATTGACTCGACGAGTTCTCCTTCTAAACTAAAGGCCAATAGTCCTTCATCCTACTCGCCGAGTTGTATGAACAACTCGTCGAGTTCTTCTTCATCCGAAGAACACTCTAAGCTGTGACTCGCCAAGTTGTATGAACAACTCGCCGAGTTGTTCTTGAGGCAAGAAGATTGCCTTGAACTCGCCGAGTCATGGCACTGACTCACCGAGTTACTTCACGAGTGAGTCTAGCTTCCGACTCATTGAGTTCTATCCCACGACTCACCACTCCACCCCGCAAGCATGAAAAGGGGGAAAACTCGGGACTCGCGACTCAACTCGCCGAGTCGGCCACATGCAAATACTATACACGCGATTCTACTTGAATCCAGCTCATGCTATTCATAGATTTGGGTTCCTAGGGAATGAATAACACGTAAAGTTTCCAAATTTACGTGTAAATATTCACCAATGAAAGTTTTAGGGCTCAAAATGCACCAGAAGAGTAGATCTAGGGCTTTCATGCAATATGGCTCCATAAAGGCAGTAGATCTAAGCTCCTGGAGCTCAATCCCACCTAGATCTAGAGGCTAACAACTTATTACAAACCATAAGGCACAACCGAGCTTAGGGAAAAACTCAAGAAGGACTTTCATGGAGCTAGAAGGGACTATAAGCATGAAAACAGAGGGAAATCGAGTTATACCTCAAGGAAAACACTTGAGATAGCTCAAAGATGCCTGGCCTCCTCCTCTTCTTCTTGATCTACTCTCCTTCCCTCTCCAAATCTTCAAGAAAACACACTAAAATGCTTCAAACTCACAATGAACAAGGCTTGAACGGAGAATAGAGCTCTGAGGGTGAAGGGGGCGAGCTTGGGGGCGGATAAGAGGGTTTAAATAGGGTGTAAACCCTTGAAATTTAGGGTTTCATCAGACAGCGGAGACTCGCCGAGTCGCCAACTTAAACGTGTTCCGGATCCCGTCTCTACTCGGCGAGTCGGACCTACAACTCGCCAAGTCCAAGGCTAAAAATGAAAAACACTAAGATAAATTTTACGTACCAGGAACCAGGTGCTACACCCTCGACACGCCTTGCTATACTACACCTCGTGGATTGTGTTGGAAAAATCAGCAAAGTAGTAAACTAACCAAGTCAAGAATTCCCTAATCGCTTGCAATCTCGAAACCCATGCAAAAAGTAAAACCACGCAATGCGTATGATCATGAATTCCTGCATATAACAACAAAAACTTGATGTGTATTTTTAATGCACTAGTTTTTAATTTATAATTCCTAGTTTATGGCATCTAAACCACACCTTAGAGGCAGTGAACCCGATCGAGTATAGTATAGTTTTGATAAGTAACAGTGTCGAACTCAAGGGGAACGGTAGTGAATTAATTTAGAATGATTATAGGTTACATGAAAGCAGTAAAGAAAGGTTTTATGGAATTAAATTTCAACAAACTTCTAAATAGCAAATCTTGATAAACTGACCGAAGAAAAATATATTTAGGTACTTTGGTTTAGACAAATTACAATCATAAATAATTGTGCACACATACTTATTTATGTTGGATTAGATTTCTAAGCTCATAACTATTATTGGTATGTATTCGACCCGAGAGTAGCATGGTCCATTTGGGTTGCACTTCATCGGAACATTTTATATGGATAGTCTTTTGAGAATAGTATGTTTATGATTTATATTAATAGATTATAAGTTCTAATATATTAATATGAAATCATGTTATTTAATTAGTATTGATCAATAATTAATATAGAATTAATTTAGTGATCAAAAGGAACTAATTAAATATGGAATCTTATATATATAACATGGGCCAAGTTCATTTAGGTTGGGCTATGCTTGCATGGATAGTCCATGGAGTTTTTAACCCATGGATCCTATAGAAATGAAAGGTCATGGGTATTAGGGTTTACATGAATGTAGCCCTAATCCTCCATACTATATAAAGAGGTCTTTGGCACATGAAATGGCACTAGTGTGTGAGGATACAAGAGTGGGCCAATTTCTAGTGTGCATTCAATTCTCTCAAGTTTTCCAAGGTGGTTTTGGTGATTTGTGATTCCACTTGAGGCTTCTACACTATTGGGGCTAAGCTCTTAAAGTTCAAGACTTCAAGCTTCATCAAAAGGTATGTCATTTAACTAGGATTTTGTAGTATAGTTGCTTTATATTATGTTAGTTAGGATGAAACCTTGGAATATAGAATATTAAATATTTGCATGTATAATAGAGAAAACATATATCCAAGGTTTATAGGGTTACATGTACACCATAGGAGTGTTAGAATGCTCATAACCCTTCAATTTATTCATGTTCACTGATTTCTAATATGATTAGGTTCATGTTCACTAATACTAATCCTTTGATTTCAACACAACTATTAATTCATTAATCAGGTGAACAAACAATCATGCAAATCAGTATTTAGTTCATATTAAGCAAGATTTGATCTTATTTAACCTTAGTTGTCATAGGAGTTAAAACATGCAGAGAATGGTCATTCTACTCATGTACACACATTAAAGTTCATTACTTAATTCCAAACCCTAGGTATTGGTCAAAATTCTACTGGATAACCTCAATTCAAATGAACACAGTCAGATGGTCATCTAAACTCTATCAATTCAGCAATAAGGAATAAGTAACAATCTATTACACATATGGATCTTGCAATTAAACTTGGTAAAATAAATTTAACACGAATAAACAATCCAAATAACAATTAATCCACAAAATCAAGGGTTCATCTAATCATAAACACAAAGCAAAGAGTTTAATACCCAAATCAGAAAGTAAATACATATATAATCATATTGAAACACTAATCTTGTTCGAAACAACGAACCACATGATTACCGACATGAATCTGCTCTCCAATCCTTCATATCTTCGCTCCTATCATCTTAACGGCGTTCCAACGGCCTTCTAGACCCTCAAAATGGCTTCTTGGGGTTTATAATCTCAAGAATCAATCTAAGGTTCCAGATATATCATTAAGTCTAATTTTTGGTTCTATTTATAGGTTTCAGCGTTAACACGGTGTGTTTGATAGCCAACACGACATGTTCTTCATTAAAATCTCGTGTTCCCCAAGTCAGCATCAAGAATCGCGAAGCTTCTATTCAACATGGCGTGTTTGTGATAAAAATGGCGTGTTCGTTTGGAATCAACATTTTCTCAAAATAGGAAAGTCGTTCAAAATTGTGTGTAGTTTTTAGAACATTTTGAATCTTCTCAATCGGAGTTACAAGTCATGAAATATGGCCAAATATCTGACGGGAGGATCAAGTTGTCCAACAACATGCTTCTTAGTCTTCTTTTTTACCTTATCTCCTGTTTTCCTACTCCCAGCTTCTTGTATGCTTCCTTTTTTTTTTTGAGCATGTCTTCGCTACTACAAAACATATTTCAAACATAATAAGTACCCTTTGTTCTAGAATTAACACAATGTAGCATAAAATAATAATGATTATTTAAGAAATATGTAACTAAATAAGCACACATCAATAACTCAAAGAAAATTCAACCTTCCACCTTTTGTCTCCCATGCTTCTAAAGGTTACCATTACTTTAGATTATTTTAATGGTTTGACCTTACTTTTCATGGGCTATATAAGAGATGCATGAGGCTTGCATTTTTGCAGGAGTGAAGCTTTTCTTCTTCCTTTCTTCTTCTGTCTAAAACCGTGAGTGTGAAGTAGCTCCAAGCCTTTGAAGTTTGGTGCTTTACTTTGGTGTTTAGAAGACCTCTTGAGTTGTTCCCTTTAGTGCTTATTTAAGTTAAGCACTTAAAGGTTTTAGACACTCAAGAATACAAGAAGGAACTAGCATTCCAAGTGACTTACTCTTGATGGTGGATACTTGTAGAGAAGATCATACACTTTGATCTTTTGTTATCTTCATCAACACCCCAAAACCAAGTGGGTTCAAAGGCTTCAAAGGTTACCTATAAAACATCCTATGGTTGGTTTTATTTCATTCTAACCTCTATAAATGGATCCATGATGGTTCGGTTTTGTTATGAACTAAAAAATAATCTCGTTATTTCTAAAGTCTTCCATTGTTGGTTTTTGTGAAAAACAAAGTTTTATTTTGTATCAAAACCCAACATGGTAGTGAGGAAACTAATGATCAACCGAATCCTATTTACAACACAACAACATGTCGCGCCTGGTGTGCATGCCGCACACACCTGAGACGTTACTCCTCCCGTTTTCAGCCACATGTCACAAATATGGTGGTCTACGCCCCACCTTCTAGATGGTGTGCGTCGTGCAACCCACCAGCGCGTGACGCTTCTCATAAAACTTTAGAAAACCGTATCTTCTTTATACGAGCTCCGTTTTCGACGTTCTTTATATCCCCGTAAAGCTCTCGACGAGATCAACAACTTTCTTATAGACTCCGTCGACTAATTTTGACTTAATTTTTAAAGCTATATTTTTAACAGGCTTAGACTGTTAAAGTCCGTTAAAAATTCATAAGTTCTTCATATGGTATCCGTTCTCGACTGTCTTTATATCGACGAAACCATATGGACGAGATCTTCAACTCTCGTGTATATTGCTTTTCCTAACAATCAACCAATTTCTACTTCGGTTTCTGAGTCGTATACTGCTACAACGAAACTTCTAAAAATCCTAACTTCCTCTTACAAATTCAGATTGGGGCGTTTTCTATATATACGCTCTTGGTTTAACGACTACTACGAATTTTGTTTAGATTACTAAGGCTAATAATCTTCCTAACTCCGATATGCTATTTACGACGTCGTAGTCGCACCGGTTTCTACGAGAAACTTCAACGGGTCATAACTCATTCGTTATAAGTCCGTTTTGAACGCTCCTTATACCTCCGGAATCCTTATTACGACTACTTCGTCTCACTCAAAGGATATTCGTCCTAATCTTTAATCTATTTAGATGCGAATTCTATTCTTAATTTATTATGTAGCTATAAACACACACCACGTAATAATCAAATAATCCTCTTTTATTAACCTCAAAATATTATAATTATTGACCCTAACCACTTCATCATCTTTATTAATGTCTAGTGGGAAACGTGAGCGTTACATCTATAGTCTGCATTTGTCTTTATTGTCTCATTTGTCTTCAATGTAATCAATACGCTTTATTAATACAAGAATCACATCTTTCATTCTCTTTAATTTTTTCACTTTAATTTGATATTGCAATGAATACTTAGTAAAGTTTAGAAAACAAGAATGCAAAACAAAATAACCAAAATTCACTCTTTGATTAATTGGAAAATCACGCAAAACCAATGTTTTTACAATATGTACTCATAATCATAAACTCGATTATAGACATGTATATATAGCCTAACAAACCAACTTGTATAAGACTAGGAAACTTATGACCAACTTGCCATAAACTAAACTTTCCATAATTTAGATTGCTTGAACCCCAAGGCTTAGGATTCCAATAATCACCCTCGAATCTCTAAGCCCTTCTAGAGAATTCTTCAATCCCGATCTGTATTTAAAATACGGTCTCGTCGTTGTTGTCACATTCAGAAAACTCATTTTCTTGTAATTTTTTGGAGTTGTTCCGGACATTCAGAGGAAAAGTGACCCGGTTTGTCACACCGAAAACAAATCACCTTAGATCGGTCTTTTTCCCTATTTTTTGATTTTTGTCACAACAACAATTACATTTTTTGCAATTGGTGGAATTGGGTTGAGTTAAATCAGAATTAGACTTGTGGTGATTGGGCCGATTACCAATTTGAGAAACCCTATTATTATTCCCTTTGGGCCCGCTTGACCCAGATAACCCATCGAATCCATGATTACCAGTCGACACCCCTTTTCCCTTTGTCGATCTCTCCTTCGCTCCACCAGTCAAGCTATCGCCACCACCTGAACCAGTGCCGCCACTGCTCGATGACCACAAAACCTTTGGTTCTTGCCCTCCGTCATCACCCTCTTCTCCAATCCTTTCTTCATAAGATTTAAGCCTTCCCACAACATCTTCAAATCCAACTGATTTGAGATCCAAGACTTGTTCCAAAGAAGAAACTATATGGATGAACTTCAATCTCGGTAATGAATTGAGAAACTTCTTCACAAGCTTTGTCTCATCAATTACTTCTCCAAGGGCTGCCGATTTTGAGGCTAATCTGGATAATCTTCCCGTAAAATCGTGAATCAATTCCGAGTCAGACATATTTAATCGGTCGAATTCTACCATCAAGGTTTGTAACCTAGCCTCCTTCACGCGGTCAGCACCCACGTACATGGCTTTTATTGCACCCCACAACACCTTTAAGGACTCCACATCTCCGATTTGCATAATTAAAGTCTCCGGGATCGCCTGATACAACAACCCCATCGCCAGGTAATCTTTCTCTCCATTCTTCTCTGTTCTTGGATCAATTACTGTCCAAGCCTTATGGATTTTAAAAACTACCTTCATTCGTAGAGCCAAAACGGTATAGTTGGTTGATGATAGCATGGGACAGACAATTGTGGTGGATCTAACTTCCTTCACATTCACCGAAGCAGCTCCTCCTACATTCGACATGTTGACCTAACTCGACAAAAAGTAAAAAATCGATCTCACAACCTTCAGTTGCTAAGCTCTGATACCAATTAAAGTTTAGAAAACAAGAATGCAAAACAAAATAACCAAAATTCACTCTTTGATTAATTGGAAAATCACTCAAAACCAATGTTTTTACAATCTATTCTCATAATCATAAACTCGATTATAGACATGTATATATAGCCTAACAAACCAACTTGTATTAGACTAGAAAACTTATGACCACTTGTTATAAACTAAACTTTCCATAATTTAGATTGCTTGGACCCCAAGACTTAGGATTCCAACACTTAGTTGCTGTTCTTCTTTAACTCTTGACTAGATTTAATTCAGACTTGACTGAAATTTTGTTATCAGCGTCCATTATTTTTGTTTATTCAATGTTTAAGAGATTAAACCTTGTTCTGCAATATCTTTGGGATATCATTTCTTATTAGTTGGCATTAATCTTTCAAAATATTGATACAAGTGGTGCAAGAGTTGATACATAGCTTGATGATGTCATCACTAGTAGGAACAAAGATATGATGACATCTATGACAAATCTATCGAAGTGACCCACCAACTCGACATTGGACGAATTCACATATGACATGTAAAATGGGATGATTAAGAAATTCATCACTTTGTCATGACGTGCGGTGGTTTTTGCCAACAACATTATTTATATTGTCAACAACATTATTTTTTAATATTTGATTTTGATAATCGATTGAAGGTCTTATCTTAATCAATTATATGAGACAATATTTTCAATTGGTAATTAAGAATCCACTTTTAAAGTTATTTTATAAGTTGTACTTTAACATTCATTCTTATCGGTTGTACTTTAAAATTCAATCCAATCTTTAGACATCAAATATAACTAAGCCTACAAAAAAGATGCAAACATTAAGGACCAAAACTATATTTTTACTCTAAATTGAATAGAAAAATAATAACTTTTAATGAATTAGACAAAATTGCAAAAATGGTCCCTCTGGTTGAGAAAATTCTATGACTTTGGTCCAAAAAAAGATTGGTGGTGCACCAACGGTCCAATTTTGGACACCTTGTGTGTTTTTGGTCCTTATAGTTGACACTTTTGTGTGGTTTTGGTCTATGCCCTACCTGAAATGACAAAAATGCCCTTGAATATATATATATATATATATATATATATATATATATATATTAATTTCTTTTATTATTATTTCAATTAAAAAATCAAAATATCTCATCTACCCACCTAACCCTTCCTAATTTCTTTCTATAATTTGGAACCACCACTACCCAGTTATCACTGCTATTGGACCGCCGTCCTCCTCACCGGAACACCACTATTCTCCTTTAACACCCAATATATCACCTTTCGTGGAACCTCTATAAACCACCCTCGTACCGCCACCAACACCCATCTGCATTACATCAAACGACCTACGCCACACCAATCGAACAAGCCCTTACAACTCCACCTGTTTCGAACTCTTTATCCCAGACACTTGCATCATCACCACCAAGATGAACCCTACTATAAAGATGAAGAAGTATTCATGTATGCAGTGGTTAGGGTTTGTGTACCTTGGCTTTGGCGAATACGAGGGTGAATCGACAACCTGAAAATGTTTCCAAGTCCACAATCGTCCATTTCCAAGATCTAGAAATCGAAAATGGTTCTAGACATCATTTCACCTATCGAAATCATAGGAAGGGAGAAGTATGGAGGAACTGGAGGTGGGTCAATCGACGCTTGGATTAACACGATTGGTTCCGATGGTAGGTTTATTTCGAATGGGGAATCAAATGAGTGGTGGTGGTTTTTCGTAGCAATGATAGCGGTGGTAGTTGATGATAGTCGTCACCCCTCTGGTTCATCAACGTTTGTCTCCCCTAACTTTGTTTATGCAAGATCTGGTAGTGGTACCAACATAAGAGAGAGACAAGAGAGGTGGAGAACTTCTCGATCCAGATCTGTATCTTGATCCGGTTGAACTTTGGTTGGCGGCGATGTTGATGGTTGATGATGATAATTGAGGTTGTTGAAGACCGGATATGTGGCAGCGGTGGTAGTGAGGGCGAACCGGAGACAACCCATCGAGCATGTTTTTCAGGTGAAATTGGTGGCGAATAACGATAGGGGAGGTGGCGGCGTCTGGCGGTGGCGATGACTTTCTTCTGTATGGAGGCTGAACAAGTTGCTAAAAATGTTTTAGGTTTAAGTGGTGGTGGTGGTTTCATTCAGAGAGAGAAAGAGCCCTTTTTATTTAAATTAATAAAAATAATAATATAAACTAAAAAAAACAATTCTAAGGGGTATAGTAGTCTTTTTAAGATGATAGGGACCAAAACCAATAAAAAATCAAATTTTAAACCATTGGTGCACCATAAAAAAAATTTAGACCAATGGATCAAAACCTAACATGTGAAAAGAAAATATATTGGCCGATTTTGTTTAATCCATTTTAAAACCCACTTCACTATTTTGCTATAACTCATTAAACAATTAAATACTTTTATGAACATAATAATTTATAAAATAAAACTTTAATAATAACTTATAACATAAGGACCATTATTTATAATTTTAAATAAAAAATTTATTTAACAAATTGAAACTTTAATGATAAAAATCATTGCTATATTATCAATATAAAATTTATACATTTTTTATTTTAAAAATAATCGTATTGCAAAATTAAAACTTGAATATTAGCAAAGTGTATTTAAATGGGTAGTTTGATTATGGACATTCTTGATAATTCACTTCACAGTACTCGATGACAAATTTAAAACTAGAATATATAAGATATATAGAGAACCAACGATCGTTTTAATAGGAAGACTGACCAACATGATTGACATATTAGAGATTGAGATCAAGATTCTCTAACCAAAACTTTAACTACCCAAAAGCATACATATGCCCAATTAGAAGTGGATGAGGATAAGATTCTTCCTAGTCATCACAAGAATCAATTACGAAATAATTGATCCACCATTGTTTGTATACATGCATGAACTCAACGACATAAACCTACAATCTCCAACATAATCATGTAGACATGTACTACCTTAATGTTTTCTCTTGTCATCTTGTTATATATATTATTTAAACCATAGTTCAACTCGAGAAAACCAAGATCCTAAACCAATTTGATGGTATTCTATATGTTGATTGAATTTTGAGATTTTTCACTTAAATCTATAACATTTTAGGTCAATAGATTAATGAGAAAAGTTTCATCTCTCACACATATGTAGTTTTTCAAATCCTTCAAAATACATTGATTTTGTGGACTTTTACTGGTGTTTATGAATATGAAGTAGGCGAATTTAAGTTAGTAAATTAACATTGGTGTTAGAAAAATAGGTTAAGATATTTAAACCATTTGAATAATTTTATGGATTGTTAGAAAAACTTTTTGAAATTTGTAATTAGACCCTCTGTGTGTGATTACACGTATTCGATTTTTGAATAATCAAAGAAATCAATTTGGATTTAAGGCAAATCCATGATTACAAAAAGAGAAATGTTCGATAAATTCGTAATATTTTGGGCTTAATTACGATTTAATCTCAACTTTTATATTTTGAACATAAAAGTTCTAATTATTTTATATTTTGTCAAAATTAACGAAACAGTCATTATATTTTTTTGACAGAAAATAATGGATTATTATATAAAATTAAATAATCAAGATTATTTTGTTCAAAAAATAAATTTTGGGATTAAACCGTAAAATGATCTAAAATATTGGAACTTTATCGGAGATTTCTCATTGCAAAATATAGAATACATTTGCTATGTTTTATGTTTTTGTGAGACAGTAATTTGGTAGAGTAACAGTATGAATTCCATATGTTTTTCCTCCAACAACCGACAACAACGATATATAGAGACAATGGTAGTTTAATTCGATTAATTGTGGAGGGAAAATCACAATTTTACCAACAGTTACAACGGTTAGTCTTGGTAGGAACCAATCTTTTATCTATGTGTGCTCTTGTTGCCCTTTGGGCTCCGTTAGGGTAGCTTCCCCTAGACCCATCTAGGAGAGATACCTCTTGGAACACCACCAGCGTGCTGACCCCGCACACCTTTGTTCCTTAGTCCATGTTAGTTTATCTATGTGTGCACTTCGCACCTTCTATTTCAGATTATAGCCAAAGTTGAACTCATCTTGTCTCAAGTTTATAATGAAATGATGTCACTAAAGCAACTACCGATTAGTCCTAAAGATTAACATAGTTGAATTCGAACAATAAGGCTAATAACAAGCTATTATCCATTGGTTTTGAGGTGAGTATCCAAAATTGGCTACACACATGCCAAGATTAGCAACCCGATATAAAAAGGCTATATTTTTATAACAATAAATATAAAGATTGGCTAAACCACATTCACATATATGATGCATTTCTTGTAATTTATTAAGCATATTTCAAAAGAGATCTTAATCCATGACTTCTACGAACCGTAAGAAAGTATCGAGCGTTTAGATAAGCTCAAGTAAATGTTAAAAACTTATTTCAATAATATAAACCAATATATGCAACTAGGATGATGATTTATCGATTGAGTCACCAATGTGAACACGTTAAGATCCATATATGGGAGTTGCAATTAATGCAAATCCCTAAAATGATTTAAAAAGAAGGTCGGGCATCTCAATCACATGTAGTCACCATGTTCCATTGCTCAAAGGAAATCTGGGACATTGAAGATGGTACCACAGACAAGTACAACTGCCATTTGCACTAATCTATGCTTAATTAACTTTAATTATAATATTGTTGTACCAAAACCTAGTGTTAAGAATATTTGGTTCTCATGGATCTTTGTTTTATTTCAACCACATTGACTTCAATTATGTTAGACTGTTACACATCACCTACACTTAATATTTTTTATTCCTTTTTTATTAGAGTAAATAACAACTTTAGTCCTTGTAGTATTCAAAAGTTAAAGTTTGCATCTAGATGTTTGGTTTGTTGCACAGATCATCCCTAAAATATTGCTTGGTTGTACTTTTGATCCATGGACCGTTTTCCTTGATGTTGCATCCCTTTAAGTTCATGCTAAGTGGCCATTTTGTCCTTTTCTTCTTCATTTTTAACTCAATTTTCGTCTTCAAAAAGTCAAACCTGAAGTTAAATTAAAATAAAACAGACAAAACTCAAAACTCAAATATCAAATATCAAAATCAAACAATTCATACAAAAGCTTTGATTTAGGGTTTGTTGAAAATACAATGATTGGATGAAACGAAGAAGATAAGGACAAAATAGTCATTTAGCATGGGCAAAAAGTATACATTGTTAAGTTAAACTAAGGACCAAGTATGCAACCAAACTACATTTTAGGGACCATTTGTGCAACTGAGCTAACATCTAAATCAAAACCATAACTTTTTCCATACCATAGGATTAAAATTGTAATTTACTAATTTTATAATGACGAATGAAGTAATGAACACTTTGTTTACTTTCTCACACGGTTTCAACAAGCTGGAAAAGACCTCCATTTCCCCATACAGTCCAAGTAAACTTTAAAGCAAACTATTGATATTTGAAACTTTGACTAATCAAAAGTCAACGCTCATCCCTATATGAATAACAATAAAAAAACAAATGAAACTTTCCAGCAAATCTACTGGAATTACGCGTTTATTGACGATATTGTTGAGTACGTACAATTGTACAACAAGTACAACCACGCTTGCATAAAGTACAACTTAGATAATCGTATGTTTGGAAGATCAAAGAAAGCAAATAAAAAAAGATATCAACTTTCTTTCATTTATGATTCAACTGTAAAAAGGGAATTAATTATCAATGAATACAAATCTAACATCTACACTTTCCTTTTATATTTCTCTATAAAGAAAAAAAAAGGTGTATACATATTTCAACATTTAAATTTCAAAAAGAATGAATAAAAAATGCCTATGTCAATCTCATATTCACCCTAAAAGAATCAAAAAATCTTTGTAAAATCACCTATTGGAGAAGATCTTGTTCTATAAGGTCCACAATTCCTTGAAACCAAACTCTTATTCTCAAAAGAACAAGGACTTGAACAAAAAACCTTATTTATATTCTTATTACAAGGAGCACTTTTTGGAGATAAATTCGCTTGTTCCAATGCATGCGACTGCAGCTCCATAGGGTAGTCCCTCAAACACCCGATCCTAGGCCCAGCTCCTGTTGTCCATTTACACGAAAGTTGTCTCCCCAATTGAAAAGATTTTTCCCCTTTATGTGAATTAATCCTTCGAAAGATCGATTTTTTAGAAATTGTATCCTCTACATTTCGCTTATCGTGTTCTCGTTCTTCATCATCTGACATGTCATTCCCTGATTGGTTGTGAATTTGGTGAGAAACGAAAGAGTCTTCTGCTGCTTCATACCCATCCAATATGGTCTCTGATGAGAAATCTTGGGTGTTTAAATCGATAAAAAGATCGTCTTTTTTGGGTATTTTGAGAGTGCTTAATTTCCTACTTGAACATCGCGAAAGTCTTGATTTTTTTGGTGATTCTGAAATATGTTGTTTTATTACATTGGACATTATTGATGGATGTTCTTCAAGAACTATATCATCTGTTCCCAAAGGATCCTTTTCGCTGACATCATCTTCTGAAGAATGAGTTCTTATATGAATGATGCTACTTTGCTTTCCAAGAGATTCCTTATCTTCCTCATCTGAATCCATCTGATGAAAATAATAATAAAATAAAATAAGAATCCAAAAATGAGTTCTAGTATACCTTTGTTATTATAAAAAGAATGGTTTTGAGTTATTTTTACCTTCACATGAGTAATATCCACGTCATTTTCTTTAAGGAAAGAAATGAAATCTTGAAAATTTTCTTGAGTGGGGCGATAATGACCACTGTGAGGCCAGATTGCCTGTTGAGTAATAAGAAATGAATGATAAGAATAATTATTAAAATTTTATATCTTTTTGAAGATAAGAAAAGGGAGAAAATTTATTACCTTTAAGACCCCATTTTCAGAAACTAATCTTCCAGCTGCTAATGTGGCACCTCCAGCTAAAAAACTTGAATGTTGAAATAAACCTTTCTTTTTTATCCCAACATATAAAGTTCTTGATGTGCTAAGAACAAAGATCCATTTAGAACCCTTTGGTGAATCCATTGTGTCTAAATATTCTCCTGTTTGTTTGTATAAAAGCTTCCCTTCTTCTATCATAACCTCATATTCCTTCCTCTCCATCTGAAAAGAAAATATCAACAATCTTTATAAGTATTCATTCTGTGTACTGTGTACTGTATACTGTGTTCTGTGTACTGTGTACTGTGTACGGATAGAAACTTAAAGAGACTTACGGGGCCAAGATATTTGATGCATTGTTGTTGAAGTTTTGATCGAGGGCATTTTTCAATAAGATTTACTTCTTTTCCTTCTCCAATATCCAACCTTTTTTTTTCAAATATTAAAGATTAGATATTGAACTATATATGTGATGTTTTTGAATGAAATTAGTATTTATAGCATTCAACTTACCAGTAGAAGAAAGGTTCTTTACTTTGAGAGTGCAACCAATTTCCATAATAAAAGTGAAGATTATGCCCATAACGATGTCTTGGATCAATCTGTCACAAAAAGTAAATTCAAATTTAAGAAATATGAAACCCTAATTATGGATAATTAAGAACAACATAAGTTTTATGGAGATTGTTTAACTTACTGCTTCAAGCCAGTGTTGCAAGGCAAGTTTCTGGGCTTTGCTATTCTTTGATAAACCTTTTCCAACCTGGAAATCAAGAAAAAAAAGCAGAACTTGTTATTATTTTTCATTTATTAAGGATGAAAATTGATATGTAATTCAACTTTTTTTGTAAACATACCTTAGCAGCTCTTGTTCTTGCTCTAGACCAACGAGAAATGGCAGTTTCTTGTTTGTCAATATCAAAAAAAGATATGGAACTCCTTTTAAGTTCTGCAAAATCTAAAAGCTTCCACCTACAAAAATATATATTTGTAAGAAAAAATGTAGATGATAATAAAAATACAAATATAATGAATATCACATACCAGCTTTGTTCAATTAGAACTGCACAATCAGCAAGCTTTCTTCTTGTTCGAAAGCTTTTGTAAACTTTTTGTAGCTTTGTAGCTGCTTCATGTTTGGGGCTTCCTTGTTGGAGATCATCTTCCATGGGTATTTCAGTCTTTTCAACATGATCGATTGAAGAAAGTTTAGAGTTAAGAGATCCTTGGATCTTCATTACTTCAGAACTCATTATTTGCATTTCTGTTGGATTGGAATCTTGGATCTTAAAACTGCAAGATAACCCCAAACTTTTAACTTCATCATCTTCTAAACTGATGGACTTTAGACTTGTTTCTATATCTGTATATGCTGCAAATGGGCATGAAAATGATAACCCCATGCAAGTTGAAGATATGGCTTGGAGTTTGAAGAGCCTCTAATTATGTCTTGATTTTTCCTGTTGATGCATTTTGATAAACTTGTAATTAGTTAATCAAGATCTTGTTGATAGAAGGATATGTATAGCAAAAAAGTTTTTAGTGAATTCTGTATGGGAACAAGTGACACCTAATAAAAACAAACAGCAAACAAAATGAATTGTAATGAGCTGTGACATCACTCGACTGACAAAAAACCAATAAAGTTAAGAAAGTTTACAAATTGACATTTTCAAAACACCGAAATGAGACCGAGTAGTTGATAAAGCAATGAGGGTAACATAAAGCAATCGATAATCGTTGTTTATTTGACGCATTCAAAGAGTGGAAACATACATTCACACATCAAATTAATACTTCCATGAAAACCATTAAGAAAGTAAGAAAGGGGGTGAAACATCCATCTTTTATAAAGAAAAATCGAAGCTTTAACAGTAGAGTTTCTAAACGAACTGACATGAAATGGTATCCTCATTGACACATTTCGTCGATAAGCTTGTAGGCATAAAGCGGAAAGATGACGATATGCCATCAAAAGGGTTAGGAATAAATCCCAAAGAATCGGAGAAGAGAAAAGATGATACCTTGGAGAGATGAGGAGGGTTTGAATGTCAGTAGGAGGTGTTTGATTGGGTTCTCTGTATGCGTTCTTTTGTGTTACTTTTTGATATGAGAGCGTGAGAGGAAATACAATTGTCTATTGTAATGGGAAGCAAGAACAGCTTATATAGAAGCCATCACGTTGTTTCAGCGCGTGTGAGTGTGTGTGAGAGAGAGAGAGATGTGGTACGGAGGGAAGAGAGAGAGAGAGACGTGAAAACAGTAACACTTTGTGCTACAAGCAGGAACTCTAGATCGGTTAAAATTTGTAACAAACTAAAGCGTTAATCACTAATCACTAATCACTAAAATAAAATATAGGTCAATAACACTCTATTTTGTATATTTATTTATTTATTATTACTTATATGATTTACAAAAAATAAGAGAAGAATTTCTTATATATCCTACTAATTAATGAATAAAATATCGAGTTCGTTCAACTTAAAATCTAAATATCCCATTAATCATTGTTAACCTTTAAAATATCTTATGTGTCTAAATTGTATTTTTAAACAACTTTCAACTATTTATAATCAATTATTATATTTTAAAATCATTATTATTTAAAAAGAAACATTAATTTTACCCTATTACCCTTGAAGTTTAAATCCTTTTTGACATATAATAGATTAACCAAATTTTATTGACCCTTCTATCACATATATACATACAACCCCTAATCCTCTAATCCTGATACATACAACCCCTAATCCTCTAATCCTGACATCACGTACGTACATACATGAAGCTAAGATCACTTACATATATGAGTCTCCTTCAACCTGCCTTCTAAGTGCCTTCGACCTATGTTCTTAAGGAAGAAAGGAAAACTATGTGAGATGTGAGATTTTGGATGGCCCTCTTAAAGTGTTCCATGAAATGACAGAAATAAATGATATCTTAGTGGGCATTCGTTTAGTGTAATTTTTTATATGATTACTATCCCTTTCTTGTGATAATTGAATAGTGTGGGTAATTTTTTTTGTGTGGGTTTTCTTTCTTGTTTATTGCTATGATATTGAAACATGTGGAACTCAAATGGGACCACTCTCAATTTAGAATCACACTTGTATAGCGAGGTGTTGAAATTGGATCAGTTGATTCAAATATTTGGGTGGAATTAATGGATGTACATTGTCAAAAGTAGAATTAAGATGAGTATTATTTCCCAAAAACTAGGAGGTTTGATATCGTGGGGATTTTGGAAGTTACTTGCTATTTAAAGATGTAAATATTAAAAGATAGAAGTACTTTGTACAAAAGTGTGATCTAGAAGTAGGTTGATACTTAGTCTGGTAGCTGGTCATTTCTTGGTGGACAAGATTAGTGGATTTGGATGATATTTCCATTGGTGCATACATATCACAAATGAGTTTGAGGTTGGAGTTTTGGGTTTTGGAAAGTTTTTAATCTAATTTAGAGTTGTTATTTGCCCTTGGGAGTTTAGTCTCTTATTGATTCATGTTGGAAAGTATAATGCTTTTGGTTGGCTCTCACTTGAAGTACAATGCTATTGTTGTTAAGTTTTTTAAAATGTTTTTGAGTCTGTTGGCAGCCTGGTCTACCTAGCTCTTCGGATTTTGTTTATTTCCCATCTTCTTATTTGGTACTATTGTTGTTGTAATTATATTGGTTTATATACTCTGTTCAGCTGTCGTTTGACTTCTTTTGTTTAATTTTATATTTGTTTTGTGGTTCATAAAAGAATCTATACCCAAAATAGCAATGTACTTGACACTTGACACTTTGACTACAAATCTGGAGAAGTGGAAGTGGTTGGCTATAAAATGATTGAATCGCTTACGGGCACATTTACCATTTTGTTTTCCCTTCTTAGTCCATTATTTTAATTTTTTTTTTGTTTCTCCATGCATGTTAACTATTGTTTATGTGGTGGTGGTGTTGTTTCGTTGTTTCGTTTTGGATTTTTTTTTATTGTTTTCTGGTTCAGACAGAGGTTGGCCCTTTTTTGTTTTATGTTATTGTCAGTTAAAAAAATAACTATTTGACATGTTACCAGCTTTTGCAAATAAGCATCAGACCTGCATAGGTTTATATATGGATCATGTATTAAGATAGTTGGAAATCTGTGCAGGTCTATACATGGACCATGTATTTGTTGGAAAATGTGTCTAAGCCCATAATTATAATTGGTACGTACTTGACCCGATAGTAGCATGGTCCATTTGTGTTGCATTCATTAAAGCAATATGTTAGGAAGAATATTTGAGTAAGAGGTTAATTATGATTTATTAATATACTATAAGTATAATATATAAATTGAGAAATCATATTATTTAATTAGTATTAATCAAGAATTAATTTAAGAATTAATTTAGTGATCAAAAGAGACTAATTAAATTGATACATATGAGTTGGGCTAATGATCCATGGTTTGATTTGTGATGGACTTATGGGTTAATCCAAGAAGTATTTATCCAAATCAAATGGGTGGATCATAAGCATATGGGTATGGATTAGGGTTACATGTGACCCTTGATATTCTACACACACATACACACACACACACACACACACATATATATATATATATATATATATATATATATATTCATAAGCTAAAATCGGTTACACCTTACATTCCAAGAAGGAGAATCCAATTTCTAGTCTCCTAAACCTCTCCATATTCATCCTAAATTGTTCTTGGTGTTTTGTGATTTCATTTGAGGCATCACACGTGGGGTGTTAAGCTTTCCTGAGGCCAAGTTGTTCAAGCTACTACACAAGGCAATATTCTAACTAGTTTTTATGATTCAATTATCACCTTGCATGCTAGTTTAGGTTTCATGCTTTGGAAAATGTTTATTGCATGTATAATTAGAGAAAACTTAGATCCAAAGCATTAGGGTTGTATGTGCACCATAGGAATGTTAGAGTACATAAAACCCAACAGTGGTATCAGAGCCATGGGTGTTTTCTATTGTATTGATGCAATTGTGTAAATTTTCAAAGCTGAAAAACTGTATTTTGGGAATCTGCCAGGACCAACTCGCCGAGTCCATGATTGAACTCGATGAGTTGGATGATGTTTGCCTTGAACTCGACGAGTTGATGCATCTGATGGCAGAATCCTCGAATGTTTGGCATGTTTTTGATTATGAACATTACCAAAAACTGTTTTTGTTCATAAAATTTCTTTTGTAATGATATGGTAATGTTTATCCCCATCCAAAACATGAAGTTTGTCAAATTCTAAGATAACTACTTGATTTTTGTGAAATACTAGTTATTTGTAAAATTTGAAACTATCTTGAATATGAATCAAATTAGGTTAAATTGGTAAATGATCATCACATCATAATTGGACTAATTAATTTGATCCATATGTGTTCTTGAAAAGTTCCATAACTTGTCCTCAAATTATGGAATATGAAAAGTTTTTTATTTATGAAACTATTAACTAATGTAAGTTATAGAAATCAAAGAGTCTTGAAAGGTTTCATAACTTGTACACAAGTTTGGAATTGGAAAGGTCTCATTCATGGAACATAAAAGTTCATAAGTTATGAATTTCAAAAGTCTTTGAAAAGTTACAAAACTTTCCCTCAAGTTTTGGAACTTGAAAAGTCACATTAACGAAACTTTAATTCCAAAACCTAGAATTTTAAAATTTTAAAATTCAACCCAATACTATTATAATATTAAAGTTTAATACTTTTATATATGTATAAGACAAGTCAGTCTTACCATTAGTATGCCTCTTTCACAAAGCCGATCTATAAAGGGGTATAAGGTTACTGTATATAAAATGGTAGTTTAATGGGTGTCTACTCTCACCCACCGTTTCCTTGACTGGTGGAGGGTCAAAATAACCGAACAGGTCGGATAGGATACTAAATTCTCATTAATAAGTATATCAAAAATTATTAAAGTAACTAAACTTTTATAAATTCCCAATCTTAGTTACTTTAGAAAAAATGTGAAAATGGTGCTATTCCATGAAATTGCACTTTGCACCTTGTTAAGCTGTTAGTGGAGCGTGTGTGGTTAACCGACACACTAATCTTAGACTGACAATGTGTGGAAAAAGGTAGCTTGATGTTAATCATGGATCAATGGAGTGTGTGTGGTTAACCGGCACATTGATCGGTGATCTGTAATATTAAGAGTACCAAGTACATTTGCATGGTTATTCACACCTTGTTTGTGATCCTCAGTATCCCAGTCACAAACTTGAAGGGAATAATCGAGATTTAAACATGCCATTGAAGAATTCAATGAATCTCAAAAGAATCTAGGAATTTCAATTCATTTAAAACCTAAATCTTCGTTTTTGTTTTCCATGGTGGAAATTGGTAAATCGTCATTTACCTACCTTCAAATATTTTACAATTGGATTACGGCATCCCTCTTCCGAATTGTAGAATATTGTGTTGGCTCCTAGCCTTAATATTTTATTTGGGTAATATATTAAGGATCCTTATCTAATCTAAACTTTGTCATTCTTTTAAGATGTCTACTTCAAACAATGCTTCCAACCCAACCCTTTCGGCTTTTTCTCCCTTGTGAACATATGTGGGAGAGTCATCTTTGATGGATCAAACTTCAATGATTGGATTCAAAACATTTGAAAAGCTATTCATTATAATGAAAAAGAATATTTCATTGATAAAGAGCTTAAGGAGATTGATGAATCTATTGCTACTCCCGAACAAATTGTTGAGCACAAAACTCATGAGAGGGACGCGACCAAAGTGTTGTCTATAATGATCGTTACCATGACTGCTGAGCTTCAGAAGTCCTATGAGGACTTTTGGCCTTATGATATGCACCAGGATTTGAAGGAAAGGTACCATCAAAGTGCTCAGTAGGAGAGGTATGAGATCATTGCCTCCATGATCACGACCAAAATGAAGGATGGAGAGTCCATCACGGCCCACTTGCAAAAGATGCAAAGGTTTGTAGACCGCTTGCTGAAGTTGAATGTCAACTTCGATGAAGAGTTAACAATAGATATTATTCTACACTCTTTACCTTCTTGTTATGATCAGTTTCATATGACCTATCATATGAACAATGAGGAGGTCACTCTAAGCAAGCTTCAAGGTCTTTTGAGAACTGTTGAAAGCAGTTTGAAAGGAAAATTTGTTGTACCTACTCCTACTACCGCCCCGTTCCTAGCAATTGGACATGGAAAGGGAAAGAAGATGAGGACTCCTTCCAAGAGTCACAATGGAAAGGCCCATGTTGTATCCTCTTCTAGTGGAACCAAAGTTGGTTATGTGACACCCTCTTCTAATCCAAAGGAAGCCGAGTGCTTCCATTGCCATGAAAAAGGGCACTAGAGACGAAGCTGCCCCAAATACTTGCCAGACATAAATGATGGGAAGATCAAACCCAACTTTACAGGTATTTATGTTATTCTATCTAATAAATCACCACATGCTAATTCTTGGGTCCTTGATACAGGATGTGGTTTTCACATTTCTTCTGATTTGCAGGGTCTAAAAAGAAGTAGGGATGTGGAGCACGAGAAGATGAACTTAATCATGGGGAATAGGAAAAAGTTGCTTGTCACCAAGATTGGATTTTATTCTTTATTGCTAAGTAGTGGGTTAAAATTAGATTTGAATAATTGTTTCTACTCATCTGATATGACAAGAAATATTATTTCCTTTCACAGTTTGTATGAACAAAGTTTTACCTTTTCTTTTGATAATGAAACTGGTTCAATAAGTGCTTATTTTAATGGTGTATTTTATTTTGAAGCATTACCATGCAATGACATATATGAAACTGTGATGGTTGTAGATAACATAGGAAATAATGTGTTGCATATTGATTTATCCAATGATTTGGATAAAGCATGTTTATGACATTGTCGTCTTGGACATGTCAACAAAAAGCGCACAACCCAACTCCAAAAGGATGGAGTGTTGGAGTCATTTGACTTAAAGTCAGATGACACTTGTGAATCTTGTATACTTGGAAAGATGACTAAGTCACCCTTCACTGGTTCTTGTGCAAGGGGTGAAGGTTTGTTGGAGCTCATACACACCGATGTGTGTGGAGCCTTTAGAACCGCCACAAGGGATGCTAACCTCTTCTATGTGACTTTTACTGATGATTACAACAGATATGGCTATATCTACTAAATCAAGCATAAGTCAGAAACCTTTGAAAAGTTCAAAGAGTTTAAGCAAGAGGTGGAGAATCAATTGGGCAGGAAGATAAAGATGCTCCGGTCTGATCGAGGAGGAGAGTATCTTAGTATCGAGTTCCACGACTATCTTAAGGAATGTGGAATTGTTTCACAATTGACGCCACCTAGGACACCACAGCTTAATGGTGTAGCTGAGAGGTGCAATAGAACCTTGTTGGACATGGTTCGTTCCATGATGAGTCGAGCTTCGTTACTTATCTCATTCTGGGGGTATGCCTTAGAGACTGCCACCCATATCCTTAATTTAGTCCCAACTAAAAAGGTTGCCAAAACACCTTACGAAATGTGGACAGAGAAGGTTCCCTCGTTAGCACATATTAAGGTTTGGGGTTGCGAGGCTTTCGTAAGACAAGAGACTCACAACAAACTCGAACCTCATAGTGAGCGATGTATTTTCATCGGCTACCCACATAAATCCTTTGGATATCTCTTCTATAGACCGAGTAACAATGGTGTCTTCATTTCGAGGAGAGGGTTTTCTGCGAGAGGGAACTCATATGCCAGAATGACAGTGGGAGGCAAGTTAACCTTGAAGAGATTCAAGAGTTAAGTGATGAAGGAACCTCAAACACTAGCGCTCAACCTGAGGAGGAAACTCCAGTTGAACCAATTGTCGAGTCCTTACCTCTGAGGCGTTCCGGTAGAGTTAGACAAGCACCAGAGTTCTATGGTTTCTATATTACTACTAAGTGTGATACATTTATCAGTGATAGACACCGGTAAATCTGGATGAACCTAAAAACTACAAGGAAGCCATGGAAGGCCCGAGTCTGCTAAATAGAAAGAGGTGATGGACAGCAAGATTCAGTCCATGTATGACAATCAAGTTTGGACATTGGTTGACAATACCAGGTCGTAATATAGTCGGGGTGCAAATGGATCTTCAAGAAGAAGACTGACATGGATGGGAAAGTACACACTTATAAGACGCGATTGGTTGCGAAGGGCTATGCTAGCCATAGCTGCATTTCATGATTATGAAATATGGCAAATGGATGTTAAAACCACTTTCCTTAATGGGAAGTTGGCTAAGGATGTTTACATGATCAGCCAGAGGGTTTTGTCGATGCAAAGTACCCTAATAGAGTGTGTAAGCTTGAGAAATCCATTTATAGATTGAAACAAGCATCTCGCAGATGGAATCTTTGTTTCGATGAGAAAGTCAAAGAGTTTGGTTTCTCAAGAAGCGAGGATGAGTCATGTGTATATGTCAAAGCTAGTGGGAGTATAGTTACCTTTCTCATGTTGTATGTGGATAACATACTACTCATAGGAAATGACATCCCAACCTTGCAGGAGGTTAAGTCCTGCCTTGGGAAGTGTTTTGCTATGAAGGACCTTGGAGAAGCTACTTATATGCTAGGGATAAGGATATTGAGAAACAAGAGTAAAAGACTAATAGGACTTAGTCAAAGTACCTACTTGGACAAGGTGTTGAAATGTTTCAACATGAAGGATTCCAAGAGAGGAGAATTACCTATCCAAAGCAATGTCAGACGAAGTAAGACTCAAAGTCCGAGTACCGATGCTGAAATAGTAGAAATGAGTCGAATACCATATGCTTCTGCAGTTGGTTCGATCATGTATGTTGTGACCTATACCTACCCTGATGTAGCCTTTGCATTGAGCATGGTTAGCAGATATCAAGGGAATCCTGGTAAAGCTCATTGGACTGCGGTAAAGAACATTCTTAAGTACCTGCGAAGGACTAAGGACTGGATCCTTACCCTTGGTGGGAGTGATGACTTAAGAGTGGTAGGATATAGTGATGCCAGCTTTTAGACCGATAGTGATAATTTCCGCTCTCAGTCAGGCTGGATATTTACCCTAAATGGAAGAGCAATAGCTTGGAAAAGTTCCAAACAGGAGACTGCAGCTGATTCAACATGCGAATTAGAGTATATAGCAATGAGGGAAGCATCGAAGGAGGTGATATGTCTGAAGAACTTCATCGGAGACCTTGGAGTTATACCAGCTATAAAGGAGCCCATGGAGATTTTATGTGATAGAGATAGTGCAGTTGCCTTATCCAAGGAACCAAGAGATCATAGCAGATTGAGACACATCAACAAAAAATATCACTTCATAAGACATCAAGTTGAAGAGGGACTCCTCGTGGTTGAGAGGATATCGTCAGAAGAAAATCCAATAGATCCCTTAACAAAGGGATTGAGTAGGGTTAAGCACTTGCAGCACGCTAGTAGTATCGGGCTGAAGGACGATATTAGTTTTCGTGATTAGATACACATTTAGAAACTTGTAATAGTTAAAATGTAATTGACATTTGATGATTGAATAAAAGGTATTTTTATTTATAAGTAAAGTTATTGTCTTGGGTCAATTATTTACAATCGTTTCATTTTGCATGTTTTAACTTCCAGAATAATAAGATTATTCAAACTATCCACAGTCGATCATACTTTGGAAGTAGGTTATGATAGACGACTATCATGAATGGGTTTTTGTATGATTGTCTAAGGTGTTAGACATAGTAAAAGATTTCTACAAACATTCAAGAGTGCTCTTGAAATAAGATTTAAGTATTGGAGTAAACCCGCGTCACATATCACTTCATGGAATTTATCACGGGTGATTGTGAGACGATAATATCGCATAATCTTCAAACCAAGATATATGAGTTGACGATTGTTTGTTGATTGTACATTAATAGTACGAAACGAATTAGTAACTCGATGTTATAAAACATGCTATTATGAATGATTCAATGAATAGTTAACACAAGCATATAAGTTGAATTTTATCTGTTCCTTTTTTCCTAAGAGGATTAAAAGTGATATCTTGGGCCCCTCAATGATTTTTTTTGACTTATGTGTCAGGCCCGGTCAGAAATCTATTGATGTGTTCAATTAAGTTCTATGTCAAATAAATCAAAAATCGGGAACAAAATTTTGGACAATGAGTATCACTTTAATTCCATGTCTTTTTCCACACGATATCTTGTAGAACTGAGGATATTATATGATCACTTATCTAATGGACGCATCAGAGTTCGACAGCGGCTTTATGAGAGCTACGATTGCTAAGCAGATTTTAAGTTACATTGGCAATTACAGTTATTAGACTTATCCAAGTGGGAGACTGTTGGAAAAGGTGTCTAATCCCATAACTATAATTGGTATGTACTTGACATGATAGTAGCATGGTCCATTTGGGTTGCATTCATCAAAGCAATATGTTAGGAAGGATATTTGAGTAAGACGTTAAATATGATTTATTAATATATTATAAGTATAATATATTAATTGAGAAATCATATTATTTAATTAGTATTGATCAAGAATTAATTTAAGAATTAATTTAGTGATCAAAAGAGACTAATTAATTTGATACATATGAGTTGGGCTAATGATCTATGGTTTGATTTTGATGGGCTTATGGGTTAATCCATGAAGTATTTATCCAAATCAAATGGGTGGATCATAAGCATATGGGTATGGATTAGGGTTACACATGACCCTTGATATTCTACACACACACACACACACACACACACATATATATATATATATATATATATATATATATATATATATATATAGATATATTCATGAGCTAAAATCGGTTAAACCTTACATTCCCAGAAGGATAATCCGATTTCTAGTCTCCTAAACCTCTCCATATTCATCCTAAATTGTTCTTGGTGTTTTGTGATTCCATTTGAGGCATCACACTTGGGGTGCTAAGCTTTCTTGAGGCCAAGCTGTTCAAGCTACTACACAAGGTAATATTCTAACTAGTTTTTATGATTCAGTTATCACCTTGCATGCTAGTTTAGGCTTCATGCTTTGGAAAATGTTTATTACATGTATAATTAGGGAAAACTTAGATCCAAAACATTAGGGTTGTATGTGCACCATAGGAATGTTAGAGTACATAAAACCCAACAGTATTAAGATAGTTGTAAATCTTTATATTAAACAATAAAAGTAAACTTTCAAAATGAATAATGTATTAAGATAATTGTAAATCTTCGATGATTAAGAGGTAGCTTGTTAGAGGATAAATAAACAAATTCAGCCTCAAATTCTAACACATGAAAAAGATAAAAATACGTTAAAGTGATCAGATTATATGGGTTAGGATATCGTGGACAATTTGGTCAACCTGTTATATGTCAAAAGAGTATTGATATTTAGGGGTTAAGGTCAATCTACTTATTTCTTTCTAATTATAATTATTATAAATATAAAAAGTGATTATAAAATGTTTGAAAAAATATTTAGGCAAATACGTTATTATAAAGGTTAGGAATGATAATACGATATTTAGTTTTTAAGCTAGGTAAACATGATATTTTGATGTTTAGGAGTTCTCCAAAAAATAAATTTAAGAAATTGCTTTTTTGTCATTTTTCAACCAAATAAATAAAATCTCTTAAAAAAGACTATAAACTAAATAACAAACTTATAGTGATCAATTCATAAATTTTCATAATATAATTATGCTAAATTATATAATTTTATAAATCTAATTGCAAGAAATAAAATATGATTATACAAGTAAATGTATAAATAAGTATATGAAGTTTTTGTTAGGATCGCTACTAGCCAACCTTGCTTAACATAGAAGAACAATGAGGTTCCAGTTGATAAAACCAATTGGTGATAGAAGGGATTACTCATTGCCTTATATGATATATAGTTTCTGTTTTTACCGAAGTGGGATTGGGTTTGCATCAACAAAAAATCCTCTCCTCAAATCCACATTGCTCCGTTGGCCTCCTCTTCAACGAATGTTAATCATATCCAACGATTTTTCATATTGATGATACTCTCCGGATATACATGAAATGGACCATCGGGAAGACTTTTGATACAAGGCTTCATGATCAACTTCGTTGGACTAGGAATTACTATGAATTGCACCACCTACATCGACTACATTATTCAGATTATGAATGTTGCTCTGATATTAGTTATTAAGGTTAAAACAACTCTTAGAAAAATAATAAAAGGATCTCACCAAAGTAATATATGCAAAATCAAACGAACAAGACACAATCAATTTATGAGGTTCACATGATCAGGATGATTGGCTATGTCCACAATGAATGTGACATCCCCAAATGCATGGTCATTTACAAATTTTATTTATGCTTACTTTAAAATCAGAGTATCCTTTTTGAAGAATATTATTGCGGAATTTGTCCCCAAAAATATGATAAATATATTATCAAAGCATTTCCGAAGAAATGTATTTTATTTATATTAAAACATTGTGATGCCATCGTCAATACAGAAACAAAAGCATAAACACACCTTACATTCATTTACACTAATGATTTACATCTCATTTAATCTCTCAGTGTAGTGTATCTTCAATACCTGTGATAGAAATAAACTGACTGGGTCAGGTTGGGAAACCGAGTGAGTACATAGGGTTTTCAACCCACAATAATATAGTTAATTTGTTTCTTCACATACTCCATATCCAACAATTAACCCGATTAACCATCCCCATTATCTTCTTTATTCTGAAGGATCTCCTATAAGAATCATCTATTCTTCAATATTTATGCCTACGGATTTCCCTAAGGAATAGGCATGAAGTCCATCGCTTCCAGGGTTTATCTAAAAGACACTAAATTCATAGCTACCAGTGTTATCCATTAGGCACTAAGTCCATAGCTCCCAATGTTCATCCATTGGGCACTAAATCCATAGCTGCCAACGTTCATTAATAAGGCACTAAGTCTATAGCTGCCAGGGTTTTTAGAGTACATCTGGTGAAAACGTCGTTCACAAACACCTACAGATTGTGAGCCTACTGCGTTCTATTGGACTGTCTAAAATAGTTTGTGGTTGTCATCTATACTCTGCTAGATGACCAGATCAGCGTTAAAGTCAAGGCTTTTCATCATCTTTCACCTCTCAACATCTATGTCATCTTTCATCCTTCATCATCCTTATCATCTTTCGTCTCCCCATTTTTACCCTATATATTTCTAGTTATAAAAATACATATACATTTTAAATCAAGTAAAACATGTATAAATCATTCATCTAGCATAGATTTCAGGAACACAAATAATAAGCACATATAGCATGTAATAATATTAAATACTTCATATCTATGTGTAATATGAAAGGAACTATGAACTCATTTGTTAAAGTGATGACACGAAATTCGGGCAACGCTTCACTTCTAGCAACTGTCTTTTCCTTTGACGTAACCTAGCATTATTATCGCTAAGTTTTAGTCTAATATTTATTGCGACTAATTACTAGTCTAGATTCTTCATTAACTCAAAGTCTACTTTAATGATCTATCAAGTAAGGAACAACCAAGTAGGATTATATTGGAGGTAAGGTCTAATAGGTATACAGAGTATATTGTTTGGAAATCTCACTTTAAACATCTCACTAAATCACAACCAAGACATCATCCCCGTAAGTAGATCAATCAGTATAACGACTTAGAATCACTGATAAATCTTTTTTATAGGTTCATATTAACGATAATGAAATTAAACATAAGTTTTAATTAATGTATGCTAAGCATAATTCACTTACAATGGAGCTTAGCGAGGAACCGGGCTCTACGTGGGTAAAACTTCTGAGCCGAAAGCTCTTCTTCTCAGGGCTTTTCGACACTCTGAGACTCGCTTCTAACACCTAAGAGATGCCAGGGAAAGTCTTAGAGGGGTTATGTTGGATTAATGTCTAAGTCCATAACTATAATTGGTAAGACTTGACCCGACCCGGCATGGTCCATTTGGGTTGCATGGCATCGGGACAATTGGATAGACAAGATGAAGAAAAAGGATACTAGTGATTTATATTAATATATTATAAGTTCTAATATATTAATATATAATCATATTATTTAATTAGTATTGATCAAGAATTAATTTATAATTAATTAAGTGATCAAAAGGAACTAATTAAATATGGACTCTAAGATATATTTGTGTGATGGGCCAAGTTCATTTAGGTTAGGCTAAGCTTTCATGGATAGTCCATGGAGTGTTTAACCCATGGATCATATGAAATGAAAGGTCATGGGTATTATGGTTTAACCCTAATCTCCACACTATATAAAGATGTCCTTGGTTGGTGAAATTGGCACTAGTGTGTGTACACAAAATGGCAAGGTCGATTTCACTAGAGAAAACCAAGGTATCCTTATTCTCAAGGTTATTCCAAGTGTTCATGGTGTTGTGTGAACCATTTGAGGTGTCACACTTGGGGCACTAGGAACTCAAGCTTCATGAAGACAAGTTACATAAAAAAAAGGTATGTATTTTATCTATTTTATTACCTAAGTACATGATATGTGTATCCTAGTATAGGGTAATATCTTGGAAACTTCATATTTGCATGTATAATAGAGAAAACATAGATCCAAGGTATTTAGGGTTGTATGTGCACCATAGGATGTTGTAGTATACTAAAACCCAATAGGTTAGGGGATGTTTGGGAGACAAATGGATGAAGAGATGTGAGAAAAAGAGTGAAAAACGCCTTCTTTTTATAAGCTGCCAGCACCGAGTACGCTGAGCGTACTCAAGAATTATGCTGAGCGTAATGGGTTGTTAAGGATTATGCTAAGAGTACTCAAAATTACATTAGGCTTAATTAATGTGCCACATGTCGCGATCTCGTGCAAAGCCATGGGGAAGAAGGTGTGGCTCAGGTTGCGCTACGTGTCACTCGCTGGTTACTCCAAAAAGTAATTACATTCTAAAATCCATAACTTTCACATACGAGCTCCAATTTTATATTTTTTTATATCCACGCGTAGGTATCGACAGGATCTACAACTTTTGTTTAGACCCTGTCGGCTAATTTTGACTTTATTTTTAAAGTTATATTTTAACAGGCTTAAACAGTTAAAGTCCGTTAAAAATTCATAACTTTGTCATCCGTTGTCTGTTTTCGACTGCCTTTATATTGTTGAGCTCCTATTAACGAGATCTTCAGATCTCGTTTAGGTTGTGTCGGTTAATAATCAATTGATCTGAAATTCGATTTTTGAGCCGTATACTGTTATGCAAAATCTTAGCAAAATCATAACTTCCTCAAACGAAGTCAGATTTGGATGTTCTCTATATGCACGCTCTCGGTTTAATGTATACTACAAATTTCGTTTAGACTGCTAAGGTTGAAAAGTATTTAATCAAAATTTCACTTTTTAGGTTACGTGGAACTGTGCTGGTTAATCGCAAAACTTCGACGGGTCATTACTTCTTTGTTAGTCAGATTTCAACTCTCTTTATATGTACGGAATCATCGTGACATATAATATATCTTGGTTAAGATTATTTACTCTAAATAATATTCTATCAAAAAGTCATTTTTAACACTTATTATCTCTAAATTGACTAGCCTAAATCTACGGGCGTTACAATGAAAGTGAGAGAGGGATTATTTATTTCCTATTGTAAAAAGATGTTTTCATATAGTACATTAGGGTTACAATAAATGAGACTATTTATAGAGTGGTTGACCTACTAATATCGGGCAAAAACCGCCATGGACCAAAGTTAATGCTAACAAAACTAGTCCCACTGAACGTGCGAGTCAAGACTTGCCCTCCGAGAAAAACTTGACCCGCTACTTGAGCACTTGTTGACTACTTAAGCAAAGATGGATTCTTCGTACCAAGGATTTTCTTTAGATTCAAGGTCTCATCACTTATCAATTCATGAATGAAGTGATATCTTATCTGAATGTGTTTGTTTCTACTGTGAAACACTAGATTCTTTGCCAAATGAACGACACTCTAGCTATCACAATGCAGTATGCAATCTTCATGTTGCATACCAAGTTCTGATAAGAAATTCTTCAACGATATAACATCCTTTCTTGCTTCTATAATAGCCATATACTCTGCTTCTATGGTTGAAAGAGCAACACTCTTTTGTAACCTAGACATCTAACTAATTGCAGTACCTCCAATTACGAAAACATACCCAGGTGTGCTTTCTCTTCAATCCATACAACCTACCTAATCTACATCATTAAAACCTTATGAAATTACCCTTGTCTTCATAAACATAAGTCGGCCTCGAAAGTACCCTTCAAATAGTGTAACAACCACTTGACTCCTTCCTAATGCTCTTTCCCTGGATATAGTATACATAAAACAGCTTACAACTCCCACTGCATGAGCAATATCTGGTCTGGTGCTTACAATTGCATACATCAAGCTACCAACTATTGAGGCATAAGTGACTTTATCCATCTCTTCTTTGTCTTCTTCTTTCTTAGGGGACTATTTCATTGATAATCTCAAGTGACTTGACAAGGGTATACTGTTGGGTTTTGCATCAACCATGCTGAAACTTTCTACAACATTCTTGATGTACTTTACTTGGGAAATTTACAAAGTACCTGTAGCTTTGTATTTGCCTATCCTCATGCCTGATATCTGCTTAGCAGCCCCTAGGTCCAAACTTCTTTTTTCAGCTTGTTGATCTTATGCATGTTTGCTTTAGCAATTAACATGTCATCCATAAAGAATAAGAGAATAATGTATGTGGATCCAAACTTCTTCAAGTAACGGTTATGATCCATCTTGTATCTCATGTACCCATTCTGTTGCATGAAGCTATCAAACTTCAAGTACCAATTTCTTGGAGCTTGCTTCAACCTATATAAACTTTTCTTGAGTTTGCATTATATTTTCCTTACCAATAGTTGGAAAACCTTCTGGTTATGCCATGGAGATGTCTTCTTCTAATTATTCGTGAAGAAAAATTGTTTTTACATCTAGCTGCGATGTATGGAGACGTTCCACGCAGTTGACGAATTTTTTCAGTTTCGCATCAAGATCATTGTCAATTGTTGTAATTCTACAAATCTTTGAGTTCAAGAAAACTACAAGGTGGTTGATTGGCAGTTCGGAGATGACCACAATTGATTATTTCTTTTGCCAGGGGTTCATGTGGGGTTGGTGCATGGTTGGAAGTAAGGAGACTCATGAACCAGCTGATGTGGATAAAGTGAACGGTTAAGGGTGGTTGATGGAGGTACCAGTCCTAGAAAATTGATCCTGAAGTCTAGATCTGATGGGTTCCCGGCCCCGGGAAACATATCGACTGAAATTAACTCGTTGTTTGTGTTTTCGAGAATCCCCAGCTCTGCTGTAAGGCCTATGTTTCTGGGCTAAGCATTAGTAAGATGATGTAATAGTTAGGTTCAATCATTGTAACTCATTTTGAAGTAATAAAGAGGAATTATTTGAATATATTATGTGAATTATGTGCTTATTTACTTGTTTATAAAGATATAATACATTAAAAATGAAAATAAGCGCCAAAAATAAAATGTTAGATAAACCCGATATCTCTAAAGAAAGTTGTAATGGTCGTGACAAAGATTTCGGGGATATAAGGAGAGCCGAAATCCAAGTTATAACGAAGAAGTTATGACATGTCGAAGTCTCGCGACAAAACTGGCACGACGTTGTGTGACTTAAAAGTGAATTTTTGATAAACTACTTTTCAGCCTTGGAGATCTAAATGAAAGTTGTAGTATACATTAAACCGAGAGCGTGCATAAAAAGAACGCCCAAATTTGACTTCGTATGAGGAAGTTATGATTTTTCTAAGATTTGGCACAATAGTGCACAACCCGAAATTCGAATTTTAGATCGATGTATTTTTGTACAACGTAACCTAAATGAGAATTGAAGATCTCATTAATAGGATCTCAATGATAAAAAGACAGATGAAAACGAAGTTCGTATGTAGAAGTTATGAATTTTACGCAGTCATTTAACATTATAATCTTTTCATACTGTAGAATTTAAAATCGGTCGAGATCTAGCCGATGGAGTCAAAAGGAAAGTTGTAGATCTTGTCATTACCTACTCATGGATATAAAGAACGTCGAAAACGGAGCTTATATGCGAAAGTTTTGAATTTTTAAAGATTGGTTGTTTTACCCGCGTCCGGCGCCATGTGTCAACACCAGGCATCGCCTTGGAGCCTACGCAAGGCTCACGACGTGAGAGGTCCCATAAGGGCTATTAATAGAGGTGCAAATCACCCATTTTCTTCACACCTTTCTTATCCTTTCTCTCCCATTACCCACAAACCATTTCTTCCTATCCCTAGGACCTCCTAAGTGCTAGAGGCGAGTTCTGGAGTGTCAGATGGCTCCGAGAAGAAGAGCTTTCGGCTCGGAAGTTTCGCCCCTACAGAGCTCGGTTCCTAGCCAAACCCCCGGTAAGTGAGATATGCTTACCCTACTTTAAGTATGGCTTATAATTAATATTAGTATTGTTATTATGAACTTATAATAAATATTTGGGATATTATTATGACTTATATAAGTGTCGTTATAATTTCTTTTTAACTACTCACGGTACGGGGAATCCGGTTTGAAGGGCCGCCTGGGTTGTTGGATTTCAGAAGTGCTTTTATGCCAAAATGGTCCTACCCTCCGGTGTTTCCTGTCTGGCCCCTGTCAGTACGTAGTGGTTGAGAAGTATTGTTTAAACGCTCATAAATAATAATAATAATAATAATAATAATAATAATAATAATAATAATAATAATAATAATAATAATACAACGACTATTAATTAGTTACGATGAACATTAGACTAAAATATAGTGGTAATGATACTAGGTTTTATCAAATGAAACTATTTTTAAGAAGCGAAGCGCTGTCTGAGTTCAGAATCACCATCTTAACAGGTGAGTGCATAGTTACTTTTATCTTACACATAGATATGAAGTATTTTATATAAATCACGTGCTATGTGTGCATATTATCTGTATATTTGCTATCTATGTTGGATAAACGATTTTATATATGTTTTAAATGATTTAAACTGAATATGTATTTTATATCTACTAAATGTGTTGGGTAAAACATGGGTATATGTAATAGTTGGTGTGTGATGAAATAAAATGATGAGAGACCTCGATGTTTAAGATGATCCAGTCATCTAGTGGAGTATAAATGATGACCACGGACTATTCTAGACAGTCCAGTGGAACGCTAGCAGGCTCGCAACCTGTAGGTGTTTAGTGTTCGCCAACAGTACTCCATCCCCCACACGGTTGCTTTATTTGACATAAATTAATGAGGAACCCCCGAAGCAGTGTTGTCGCCCCAATGAAAATCCTTAGGCTAGGTCCCTTGTAATAGATGTTTTAGGGACGTAAAGTGAGCATAATGGGAACGGGTAATCGGGTTTGTTTGGTTTGATGAAGTTAATAATCTTATTTATTGTGGGTTGAAAACCCTATGTGTTCACCAGGCTCTCAAGCCTGACCCACTCAGTTTCTTGTATTACAGATAGTGGCACAAGAGCATAGTTGCCATGAATTGATTAGGGATTACGGATTATAGGCCTGTAGATATAAATAAATGTTGTAAGGCCTATGTTATTCTTGATGGGTTTTGGTCATAAGACATCCTATGTGCTCATACAAACCCTAATGCTTGGATCTAGGCTTCTCTATTGTACATGCTTTGAATCCAAGACTATAAACCCTAATTCTAGCATATGGAAATCAGAATTCACATGTAATTAGGTTTAAGAACATACCTTGATTGTTATATAGCAATAACAATCCAATTCCTCCTTGAATTGACCTTGGAAGGCTTAGAGTCACAAGTGTCACTCCTCTAATGGCTTACAAACACCATAAGCAAGTGGAGAAGGTATAAAGAGAGAGGAGTGAGGTTAGAATTCGTCCTTAGGACCTCTTGGGAAGGGTTGGCAGAATTCACAAGCCTTAGGGGGTTTAAATAGGTATAAAGATTAGGGTTTTAGTCCTTATCCTTATCTAGTTACTTGTCCACCAAGCAACCATAAGATAAGTCCTAGAAATCCTTATCCTAGTCGAATTCTAAGAGATTTACACCTCAAATTCGTTCACCATATATATAAGATAATCCTTACCTTATTTTGTAACTATCACATAATTACAATTCAGCCCCTCTAGTTTAATTAATTACACTTGATCACAAAATTAATTCTTAATTAATTATTGACCAATATTAATTAAACAAATATGATTTCTCCTTTAATATATTATTCTTATAACATATTAATAAATCATAATAACCTCTCTCTCTTTATTCATTTCTCCAATCAAGTTGCTTTGGTGAAGGCAACCCAAAATGACCATGCACCATCGGGTCAAGTACATACCAAAATAGTTATGGACTTAGACACTAATCCAACAGTCTCCCACTTGGATAAGTCTAACAACTATTCTGCGTATGACTTCGGATCCCGATCTGCAATCGTAGCTTTCCAAAGCCGCTGTCAACTCTGATCATATCAGATATGCGTGTCCTTAGATAAGGGATCATATATTCCTCCATTCTAGATATCATATGAGACATGATTTCAAATCATTCTCTTTGTACTATATCTCGATTTCCGATTTATGACGACTGACTAATTGAACAAATCAAATTAGCCCTAGCCCGACCGAGCATTTACGTTTGTCATCACTAAACCATCGAGGGGCCCAAAGATATCGCTTTTATCCTACTTTGGATAAAAGGAACGGATAAACTTTGATACAATGCTTGCTTGTACTCACGCACCGAATCACACACAACAATATGTTTTATAACACCAAGTTACTGGTGCGTTTACATATTATCAATGTGTAACCGATTTGCAAGATACAACTCACACATCTCGGTTTAAGAATATAAGATGTTATCGTCTCACCAATCACTCGTGATACAATCCATGGAGTGATCCAAGTGAGCGTGGGTCTAATCCAATGCTCAAATCACATTCATAAGCACTCATGAACGTTGCAGCAAACATTTGCTTATGTCTAATACTCTTTTAGACAATCCACACACCAATTCACGACAGTCTTTATTCATATCTACTTCCAACATATGAACAACTGTGGGCCGTTCGAATAATTCGATTATTCTTAATAAATTCAATTATTCTGGAAGTCAAAACATGCAAATGTGAAACACAAGAATAATACTAATCCCATATGGCCTCAACCCTTTGAGCATAAATAAAACACCTTTTATTTGTCACCATATTGATTACTCATTTTTTGTAGTTTCGGGTAATCAACTTCTTACTTGAATTACAACACTTGTCCCATGCTCCTAGCATGCACACAATGTTTACCTATGGTTCTTACTTTGTGAAATAGATCACATTGAACACATTTCCAATCATTCTCATTTCACAACTCCAAATCCTTTTCATAAGTAAAAGAATATCAAATTCTTGCTACTTATAGAATATGCTAGATTCTAACATTCTTATGTAACTATCCTTTCGTAATGTCACTGCCCCAAAGTCACTAAGATTATTGCCAATGATATTACAAAGTCTTCTTTCGGAGATTGTTACAAGACAATTCCATAGATGTGATGTCTCTCACTCAAAGTACTTTCTTTGAACATCCTTTTGCATAGAAGTTTCTAATCTAGTCATAGATTTCTCAATATTCAATTCCCAATATGGACACACTTCCATATGTTCCATATGACAACTCATTCTTAATAAAATCTTATCTATTCGTAATGATGTCGATATGGTCCATCCAATATGGAAACATTTCCATATTTTCCAATACTATACTTCCAACTACTCACAAGCGACCAATCCTCGTCGAACTTGGATTGTCCTTTGATAGTTGTTTAATTATTTTAGTCAAAACCAATTCTAGTCCCTTTTCCCTCTAAATGCGCTCGACATTTGGAAAATTTTAGAATGGTCAAACATTAAAGCATTTGCAATCGATCCTATACCCGAAGCGTATGGGACACGACGCATAATGTTTTATTTGCTATGTTCTCAAAATTCGAATTGTGAAGAGGGATTCCGTAATCATAATCGAAATTTTAAGAACACACTTTGTACCTTTGACTAAATTTTATTAACATTTCTCAACCTAAACCTTTAGATTTGAAATGAAGCATAATATTCTCTCCCTTAATTATAGCAAAACAACTCTTCAACTATTGCGACTTTGCAAAGTATGACTCTTGTTTTCTATAATTAATATTGCTAATCTTGCAATACTTTCCTTAATAATCATACAATCATAACTTTTATGCTCCCACTATCTTGATGATTATTATAAAACATAACACTTATGCTCCCACTAGCTTCGACATGTATTCATAAACATCTTAACTTTCAGAAAAACAATGCTTATTGAATTTCTTAAGTTCATGTTTCTAATACTTAGTGCTTTGATAATCTTTTGTCAATGTTTCTTGAACTTATACACATTTGCCTTCAATAGTTCATATGTGTGTCTAAACAATTAAGACTAATTGTCAAACCTCACAATTCAAATTATGGAAAGGGATGTCGTAACCATAATTGAATTCGAGAATGCAATTTTACAATCACTATCCTCTTAAAATCTGTCTTAGTGAAAGCATTTCCTCACAATCATTTTCATGAAGGAGGAAATCTTATGACACTTAGATTTAAAAAGTGTATTTGTTCCTATCCATGTGAATTTGTCAAAACCAAGGTTTACGACAAATTCAAACTCTTATGGATCGAACTTTCTTGATCTCGATTTCTTGCATTTATGGTAGCACAGCTGCCCACCATGTCTTCCAAGTAGTTAAGCAGCTCACCCTTTCCTATCAATGTACTTTCCATTGATCAAGGTCCTTGCCTTTTATGCATTCAAATGAGAACTCATAGAACTCACATGCACAATTAACTCGATTGGATTTGCACAGAATCAAAATAATGTCAACACGATAGGTTGTAAACCTCAACTCGTGTGCTAGTGATGATCAATAAGGTTTATTTGATTTGTTCTTGAAACCTTTCAAGACAATTAAGACTCCCACTGACTCCTTGACATATAAGATTCTCTTGTCAAAAACCATTTCTTGACAAACAAATATTCAAGAGTTAGTGTAGCTTTTATCAAAAGACTTCATAAATTGGTCCTAGTTGGTCTTTGTCTTATCCAAGACATCACAACTTTCCACATTTAATGAAAGTTACAAACCTTCTTAATACTTTTCACTCAATGTCACAATCTTAACTTTAAGACTTGTTATTGGGACGAAGTATGATTGACTTCTTGATTTAACCATTTCTTCAATTCTTGATTCCTCTTCTTAGACATACAATTGTACTAAGACTCACTTAGAGGATCAATTGAGATATGGTTCTTAATCACTAAGACATATCATAAAGCATAAAAGCTACTCTCCCTTCTTCTTAGAATGGAGAAACTTTTATCTTTCTGTCTACTTGATTCTTCTCATTCGTTCTGCTATTGATCTAAACCCTTTAATCAATTCAGAATTACACTTAATCTTGTAAGTATGATCATATTTACTATGCTTTTAGTAAATTATGACGAATATCTTTGTTACTCTTATGGTGGACTTGATCAATACGCAACTTTGTGTATTCGATCTCCAAGTCCTTCACTTGACACTTTGTCAATGAATTAGTCTAATTTCCAAATATGAAATTTCTCATTCATCGTGTAACCAAGTTGCATGATTCCAAATTTCTGTCCAATTGAAACTTGGGTGATGAGAAACTCTCCCTATTTGGTAAATTCTCGACTTTTCCATAAACACCATAAATAAGAATCATATCCACTTGTTGTAGAAATATTCAAACACCAATTTTCATAACGATTTTATTGCAAGGAGATAAACAAATAAATAAGTCAAACGAAAATTTATTTTTATTTATAAAAGCAGCGGAAAACATTTGTCCTTACAATGCAAAATCCATTGAAAACTATGTATTTCAAAAGAAAATTTCTAACAACTCTATCATAACTATCTAAGCTCAAAATCTAATCTTCAAGTCCATGCGATCAAGATCCATTCCTTGTGATTAGATTCATCTTGCTCTTTCACCAAGCTTCCTTTCTTTTCACCGATCCTGTAAAGCATTCAAATGCAATCTTATTACATTATGTATTAAGAATTAATGAATAGGAACTTAATGGAGTTAGATAGTGGATTTTACCTGAAGCGCAGCCATACTCTTTGACTCTCCCAACTTCTGGACTCTTCAGGCTCTTTGGGCAGACTTTTATCCAACGCCCTTTCTTTTGGCAGCAAACGCAGGTCGGTTCTCCTAGAACGTCCTCGGAAGCATGGTTGGTTGACTTTTCCAACAAATACGCTCCATTGCTTCGCCAAATCATTTCTGATTCAGCAGCAATGAGCATGTAAGTTAGGTCAATGAGGTTGTCGTCATGATTCATCATATAATACTTTCTTTTGAACTCATTATATGATTCAGGAAGTGACTGCAAAACCCAATTCACAGCCAACTCATCTGGGAATGACACACCTAACATTATCAACCTATCAATGTGTGATTTCATTCCTAGAACGTGGGCACACACGGGTTTACCATCTTCATGTTTCATTTCCAATAGGGCTTTAGTGATATTGAACCTTTCAATTCTTCGATCTTGTGGGTTGGGGAGAACGATAGGAGGAGGAGGAGGATGTGAAGCATGATTTCTCGTTCCTCGATTAAATCGTGGAATACCATCTTCATGTGGAAAGCTTGTTCCACGGGATTTGGGAAAACCATAGTTGTCGAACTTTGACATCTACAAAATGGGAGAAAATGAATTCAAGTTAGTTGATAGATTGAGTCCTTAGTAAATCACCCAAATGAGATACTAAGGCTAGGACCCAACACAATATTCTACAACTCGGGAGAGGGATGCCGTAACCCAAATTGCAGAACATTTGAAGGTAAGTGAATGACGATTCACTAATTTCCACCACGAAAAACGAAAAGACATTTAAGTTTTAAATCTATGAAAACTCCTAGATCCTTTGAGATACATTGAACTTTCAATGACATGTTTAAATCTCGATATGCCCCTCTTGTTTGTGACTGGGATGCCGAGGATCACAAAGCAGGTGTGAATAACCATGCAAACTACATGGTGCCCTCACATGTTACAGTCACCTATTCGATGTGCCGGTAAACCACACACGCTCCACCGAACTATGACAAACATTGAGTCACCCTTTGCTACCTTTGCTTAGACCCATTTAGTGTGCCGGTTAACCACACACGCTCCACTAACGTCTTCGCAAGGGCACAAAGTGTAATTTCATGGAATTGCATCAATTCACTTTTGCCTAAGTAACTAAGATTGGGAATTTTATAAAAACATTTAGTTACTTTTATACTTCATTATACTTATAATGGAAGGTTTTGTCCCATCCTACCCGTTCGGCTAACGACCCTCCACTAGTCAAGAGTGCGGTGGGTAAGAGTGGATACCCATTCAATCGCCATTTTATAGGCAATTTCCTTAAACACCCCTTATAGACCAGCTTCGTGAATGAGGCCTACTAACGGTAAGACTGACTTTTACTCATACATATATATAATGTTAGACTTTTAATGTTATATATAGTATAGGGTGTATTTTACACTTTTAAAATATTTGGTGGTTCAATTCAACAATTATACTTTTAATTCACTTAAATTATAAACCTAAACTTTTATGGATTTATTAAACCTCTTTAATTAAACACCTTAATTAGTTAATAAAACCATAAGGGTGTGATTTGAACTTTTTCAAAACTATACTTGAGTTTTAGAATTTAACATTCCTAATTAAACTTTTAATCAACTTTTAAATTCCAAAACTTGAGGGCAAGTTTTGAAACATTTCAACACATTAGGTTTTCGAATTTAAATATACATCAAAATTAAACTATTTAATCAAAATTTAAATTCCAAAACTTGAGGGCAAGTTTTGAAACCTTTTTCAAAACATTAGGGTTTCAACTATTTAAATTTCAAAACAACAAAACTTTTGGGGTTCAAATTTAAACTATAAAACCTAAAGGGCCAAATATGAAACTTTTCACAACAACAAGGATCGAATAACAAATAATTCAAATTAACATTTAATCACATAATTATCCATATTTGATGATTTCTTGCAAAACAATTTATCAATTTACTTAAAATAATTAATTAATTATCTTATAAGGAAACAATTATCTTATTAATTGATAAATATCTTCAATTAGATTAAAAATATAGTCAAATATATCATATAATCGGATTAATATTAATCTAACATGATAAGGTAATTATCCCAATGCAAAAACAATAAGAAATTCCGAGATAAGCACTATCTGACGCACCGACTCGCCGAGTCACCCTCTGGAACTCGCCGAGTAGGGCTGACTCGCCGAGTCCAAGAGTGACTCGCCGAGTCAGGTCGAACAGTGAGGCCAAAACACGATTTTCAGTTACATCAAGCATCAATATAATAGAAACCAATCATGGCTCTGATACCACTGATGGGTTTTGGTCATAAGACATCTTATGTGCTCATACAAACCCTAATGCTTGGATCTAGGTTTCTCTATTGTACATGCTTTGAATCCAAGACTATAAACCCTAATTCTAGCATATGGAAATCAGAATTCACATGTAATTAGGTTTAAGAACATACCTTGATTGTTATATAGCAATAACAATCCAATTCCTCCTTGAATTGACCTTGGAAGGCTTAGAGTCACAAGTGTCACTCCTCTAATGGCTTACAAACACCATAAGCAAGTGGAGAAGGTATAAAGAGAGAGGAGTGAGGTTAGAATTCTTCCTTAGGACCTCTTGGGAAGGGTTGGCCGAATTCACAAGCCTTAGGGGGTTTACATAGGTGTAAAGATTAGGGTTTTAGTCCTTATCCTTATCTAGTTACTTGTCCACCAAGCAACCATAAGATAAGTCCTAGAAATCCTTATCCTAGTCGAATTCTAAGAGATTTACACCTCAAATTCGTTCACCATATATATAAGATAATCCTTACCTTATTTTGTAACTATCACATAATTACAATTCAGCCCCTCTAGTTTAATTAATTACACTTGATCACAAAATTAATTCTTAATTAATTATTGACCAATATTAATTAAACAAATATGATTTCTCCTTTAATATATTATTCTTATAACATATTAATAAATCATAATAACCTCTCTCTCTTTATTCATTTCTCCAATCAAGTTGCTTTGGTGAAGGCAACCCAAAAGGACCATGCACCATCGGGTCAAGTACATACCAAAATAGTTATGGACTTAGACACTAATCCAACAATTCTGTCTATGCTTTTGATTTGTATCGAACATGACATCCCGAGGTGTTAGTATAATGAAATACATTTCTTTGGAAATGCTTTGATAAAACTTTATCATGTTTTCTTTTGGGAACAAATTCCGCAACACTTTTCTTTAAAACTTTACTTTGATTTTCAAACAAAGCATAAACAAATCTGTCTTTTCTCGCCGTGAAAATGCGGATGTCACATATGCGGTTATCGCTAGAATTTTGATTCATTAATTAGGAAGTTATGGAGTATACTAGCATATTACGCAACTATTTCAGTGGTTTTCTATCGAAGGCTCATATTGGAGAGTTGCCTTGTTCTCGGATGATGGGTTCGCTAGCAGTAATTGGTCTAGAGTCTTGATCCTTAGTGGCAATCAGGTGTTTATGTTAGAGAATTGCACAAGAGGTATCGCAGCAGGAAGTAGTTGGTCAGGGAGCTCGTCGTAGCCAACGATTCTTTCTGTCTGGGATGCTAATGGATAGATGAGGGAGCTTTGTCCCAAGTATTCGTTGTAGCAGACTTCGAGGATACAGTCTAAGTCAAGTGGGGGAGAATTGTAATATCACCGTCATGAGGTACTTCTAATTTTAACCCTATAATTGAATTATGTTGCATTTTGGTCCCTAAGTTCAAGAAAGAGTGCAAAAAGGTCCTAGTTGGCATTTTCATAAATTAGCCTTGGGGGAGTACGCCATGCATACACGTGTATGTTGAGCGTACTAGGTCACGCCCTAGTATGTTAGGCATACATCTCGTATGCGAGGTGTATTTTCCAGATATGGAAACCCTAATTCTTAGGGTTTAGCTTATATTTAAACTCCAATATAGCCTCCTTTCCCCTCACTTCACCAGCCTCCATCCTCTTAGAACGTTTTCGCAACCCTAATTCACCTTGAGAAGCAATTCCAAGGTTAAGTGTGTGTGTTTTTGTGCTTTGAAGAAGAAGGAAAGAAGTAGAGCTCATCTTGGAGGAGTGAAGCACTTTGGATCTGGGATTCCTACCTTATTTGCAAACTTTTGAAGGTATAAAGCTTGCAACTTTACCCCTCCATCATATAGATCTAGAAATGGATGTTTTAATGATGTTTTTTGGTCCCAAATTTTTAGATCTTGAGCATGGCATGTTCTTGACTCATTAAGTTGTATTTTAAGACCTTAGTAGAGGAGTTAAGTGATAAAAATGAAGTACCAATGGTTGGTTTTTTCCGTGCATGTTATTGAGAGTCTTAAGGCATTAAGACGTTTGGTTTTTATAGATTAAGCACTTATTGAGCATGCATGGTCATAAAATTGGAAACTTTATGACTCTTAATGGTATTTTGACCTTGGATTTGCAATTTGGACGTATTAAGTCGTTATATTAAGCACTTAATGGAAAAAAGAAGAAGTTTGGGGTTACGCTGAGTGTACCTGGGAGTACGCCCAACGTATGCTGTCAACAGCCTCGACCTGGTCAATGGAGGAGTACGCCCTGCGTACGCTCACTAGGTCGACTCGGTTGGGTTGACTCCATTAACTTATGGATTTTTGACCAGTTTGACCTTGGACTTTGACTCTTGTTGACTTTTGACCAGGTTTTATTTTAGGTCAAACTTGAGGGTGGATTGGTGATTAAGATTTTATATGGCTATGATGTTAGTAGATCCGCATGAGAAAGGAGTGTAGCAGGGAACATATCGTGGTATTCTTGCGTTTCTTCATTTCAGATGAGTTTCGCCTCATTGTACTGTGTGTTGAAGGCGCCAATGTCGACCCACTGGTTTTTAGTTATCTGTTAGTAGAGGGATGTCATAGGGACTGTATATAGTCATGTAGAATAGACTTAGGACTTTTGATCTGGGCTCTCTTACCTGTTCCTTGTTTGGTTGTGGTTCTAGGGTAGGATCATATGTCCGGGTGGCTATATTACCTCTGATTATATGCGGACAGGCATTTCTTAGATTGTTGCTACTTAGTATGACACGGGGCTGTAGTGATTGATTAGATTTGTATCTTGGTATCGAGTATGTTGATAGGCTGTAGGGATCAGTTAGATCTGTCTTATGGTATCGAGTATGCTGATATGTTGTAGTGATCTGTTAGATATGTATTTTGGTGTCAAGTATGTTGTTATGATGTAGTGATCTGCTATATCTATATTCAGGTATTCAGTACATTGTTATGCTATAGTGATCTGTTAGATCGGTATCTCGGTATGTAGGATGTTGCTATGCTAAAGTGTAATGTTGGATCTATATATTATCTGTACTTACTGGCTATCATCTGGTGGAGTGCCCTACGGACTGTCTATGGTTATGTAGGATAGCCTGAGAACTCTTAGTCTAGGCTCTCTTGCTTGTTCCTTCTTTGGTTGTGGCTCTAGAGTATGATGATCTGTTTAGGTGGATATCTCACCTCTGGCTAATTATGGTTACACATTTCATAAAGGATAGCTGGTAGTGGGACTTTGTGCTATGAGAGGACTAGTAGGTGGGAGTGAGTTGTATGATTGTTGTTTGCTTGTTTCGTGTGCCTACTTGATCCTTTTTTGTTTATATGTCGACATATGGTGGTGGTGGGTTGAGGCGGTCCTGCTTTGTGCTATAAGCCAACATACTCTGTGTGGACTGAATGTAAGCCGGAGGCACGGAGGCTTGGGAGGTGCGGTTAAGGCGGTAAGCCAACAAACCCTGGTATTCCAGTCTGGATAGATCAAAGGCTGAAGAGCGGCAGTTCTGCATGCTTGTATGTTTATCGTATGGGGTATTTTGGGGAGAACTCACTAAGCTTTATTCTTACCCACTTGTTTATGGTTTCAGTAATCATTGGTGATTGCAGGAAGGTGAAGTAGGATTGTACACACTCCTCAGAAATATTGAAGATTCCGCATTTTCTATGATACTCTGATTTTTAATAAATGTAATTTGGAATAAATGATTTTCTTAAATAATGGATTAATAAATTGGGAATTTTACCTTAATGAAAATGAAAAATTTTGGTTTTGAAAATGGGACGTTACACTTAGTGATGGTTTTTATATATTTTAGTACCTTTACTGATTTAATCAATTTTCCAGAACCATGCCATGGGCAAGACTCGTAGGAATATGACAACAACAACAACAACAACAAGACATTTCGGTAGCTAACTGGAAAAAATTTATAGAATGCTCGAATATGAAATACACCAAATCTCTACAAAAGAAGCGAGTGCTTTCTCGCTTCCCCCCTATAACGGGGGATAGCAGAGCAAGTCAGCATAGATGAGAAGTTGGAGGACTATCAAACAAAATATTACAAAACATATGAGGTCTTACTTTTCATATGTGATGAGTGGATATATTTATTTCATATATGTGAACCAACTTACATAGAAGCTTGCATCGAGTTCTACACTACCTATAATTTCCAACCCGGGGTATTTGACGTTACACATCCTTACACGAATTTTAGACCCGTGGGTATTTGGAGCAAGTATAATCTAATTCAGTTTGTTGTGGCTTGCGGGTATCTATACCGAGGTTGAAGTTCAGAAAACCTCTTTCATACCCTTTTTCACTAAATTTTTCAATACTAAGTATGCTCTTGCTTATTGTAACTCCATTGTCAATGGTGATTAGGATCTAAAAGCCAACAAAGCCAGCCAGCTCAAAATCCCCATCCACTATCTTTTCCCAGCAACAAAAGAAAGGAGTTACCTACTAGATTCCTACCAACAAAAGAAGGGGGTTACAGCAAAATCTTTCCAAGGAGGGCACATTGTCACCAAGCTTTCCAAGTATTATGGACTGCTTATAGGAGAGTGTCGGATTAGGTGTCTAAGCCCATAACTATAATTGGTATGAACTTGAATTAATAGTAGCATGGTCCTTTTGGGTTGCCTTCACATTTGCAACTAGACAGGATGATTAATAGAAGAATAGGAAGAATTTATTAATTTGATATATAAATTGGAATTAATTTTGGGATTAAAGGAATTATGAAAATAATATATTAATTAGTAATCATATTGTTAATTAATATTTAAGCAGAAATTAATTTGAAATTAATTTTGGGATTAAAGGAATTATTTTGGGTTTAAAGGAATTAATTAATAGTATAGGGACTAAAAGTGCAATTGTTCAATAGTTGAAAAAAAGAGTTTAGAACCTTCCTTGGCAAGGTGGTGGACGATTTTAATATGTATATATAAGATTATTTTAGAATTTCTAGAATATATTATCATATATGGATAACTAAAGGAGGTGGATAATTACCATATTTGAGATAATGATTTTTATTCAAATTAGGGTTATCCATAGCATCCTTGGTGCAATATAAATAGAGCCCTTATGAAACACCCCAAGTTTAGAAGTGCAAGTTTAGGGTTCTTAGTGTAAATAAGGAAGATTGACTCGACGAGTCGATGGGTAGACTCGGCGAGTCAAGTCGCGGTTCTGGTCGTATGTTAAAGTGACCAACTCGGCGAGTCGGCGGCTGGACTCGGCGAGTTGGTGCTGGAATGAGAAAAACCCTAATCTTCAGGGTTTCCCCCTTATTTAAAGGACTTTATGCCCTTCAACCAGACCCCTAATCCCCCAGAGAGTTCTAGAAGCCCTAATATCCGAGAGTGTGAGCTTGGAGAAGTGTTTGGAGCTTTGAGGAGCGAACTTTGTGAAGAGGACTTGTAGATCAAGTGGGTAGCACCAAGGATTTCGTGTGAATCAAGAACCCACTCCAATTTAGGCACGTTTTGGGAGTGGTGGAGTTTGTGCTGGTGGTCGGAGTAGTGTGGCCTTATTTCTTGAAGTCGACAGTTGCAGGTGAGTTATCCTCACTATATCGACAGGGTCTAAGGCACCAAGGCCAGACCTTTATCGGATGGGAATCCGGGTAGTTGTTTGTTATGTTATTGCTTGGCTATTTATGCATCCGGGTAGTTAGGATGATATATATTAGAGACCTGGTTAAGGTCGGTATCCTGGTTAGGATGTTGCTATGTTATGTGATCTGCTAGATCGGTTGATTAGTTGTGAATTGCTATATGATTATATGTTTATGTGCACATGGTTTTTGGACTGGGGTTGGGTTGAGGTAGGTCCTGCTTCGTGCTATAGGCCAACATACCCAGGGCGGACCGGTTAGATCGAAGGCCCGGCGAGCAGTCCGGATAGGCTGAAGGCCCCAAGAGGGCGGAACAGACGTGCCGAGGCTCGGATAGTGGGCCAGACAGACTGAAGGCACGGTGCGGGCGGACCAGTCACACTGTAGACTTGATATGCATGGCTGTTCTATTTATGTTATGATATGATATGTGTACGGTATTGTGGTTGGTATTTTGGGCGTAACTCACTAAGCTTTCGGGCTTACAGTTTCAGTGTATTGTTTAAGGTACTTCAGGAGACCGTGGAAAGGAGAAGGTGTGACCGTATCACTCCTCATCCTTATGTTATGATTTTTGGGACACTCTGATGGAAAATGATTTGAAAACATTTTGTAAACAATGCTATGTGGCTTTTAATTATGGTTGAAAAGGTTTAAATTTGGTATGAATTTTATGGATGTTAGAAGTTGGTATCAGAGCCTTGGTTTGAGTGAATTTGAGGAACACTCGTGTGAATCCAGTCTCAAATCAAGGAGATTTTCGGAAATAAGTTTTAAAATGGTTTTCAAAATAAAGGATGGAGGATACAGAGGGTACGATCAGCCGGAGCCTGTAAGTAAGCCCCAAAATACCATGTAGTTATTTGATATTATGATATGTTAGAACAGCATGCTAGTGCTAGGCTAGGGATCTTCAGGAATCATATGATAGATTTTCCTGATTGTATGATGCCTATTAGCCTAGGGTTTTCTGTATGTGGAATTGACATCATAACTGTAGATGTTTAGTGTATGCATCACGACTGTGCATAATAAAGACCTTATAGCCTGAGAATGTTGATTCGGCCTTTGGGTAGGATCGGATATTCGAAAGTCTATTGGGTCCAGCGTTATGTGCAGCTAGCATGGATTAGCGCTGCAGGGGATGATGGAAGTTTCATGGATGTGAGAGTTGTGATAAATGGTGAGTATAGATGCGAGGCATTTGGTATTCCCCTAGAATGAGGGTTGAACGCATTTCCTATGTTGGTGATATTGTTAGGGCGTTGTGGTGATACTTGAGACAAATATGGGTAGGTATGGAAGGTAGTATGGGCCTATACTACTGAAAGCACAGGACCCATACGCGTATCAGGGAAGTCGCAACCCCTACGGGTTTTGTTGGGAGCTAGTTCTCGGGGTTATCATGAGGAATGCCTAATGTCCCGTGGTGTATTTTCTGTATGGCGATTACGAGACGTCTCAGGGCAGGATCCGGTTCGGGATCGAGATCAGGAGAGGGTGATCAGTGTGGATCGGTACCACCTAGGGCCATTGGTCAGATGAGTACGGACGAGTTGGATGCCATGATTCGTGAGATCCTGCATGATGAGATTATTGCTATGTTCCGGGCTGAGTTGTCGGAGATGTTGGGTCGATCAAGACCGATATGGTTGAGTACCTTGATGAGCGCTATGCAGCTCTTTTGGAGGTGGCTGTCGCGGCAGCTACAACGGCTGTAACAACGGCAAGGGGGAGGACCGGTCGAGGTTTCCAGTATCGGGACTTCGATAATACGAAGCCCCTTATTTTCAATGGAGTTCAGGATCCGATCGTGGCTATGAGGTGGTTTTCAGATGTGGAGGGTTGTTTCTTCACGTGTTCATGCCCTACTGATCAAAGTGTGAGGTGTGCTCTAAACCTTTTGAGGCTCAGGGCGAGGGATTGGTGGAGGTTGACTACGGGATCTTATTCGGATGCGCAGCGGGCCGCAATTACTTGGCACCAGTTTCGGGAAATGTCCAACACTCGATATTTTCCGAGGGTTGAGAGAGAAAGGTTGACTCAAGAGTTCTTGGAACTGAACCAGGATTCAGAGTCGGTGACGGAGATCACCGGGATGTTCACTGAGAGGGCGATGTTTTGCCCTGAGTTTACTTCGGAGCAGGATCAGATGTCTCGATATCTGAGTATGCTCAAGAGGGATATCAGGCAGTTTGTGTCTACGCAGAGGTGCAAGACTTTGTTGGAGTTGCAGGAGGCTGCTCGGCGGCGTGAGTTGGAGATTGAGTTACAACTGTGAGAGAAGAAGCAGGCCCCGGAGCAGTCGCAGCCGGCGCCGAAACGGTCCAAGACCGTTGATTCCAGGTTGGGAAGTCAGAGCAACCGTACTTGTGAGAAGTGCGGGAAGGATCATATCGGAGTTTGTAGGTCCGGTGGTGCATGCCACAAGTTTGGGAAAGAGGGGCATTATGTGAGGGATTGCCGTCAGTCAGCCCCGATTCAGGATTTCAGGATCTGTTATCACTGTCATCAGATTAGACACTTAAGGGTCAACTGTCCACAGCTCGTTGCAAGACCGGTGCAGGCTCCAGCACCGGCCACTTTGAGGACTACGGGAGGAGGTCAGGGTGGAGCGGAACCTCCAAGGGCTCAGGGACTCTAGAAAGGAGTGATGACTATGTTTAGCTGGGGTTTTGCAGCTGGAAGTGAAATGGCTAATTGATGAATTGGATTGACGTTTGGTAGGGAAAGGACTGTTTCCTCTCAGTTTCTCGAGCTCGAAGGAGTGAGCAGACTTGTGACCCAGGGGCTGGTTGTTCTCTATCATTGGGGTCAGTTGGTTGCAGAGGTTTGCAACATTATTCGAGTGTCGGTAAGTGCAGGTGGGTCGACTTGGCATAAGTAAATGTGGAGTCCGGTTTTCCTTGGATCTATTGCATCAGACGGTAAGGACTGATTGTGCAATCTATTGCACATTAGGAGTGTAAATTATGTCTTAGGAGTAGTTGTATCCCATTTTAGGGTAGAGGTTGTTTTAGCTGCTGCAGTTTAGCTATGGATGTTTGAGCTGATAATTGGGTCAGGGTGCGAACCCTGAAGATACTGATTCTAGTGACTGGGAGTGGGAAGTTTATTGGAACACCTTTGGAAAAAGGGGTATTATGGGGGAAGTCCGCGGGTAGGGTTTCTCAGAATGGTCATTCATCATTTTCAGGACTCAGTGGTATTAGCAACCGTTTGTGATCGACGGACGGAAGCGTCAGCGGAAAGGGGTTCGTTGGCAAGGTATTAGTTAGAGCATTCATCTCTTGGCCTTTAGGGCATGAGTGTGGGGTCGCTCAAGCATTAGTGGGTGATGGGTTCTCTGGAGTTCAGCAAGTTCTCATATGGTTCTTGGAGGTGTGTGATCATTCGGGATGGGCTAGTAATGGAACAATAGTGGGAAAGAGTTGGTCGGCCTCGGATCGGTCGTCGGGAAGTGAGAAGGACTGAGAATCCTCAAGTTTCTGTGTATTATGAAGGCTTAGTCGAATCTAAGTGGGGGAGTGTTACCCCGCGATGCAAATGTGGGAAGGGTTTTGAAACGGGGATAAGTTTCGTAACCCGATAGGGAGAATGGAGGCCCTAGTGGCTACTTGGTTCAGGGTTGTGTGAGTCGGGGGTTCGGTATGGCTCCCCATTATGTGTATCACGTCTTCTCGATAATTAACAACAAAATTTAGGGAGTCAGGTTGGAAGTATGGTTATGATTGAGTTAAGTTCGAGTATTCGCTCGAGGGTGTGCTCAACTCTGAGGGTTTTGGATTGATAGATTGAGGGTTTTGTTAGCTGCCAGGGCTTGCAGCATTGCAGCACTGGTATGCGGGTTATTTAGCGTATGTGATAGACGCATAGGGCAGGGAGCAGAGCATGGGTTCAGAAGAGGTAGTTGATCGATGTGAGGCCTGGGTTTAGGCCGGGGAAAAAATCCAAGGGACGGATTCGGAGTTCGGAACCCCTAGAGGGCTAGAACAGACTGCATGGGAGAGATTCCCGAGAAGAATGGTTCAGGGTGGCGTACAATAGTTTTGAGCAGTCCAGATATACTGAAGGCCGGAAGGCATACCAGTCAGGCCGAAGGCTCGGGGAACGGTCCAGACAGGTTGAAGGACCAGGAGGGCAGTCCAGACATGTTGAAGGTTCCGAGAGTGGTCCAGATAGGCTGAAGGCCTGGAAGGGCGGTCCAGTCATGCTGAAGACTCTATCTGTGTTATTGGATCGGTATGAGGAGTATAAGGGAATAGGTCGCCATGAGATGGTAATCGATATGGTCTGGCCCCAAGTATTGATCATGATGATGCAATCGGCTGGAGGCCGTGCGTGGGCCTAGTTAGTATGTGATCAAATTATGAGTATATGGGAGTTCGAGAATAGCAGTTGCTCTACATGGATAGTGTAGAGTGGAGTTTAGCACAGTGGCACTTGCAAGTGTGGCAAAGATTGTTGAGTAGATTCCCTAGAAGGGGAAGGTATATAGCTCCAGAAGGAGTGTGGGTCCTCTGAAAGGAAAATAATAGTGGGAATGGGTGATCGAAAGTACTTCAGTTATTGATAGTAAGCACTAGGGTTGTACCAAATATATGGGAGCACTTACGAGTGTGATGCCCGTTGAGGTTGTAGCAATGTTGGATAATGTGCAGACATGTTTTTAGTCTCCTTGGGAGAGGAGGAGGATAGTGGTTCCAGATTGGAGGTTTGGATGAAGGAAGGTGAGACAACAGGTTAACAGACTCGGGAGCAGTCTGGACCAGTGTTGAGGACTGTACGAGGATATTACAGTCGGAGGTCAAGGACCTAGAGGTCGTGATAGGGAGGTGTGAGTGGGTTACACTCCGTTGAGTAGAACCGAGGAGTTCGGAAGGGATGCAAGGATGAAGCCTTGGATTTTCAGTATGGTTGTGATCAGGAGGTTATGTATGTAGCGATAAATCATCCTGGGGATGTCTGGAGGTATCGTCAATGTGTCGGGTTTTCCGGCCTGAGGATGTTAGAGCAGGTTCATCATGCGTGTGTGATTGCAGGGGAGAGCTCATAGGAGTTGCTCAGGAGTTGGAGGATGTGCCATCTTGTCAGCTCGGAAAGAAACGAGTTGGATTCGGGAAGGAAAGCGGGATAAGTCCCAGAAGTGAATTCGATAAAGGATATGCCAGTCGAGGAAAGGGGTAGCAGCGTGGTACCGGGTCAGGACCCAGTGGTTCAGGGTGATATCTCGCTTTGTAAGAGTCAAGTGATTGTTGTGATCTGGAGTGATGAAGGTATCATCTCGGGGGATCATTGGTTAATAAGGGGTTGTTATTAGAGAAAGAAGTCGGTGGCCGGATTGAATCAGTTGTCGTAACTTTGGGAGGGAAGAGTTGGACTTTATAGAGGTTTAATAAGCAGTGTTCAGAGCAACCTGGATCGATTGATACCAGGAGGTACATTGTGGGAGTGTTATCTGGAATGGTGTGCTACAACAGGCTTCGAGGACAAAGCCTAATTTAAGTGGGGGAGAATTGTAACACCCCGAGTTCAGAAGTGCAAGTTCAGGGTTCTTAGTTTAAATAAGGAAGATCGACTCGACGAGTCGATGGGTAGACTTGGCGAGTCGAGTCGCGGTTCTGGTCGTATGTTAAAGTGACCAACTCGGCGAGTCGGCGGCTGGACTCGGCGAGTTAGTGCTGGAATGAGAAAAACCCTAATCTTTGGGGTTTCCCCCTATTTAAAGGACGTTATACCCTTTACCCAGACCCCTAATCCCCCAGAGAGTTCTAGAAGCCCTAATATCTGAGAGTGGGAGCTTGGAGAAGTGTTTGGAGCTTTGAGGAGTGAACTTTGTGAAGAGGACTTGTAGATCAAGAGGCTAGCACCAAGGATTTTGTGTGAATCAAGAACCCACTCCAGTTTGGGCACATTTTGGGAGTGGTGGAGTTCGTGCTGGTGGTCGGAGCAGTGTGGTCTTATGTCTTCAAGTCGACAGTTGCAGGTGAGTTATCCTCACTATATCGACAGGGTCTAAGGCACCAAGGCCGGCCCTTTATCAGATGGGAATCTGGGTAGTTGTTTGTTATGTTATTGCTTGGCTATTTATGCATCCGGGTAGTTAGGATAATATATATTAGACACCTAGTTAAGGTCGGTATCCTGGTTAGGATGTTGCTATGTTATGTGATCTACTAGATCGGTTGATTAGTTGTAAATTGCTATATGATTATATGTTTATGTGCACATGGTTGTTGGACTGGGGTTGGGTTGAGGCGGTTCCTACTTCGTGTTGTAGGCCGACATACCCAGGGCGGACCGGTTAGACCGAAGGCCCAACGAGCAGTCCGGATAGGCTGAAGGCCCCAAGAGGGCGGACCAGACGTGCCGAGGCTCGGATAGTGGACCAGACAGACTGAAGGCATAGTGCGGGCGGACCAGTCACACTGTAGACTTGATATGCATGGATGTTCTGTTTATGTTATGATATGATATGTGTATGGTATTGTGGTTGGTATTTTGGGGTTAACTCACTAAGCTTTCGGGCTTACAGTTTCAGTGTATTGTTTCAGGTACTTCAGGAGACTGTGGAAAGACGAAGGCGTGACTGTATCGCTCCTCATCCTTATGTTATGATTTTTTGGGACACTCTGATGGAAAATGATTTGAAAACATTTTGTAAACAATGCTATGTGGCTTTTAATTATGGTTGAAAAAGTTTAAATTTGGTATGAATTTTATGGATGTTAGTATGTTACACCTTAAGCATATGAAATTTGGCCACTCTTTGGAAGAAGAAAGAAATAAAAAATTGATCTCCTTTTATAGTCATTCTCTTGCATTGCGTGTTTGTGAGCCATTAGAGGTGTTACACTTGTGGCACTAAGTTCTCAAGTTTCAAGATCATCAAGGGAATCATTTTTATTACAATATAACAATAACGGTATGTAACCTAAACCTAGTTTTATATAGATTTCGAAAATTATACTAGTCATCTTGGGTTTCTTCTTTGTGTTCAAAGTTTACATGTTCAATTAGAGAAAACCTAGATTCAAAGCATTAGGGTTGCATGTGCACATAGGAATTGTTGTTATGCTTAAAAACCATCAGTCATATTAGAGCCTAGGAATAGTATTGTGTTGAATATGATGATATTGTGAATTATTCAAAGGAGAAAGGAACAAAATCGACATTCTGTTCATCGAACTCGCCGAGTTGATCTATGAACTCGACGAGTTAACATGCAACTCGACGAATGTTTTTGCCAAACTCGATGACTTGTACGATCAGATCCTATATTTTTGATTTTGATAAGTATATTATGGATTGATTAGGATAATTACCTTAAATTTGTTTTAATAGTTTAAAATTGGATAATTTAATCAGTGATTTTGTATCCTTATCATGATCTCATGATTGGGTTAAATTTTATGATAAAGATGAAATTAATTATTTAATCTGATTATTTAAAATTTGACCTAGTAAATACATCATTGGACTTCAAGTTTTAAAATTTAAATTAAATAGTTTATTTTGAAATTTTAAAATTTTAGAACTCTAGTATTTTAAAATGTTAAAATACACCCTTATATATATATATATATATATATATATATATATATATATATTGTAAAATTAAAAGTTTATATTTATATATATGTATAAGAAAAGGTCGGTCTTACCGTTAGTAGGCCTCATTCACGAAGTCGATCTATAAGGGGGTATAAGGAAACTGCCTATAAAATGGCAGTTGAATGGGTGTCCACTCTCACCTACCGCTTCCTTGATTGGTGGTGGGTTGTTAGCCGAATGGGTTTGATAGGAAACTAAATTCTCATTAATAGTTATAATGAAATATACAAAGTAACTACATGTTTTTTTTATAAAATTCCCAGTCTTAGTTACTTTCGGAAATTGTGAATTTGATGCTAATCCATGAAATTGCACATTGCACTTTTTAAAAGTCATTAGTGAAGCGTGTGTGGTTAATCGGCACACTAATATGGACTAATAAAGGGTGGAAATAGGTAGCTCGTAAAATATCATTGATTAATGGAGCACGTGTGGTTAACTGGCACATTAATTAGGTGATAAACGACATCGAGAGCACCAAGATAATTTGCATGGTCATTCATACCTTGTTTGTGATCCTCGGTATCTCGGTCACAAATGGAAAAGTCATAATCGAGATTAAACATGTCATTGAGTAGTTCAATGAATGTCAAAAGATCTAGGAATTTCATTTAAAACTTAATTTGTTTAAATTTTGATTTTTGTGGTGGTGAAATTGGTAAATCATCATTTACCTACCTTTAAATAATTTATATTTGGATTAAGGCATCCCTTTTCTGAATTATGAATTATTTAGTTGGATCCTAGCCTTAATATTTCATTTGGGTGTTATATTAAGGATTTCTTATCTAATCAAGTCTTGTCCTTCTTTTTCAGATGTCAACCTCCAACGCTTCTGGTTCCTCTGACGCCAATAACAACTCCTCCAACACCTTCTCGCTCTTGAGCATCTGTGCAAGGGTCACTTTTGATGGCTCCTTTTATAAGGATTAGATCCGTAACATCAGAATGGCCTTGTGCTTCAAGGACAAGGAATACGTTCTCGAAAAGGACCTGAACGAGATTGATAAAACTAAATCTACTCCCGAAGAAATTACTGAATATAGGAGACACTACAATGATGCAACCAAAGTGTCTTGCATCATGGTGGCTACTATGACTCCAGAACTGCATAGGTTCAATGAGTACTATTAGCCATATGAGATGTGCAAGGACTTGGTGAAGAAGTACCATCAACGAGCCAGCAAGATGAAGGACGGAGAGTCCTTCATGAGCCATTTACAACACATGCAATGTTATGTGGATCGTCTGATGAAGCTTAATGTGAAATTCGATGAGGAAGTGGCTATTGACATAGTCTTGCACTTATTGCCTAGCTGTTATGATCAATATGTTATGACTTATCATCTGAACAAGGAGGAAACCACATTGAGTCAACTCCAAAGCTTGTTGAGAACCGCCAAGAGTGAAATGACGGGAAAAAGTATTGCCCCCACTCCTACTGCTGCTACTCCTGTCTTGGCCATAAGGCAACGGAAAGGGAAAAAGAGGAAATCTCCCTCGAAACAGAGTTGGAAGGGAAAGTCCCAAGTCGGATCGTCAAGTAATGGCCCTAAAGGAAAATCCAGTTCTGAAGCTCCCATTGCCTCTGATCCGAAGGAGGCTACTTGCTTCTACTACCATGACAAGGGGCATTGGAAGACAATCTGCCCCAAGTACTTGATGGGTTTTGAGCATTCTAACACTCCTATGGTGTACATGCAACCCTAGAAACCTTGGATCTATGTTTTCTCTAATATTCGTGCAAATTTGATTTTTCCAAGGTTCTCATCTTAACTAGCATGGCATGGGGTACTTGTATTATAAAACTAGTAGAATGACATACCTTTCTTGTAGCTTGGATTCCTTAAGACCTTGTGAGCCTAGCACCCCAAATGTGATGCCTCAAATATTTCATACAACACCACAACTCTTGGAATAACTTGAGAGAAGAACACTTTGATCACAAAATCGGCTAGCCCTAACCCTTGTAGTCTTAGTGCCGATTTTACTCCATATGAGCTTCTTTATATAATGTGTCACATGTAGGGTTACACCATGTAAACCCTAATGTGCATGGCTTTTCATTTCCTCCATGATCCATGGGTTATAACCTCCATGGAGCATCCATGGAGCACCCAATGGGTCCTAGCCCAATCTAGTGAATCATGAACCATAAGCCCACTATATAAGATGGAATGATTTACAAATCCATCCCCATATATTTAATTAGTCTCTTTTTTATCACAAAATTAATTCCAAATTAATTCTTGATCAATACTAATTAAATAATATGATTTCATATTAATATATTAGAACTTATAATATATTAACAAATCATAAGTGTCCTTTTTCTCATTTTGTCTATCTAATTGTTATGATGCCATGCAACCCAAATGGACCATGCCAAACTAGGTCAAGTACATACTAAATATAGTTATGGACTTAGACACCTTATCCAACAGTCTCCCAGTTGGATAAGTCTAATAGCTATAGTTACAGGTATGACTTCAGGAACCGACCAACAATCCTAACTCTTTCAAAGTCTCGCGGAACTAAGATGATGATGCACCATTTAAGATAAGTGATCATATAATCCTCTGTTCTAGATATCAGTCGGGCAAATACATGGAACAATGTCGTACTTATTGTCCAGCAATTTGTTTCCTGATTTCCGATTTGTTTGACATATAACTAAATTGAACACATCAATTTGGTTCTGACCGGGCCTGGTACATAGGTCAAAACAAAATCATTGAGGGGCCTAGATATCTCTTCTAATCCTCCAAGGACTAGAAGGAACGGATAAACTTCGACTTATATGCTTATACTAACTACTTGTTGAATCAAACACAAAATCACATTTTATAACATCGAGTTACCAATGCGTTTTCATACAATCAATGCATGACTAACTCATAATCAACAACTCATATCTCTAGGTTTGAAGACTTTTATGATATTACCGTCTCACTCGAGATAAATTCCATTAAGTGAGCGTGGATTGAATCCAATAATCAGAACTTATGAGCACTCATGAATGTTGTAGCAACTTTTGTTATGTCTAACATCTTAGACATCTACAAACCCAATTCATGACAATCTTGATTCATATCTACTTCCAACATATGACCAAGTGTGGAGAGTTTGAATAAAGTAATTATTCTGGAAGTCAAAACATGCAAAATTGAAACAGTAGTAAATAATTGACACAAGATAGCAACACTTTACTTATAAATAAACAACATCTTTTATTTAATCATCCAATGTCAATTTACATTTTACAAGTTTCAGAAATAGCTATCTAATCTGTAAAACTAATATCATCCTTCAGCTTGATGCGCCTCGCATGCTGCAAATGCTTAACCATACACAGTCCCTTTGTGAGGGGGTTTATTGGGTTCTCATCCGATGACACCCTCTTTACCATAAGAAGTCCTTCTTCTATCCGATGTCTAATCAAGTGGTACTTTTTGTCGATGTGCTTGGATCTCCTGTGATCCCTTGGTTCCTTACCTAAGGAAACTGCACCCTCGTTGTCATAGAAAATCTCCACCAGCTCCTTCATAGCTGGTACAACTCCAAGGTCTCCAATGAAGTTCTTTAGCCATATGGCCTCCTTTTCCTCCTCGCTTGCTGCTATGTACTCTGATTCGCAAGTTGAATCACCTACTGTTTCCTGCTTGGAACTTTTTCAAGTAATTGCTCCTCCATTTAGGTTAAAGATCCAGCCTGAATGAGAGAGGAAATTATCCCTATCAGTCTAGAAACCAACATCACTATACCCCACCACTCTCAAGTCATCACTCCCACCAAGGGTAAGGACCCAGTCCCTAGTCCTCCGTATGTACTTGAGAATATTCTTCACCGCAGTCTAGTGAGCCTTGCCTGGATTCCCTTGATATCTGTTGCCATGCTTAAAGCAAAAGCCACATCAGGGCGAGTAACATAAATGATCGAGCCTACAGTGGAAGCATACGATACTCGACTCATCTCAGCTATCTTAGTCTCTCTATGCAGGCTCTGAGTCTTACTCAGTTTGGCATTACTCTGAATTGGTAAGTCACCTTTCTTGGAATCCTAAATGTTGAACCTCTTCAGCACCTTATCCAAGTAGGCACTTTGACTAAGTTCAATTAATCTCGTAATCCTGTCTCTCAATATCCTTATCCCTAGGATATAGGCAGCTTCTTCAAGGTCCTTCATAGCGAAACACTTCCCAAGCCAAGACTTAACCTCCTACAAGGTTGGGATGTCGTTTCCTATGAGTAGTATGTAATCCACATACAATACCAAAAAGTTAACTATACTCCCACTAGCATTAACATATACACAAGACTCATCTTCGCTCCTTGAAAAACCAAACTATTTGACTTTCTCATCGAAACAAAGATTCCATCTGCGAGATGCTAGTTTCAATCCATAGATGGATTTCTCAAGCTTACATACTCTATTAGGGTGCCTTGCATCGACAAAACCCTCTGGCTGACTCATGTAAACATCCTCAGCCAACTTTCCATTAAGGAAAGCGGTTTTGACATCCATTTGCCATATTTCATAATCATGAAATGCAGCTATGGGTAGCAAAACCCTAATAGACTTAATTTTCGCTACTGATGAGAAGGTCTCATCATAGTCAACTCCCGGAGTTTGATTAAAGCCCTTCGCAACCAGTCGTGCTTTATAAGTGTGTACATTCCCATCCATGTCAGTCTTCTTCTTGAGGATCCATTTGCACCCGACCGTCTTACGACCTAGTACATTGTCAACCAAGTTCCAAACTTGATTGTCATACATGGACTGAATCTCGCTATCCATGGCCACTTTCCATTTGGCGGACTCAGGGTCTGCCATGGCTTCCTTAAAGTTGTTAGGCTCAGCCAAATTTACGAGTGTACTATCACAGATAAATGCATCACCTTCCGCAGTAATATGGAAACAATAGTAAAGCTCAGGGGGATTCCTAACTCTTGTGGAACGCCTCAGAGGTACGGATTCATCAACAGGAGTTTCCTCCTCAGGCTGATTGCTAGGGTTTGAGGTTCCTTCACCGCTTGATTCTTGAATCTCTTCAAGGTCAATTTGCTTCCCACTGTTTCCTTGGCTTATAAAATCCCTCTCTCTCTCTCTCTCTCGTAAGACCCCTCTCCTTTCCACAAAGACCACATTCTCACCGGGTTTGTAGAAGAGGTAACCAAAAGAATTTTGTGGGTAGCAGATGAAAATACACTGCTCACTATGAGGTTCGAGCTTGTACTGAGTCTCACATCTCATGAAAGCCTCACAACCCCAAATCTTGATGTGGTCTAAATTGGGAACTTTCCCAGTCCACATCTCGTGAGGTGTTTTCGCAACCTTCTTGGCGGGGACTAGATTAAGGATATGGGTGGCAGTTTCTAAGGCATACCCCTAGAATGAGATTGGTAACGAAGCTCGTATCATCATGGAATGAACCATATCTAACAAGGTTCAATTGTGCCCCTCAGCCACACCATTCAGCTATGGTTTCCTAGGAGGTGTCAATTGTGAAACAATTCCACATTCCTTAAGATAGTCAAGGAACTTTGTACTAAGATACTCTCCTCCTCGATCGGATCAGAGCATCTTAATGTTCCTGCCCAGCTGATTCTCCACTTCCTGTTTAAACTCTTTGAACTTTTCAAAGGTTTTTGCATTAGGCTTGATTAAGTAGACATAACCATATCTACTGTAATCATCAGTAAAAGTCACATAGAAGTGGTTAGCATCCCTAGTGGCGGGTATGAAGGGTCCACACACATTTGTATGTATGAAGGGTGACTTTGTCATTTTTCCAAGCAAACAAGACTCACAACTATCATCTGACCGTAAGTCAAATGACTCCAAGACTCAAGCCTTCTGGAGTTGGCCTATGCGCTTCTTATTAACATGTCAAAGACGACAATGTCACAATGATTCTTTATCCAAATTAGTGGAAGAATCGATATGTAATACATTATTTCCTAAGTTATCTACAATCGACACAGTTTCATATACACCATCACAAGGTAATGCTTTAAAATAAAGAACATTATTATAAAAAGCATTAATACCACCAACTTCATTATCAAATGAAAATGTAAATCCTTGTTTGTACAAACCATGAAAGGAAATAATATTTCTCGCCATTTCAGACGAGTAACAACACTTATTCAAATCTAACACTAACCCACTACTTAGGAACAAAGAATAAACTCCAATCTTGGTGACAGGTGAAGCTTTCCTATTCCCGATGATCAAGTTTATCTTTCCGTGCTCCATGTGACATCCCCATTTTCACGGCCAGAAAAGACCGATTTTTGTTTATGCTTTATAAAAATCAAAGTACCTTTTTTAATAAAAATGTTGCGGAATTTGTTCCCAGTAAAACATGATAAATACGTTATCAAAATATTTCTGAAGAAATGTATTTTTATTCATTTTAAAACATTTGGGATGTCATCGTCAATACAGAAACATAAGCATAAACAGAACTTACATTCATTAGCACTAGTGATTTATATCTCCTTAATCTCTCAGTGTAATGTAACTTCATATCGACACCTGTGATATAAATAAACTGAGTGGGTCAGGTTGGAAAACCTGGTGAGTATATAGGGTTTTCAACCTACAATAATATAATTATTATGTTTAAACAATCAAGCAATCAACCCAATTACCCATCCCCATTATCTTCTTTATTCTTAAGGATCTACCCTAAGAATCAGCTATCTCTCGTTCATTCGTTCGTAAGGATCATCCTAAGGAATTGGCATGAAGTCCATCATTACCATGGTTTACACAACGGGCACTAAGTCTGTATAGTCGCCAAGGTTTAGGCATCAAGTCTGCATGATCACCAAGGTTTAGAGTACACCGGGTGAACACATCGTTCACAACACTTACAGGTTGCGAGCCTGCTAGTGTTCCACTGGACTGTCTAGAATAGTCCGTGGTTGTCATCCATACTCTGCTGAATGACGGGGCCATCGTTTGGGAAAAGGCTTCTCACATCGTCCACCCCTCACCCTTACCTCATGGTCTATATCACCTATCAACTCATCATCCAACTCATATTTCATCTACCCATATTTTACCCAACATATTATGTAGATATAAATATATATACAATTTAAATCATATAAAACTTGTATAAAATTGTTCATCCAGTATATATAGCAATTATACAGATAATATGCACACATAGCATGTAGTTTATATAAAATACTTCATATCTATGTGTAAGATGAAAGGGACCATGCACTCACTTGATAAGGTGGTGACTCGGTACTCGGACAACACTTTGTTTACTTTAAAATAATTTCTTTCAACGAAACCTATTATTATTACCACTAGATTTTAGTCTAATATTTACCGTGACTAATTATTAGTCTTATTATTATTATTATATAAACGTTTAAACAATACTTTCCAACCACTATGTACAGACAGGGGCCAGACATAAAACACCGGAGGGCAGGACCATTTTGGCATATAGCCCTTCTGAAATCCAACAACCCTATGCAGCCCTTTAAACCAGATTCCTCGTACCGCGAGTAGTTAAAAAGATACTATAACGACACTTACATAAGTCATAATAATAGCTCAAATATTTATTATAAGTTCATAATAACAATACTAATTTTAAATATAAACTATATTTAAAATAGGGTAAGCATAACTTACTTACAATGGGAATTTAGCTAGGAGTCGGGCTCTGGAGGGGCAGAACTTCGTCGCTGAATCTTTCTAAGAACGATTCGTGCAGCGCTTCAGCGTTCACCTTACTATACTAAAACTACAGAAAGAGAAGTCGAATCACGAGGGACCGAAATGCTCGGGGGGAAAAGAAGAGAAAGACTCTTGAATCAAGAGAATGGTGCAAGAAATATGAGAGCTAGAGGCACTTATTTATACTAATTGAATTTTCAAAAACTACCCTCCATAATTACTTAACGACCTTATAGTTATATAAATAACTAAACACCCCTTTATATAACTATTTTAAATAGATTTAACGATATTTGTACTAAACTAATGTCGAAAGAACTCAACATTAGTCTTATAATGACCGCATCATCGATACCTTTCTAATGATATATACATATGTATATATATGTGTACGTATATATGATTTATACCTTATTTTAATACTTAAATATGCTATTATAATTTGTAACTCGTTCATACGAACTCCATTTTTGACATTATTTATATTCACGCGTAGGTGGAGACGTACTCTAGAACTTTCGTTTAGACTCCGTCGGCTAATTTTGACTTTATTTTTAAAGTTATATTTTTAACAGGCCGAGACAGGATTGGTCCGTTAAAATCTCATAACTTCTTCATCTGATCTCCATTTTCATCTGTCTTTTTATTGTTACGCTACTAATAACGAGATCTTCGATTCTCGTTTAGGTTGTGTCGGCTAAAAACCGCTCGATCTAATACTCAAACTTCAGGCTGTACACCGTTAAGCCGAAACTTTGAAAAATCATAACTTCCTCATATGAAGTCAGATTTGGGCGTTCTTTTTATGGACGTTCTCAGGTTAACATATTCTCTGACTTTCATTTAGATTACTAAGGCTAAAAGTTGCTCTATCATAAATTCACTATTTATGTCTTCCTGGTGTCGTGCCGGTTCCGTCGCGAAACTTCGACGGGTCATAACTTCTTCGTTATAACTCGGATTTCGGCTCTCTTTATATGTACGGAACCCTTGAGACATATTCTACAACTTGGTTAAGATTAGTTATTCTAAATAATCTTTTATCGAAAAGTCATTTTCGACCCCTATTATCTCTAAATTGACTAGCCCGGATCTACGGGCGTTACACTCTACATCCTCACTTCTTCTTAGGCCCTGCAAATCAGAACATATATGAATACCGCAACCTGTATCAAGAACCCAAGAAGTCGTATGTGGTGAGTTATTAGACAATATAGTGTAAATACCTGCATGGGTAAGTTTGACCTTCCCATCCTTAACATCTTGCCGATACTTGGGGCAGTTTCATTTCCAGTTCCCCTTTTCCTGACAATAGAAGCATTGAGCTTCCTTTGGGTTGGAAGAAGGAGTTACAGAACCACCTTTGGTTCCACTTGAAGAGGAGCCATCAAGAGACTTTCCCTTGGTACCCTTCGAAGGGGTCTACCTCTTATTCCCTCTACTTTGCCGATCTCCAGAACAAGGGCGGTGTTAGGAGTAGGAGTAGTAGCAATCGATTTACCCTTGAGACCGGTTTCGGCAGTCTTCAAAAGTCCTTGAAGTTTGCTGAGTGTGACCTCCTCCTTGTTAATGTGATAGGTCATCCGGAACTGATCATAACAAGTAGGTAAGGAGTACAGTATGATATTGATGGGTTTTGGTCATAAAACATCCTATGTGCTCATACAAACCCTAATGCTTGGATCTAGGTTTCTCTATTGTATATGCTTTGAATCCAAGACTATAAACCCTAATTCTAGCATACAAGTAATCATATTAGATATTAGAATAGGTTTATAAAGTTACCTTGATTGTTATGTAGTAATAACAATCCCAATTCCTCCTTTGAATTGACTTTGGAAGGCTTAGAGTCACAAGTGTCACTCCTCTAATGGTTCACAAACACCATAAGCAAGAGGATGAAGAGGAGAGAGGATGGAGGCTGCCCAAAACGTGTTCTAACCCGAGAAAAGAAGTTCTCCACGTTTTTGGGTCATAAGGGTCTTATATATAGTAAGGCTATTAGGGTTATCTAACAAGGAAACCCTAATTTGGTTGCTTAAACCCTAAGCAACCCATAAACTCCTTTAATCAAGCCCATGTACGATTTCCTTATGGGTTTCCCCATAGAATTCGTCCTCCCCTTGATTCAAGGCAATCCATGGCCCAAATTGCAATTATCTTATAATTACAATTCCAGTCCCTTATGTTTAATTAATCTCTTTTAGTCACAAAACTAATTACTAATTAATTCTTGACTAATATTAATTAAATAATATGATTTCTCCTTTAATATATTATTCTCATAATATATTAATAAATCATATTTAATCCTTTCTCTCCATAATTCATCCTATCAAGTTGCTTTGGTGAAGGCAACCCAAAAGGACCATGCACCATCGGGTCAAGTACATACCAAAATAGTTATGGACTTAGACACTAATCCAATATTCTCCCACTTGGATAATTCTAACAACTATTCTGCGTATGACTTCGGATCCCGATCTGCAATCGTAGCTTTCCAAAGCCACTGTCAACTCTGATCATGTCAAATATGTGTGTCCTTAGATAAGGGATCATATATTCCTCCATTCTAGATATCATATGAGAAATGATTTCAAATCATTCTCTTTGTACTATATCTCGATTTCTAATTTATGACGACAGACTAATTGAACAAATCAAATTATCCCTAGCCCGGCCGAGCATTTACGTTTGTCATCACTAAACCATCGAGGGGCCCAAAAGATATCGCTTTTATCCTACTTTGGATAAAAGGAACGGATAACCTTTGATACAATGCTTGCTTGCACTCACGCACCGAATCACACACAACAATATGTTTTATAACACCAAGTTACTAGTGCGTTTACATATTATCAATGTGCAACCGATTCGCAAGATACAACTCACACATCTCGGTTTCAAGAATATAAGATGTTATCGTCTCACCAATCACTCGTGATGCAATTCATGGAGTGATCCAAGTGAGCGTGGATTTAATCAAATGCTCAAATCATATTCATAAGCACTCATGAACGTTGCAGCAAACATTTGCTTATGTCTAATGCTCTTTAGACAATCCACACACCAATTCACGACAGTCTTCATTCATATCTACTTCCAACATATGAACGACTGTGGCCCGTTCGAATAATTTGACTATTCTTAATAAACTCAATTATTCTAGAAGTCAAAACATGCAAAGTGAAACACAAGAATAATACTAATCCCATATGGCCTCAAACCTTTAAGTATAAATAAAACACCTTTTATTTATCACCATATTGATTACTCATTATTTGTCGTTTCGGTTAATCAACTTCTTACTTGAATTACAACACTTGTCCCATGCTCCTAGCATGCACACAATGTTTTCCTATGGTTCTTGCTTTGTGAAATAGATCAAATTGAACACATTTCCAATCATTCTCATTTCACAACTCCAAATCCTTTTCATAAGTGAAAGAATATCAAATTCTTGCTACTTATAGAATATGCTAGATTCTAACATTCTATGCAACTACCCTTTCGTAATGTCACTGCACCAAAGTCACAAAGACTATTTCCAATGATATTACAAAGTCCTCTATCGTAGATTGTTACAAGACAATTCCATAGACGTGATGTCTCTTACTCAAAGTACATTCTTTGAACATCCTTTTGCATAGAAGTTTCTAATCTAGTCATAGATTTCTCAATATTCAATTCCCAATATGGACACACTTCCATATGTTCCATATGACAACTCATTCTTAATAGAATCTTATCTATTCGTAATGATGTCGATGCGGTCCATCCAATATGGAAACATTTCCATATTTTCCAATACTATACTTCCAACTACTCACAAGCGACCAATCCTCGTCGAACTTTGGGTTGTCCTTTGATAGTTGTTTAATTGTTTTAGTCAAAACCAATTCTAGTCCCTTTTCCCTCTAAATGTGCTCGACATCTGGAAAATTTTAGAATGGTCAAACATTAAAGCATTTGCAATCGATCCTATACCCGAAGCGTATGGGACACGACGCATAATGTTTTATTTGCTATGTTCTCAAAATTCGAATTGTGAAGAGGGATGCCGTAATCATAATCGAAATTTTAAGAACACACTATGTACCTTTGACTAAATTTTATTAACATTCCACAACCTAAGCCTTTAGATTTGAAATGAAGCATAATATTCTCTCCCTTAATTATAACAAAACAAATTTTCAACTATTGCGACTTTGCAAAGTATGACTCTTGTTTTCTATAATTAATATTGCTAACCTTGCAATACTTTCCTTAATAATCATACAATCATAACTTTTATGCTCCCACTATCTTGATGATTATTATAAAACATAACACTTATGCTCCCACTAGCTTCGACATGTATTCTTAACCATCTTAACTTCCAGAAAGACAATACCTATTGAATTTCTTAAGTCCATGTTTCTAATACATAGTGCTTTGATAATCTTTTATCAAGGCTTCTTGAACTTATACACCTTTGCCTTCGATAGTTCATATGTGTGTCTAAACAATTAAGACTAATTGCCAAACCTCACAATTCAAATTATGGAAAGGGATACCGTAACCATAATTGAATTCGAGAATGCAATTTTACAATCACTATCTTCTTAAAATCTCTCTTAGTGAAAGCATTTCCTCACAATCATTTTCATGAAGGATGAAATCTTATGACACTTAGATTTAAAGCGGTGTATTTGTTCCTATCCATGTGAATTTGTTAAAACCAAGGTTTACGACAAATTCAAACTCATATGGACCGAACTTTCTTAATCTTGATTTCTTGCCTTATGGTAGCACAGCTGCCCACCACGTCTTCCAAGTAGTTAAGCATCTCACCTTTTCCTATCAATGTACCTTTCATTGATTAAGGTGCTTTGCCTTTTATGCATTCAAATGAGAACTCATAGGACTTACATGCATAATCAACTCGATTGGATTGGCACAGAAACAAAATAATGTCTTCATGATAGGTTGTAAACCTCAACTCGTGTGCTAGTGATGATTGATAAGGTTTATTTGATTTGTTCTTGAAACCTTTCAAGACTATTAAGACTCCCACTGACTCCTTGACATATAAGATTCTCTTTGTCAATAACCATTTCTTGACAAACAAATATTCAAGAGTTAGTGTAGCTTTTATCAAAACTCTTCATAAATTGGTCCTAGTTGGTCTTTGTCTTATCTTAGACATCACAACTTACCACATTTAATGAATGTTTTAAACCTTCTTAATACTTTTCACTCATTGTCACAATCTTAACTCTAAGACTTGTTTTTGGAACAAAGTATGATTGACTTCTTGATTTGACCATTTCTTCAATCTTTGATTCCTCTTCTTGGACTTACAATTGTACCAAGACTCACTTAGAGGATCAATTGAGATATGGTTCTTAATCATTAAGACCTATCATAAAGCATAAAAGCTACTCTCCCTTCTTCTTAGAATGGAGAAACTTTTATCTTTCTGCCTACTTGATTCTTCTTATTCGTTCTGCTATTGATCTAAACCCTTTAATCAATTCAGAATTACACCTAATCTTGTAAGTATAATCATATTTACTAAACCTTTAGTAAATCATGACGAATATCTTTGTTACTCTTATGGTGGACTTGATCAACACGCAACTTTGTGTATTCGATCTCCAAGTCCTTTACTTGACACTTTGTCAATGAATTAGTCTAAATTTCCAAATATGAAATTTCTCATACATCGTGCAACCAAGTTGCATGATTCCAAATTTCTGTCCAATTGAAACTTGGGCGATGATAAACTCTCCCTATTTGGTAAATTCTCGACTTTCCATAAATAACATAATAAGAACCAAATCCATTATTGCTAATAATAGAAACATTCAAACATCAATTTTTCATATACGCCATTGCAAGGATAAATAAATAATCTAAAATCAAAATTTATTTTATTGCGGAAAAATTTGTCCTTACAATGCAATTCTTTGAAAAACTATGCTAATACATCTTTCTTAGCAATCTAATTCTAACTCTAAGTAGTAGCTCAAGAATCTAATCTACGAGAAATGCGATCGAAATCCATTCCTTAACGGTTAGATTTTGCTCACTTCTTCCCTTAAGCTTCCTTTCTTTTCTTCGATCCTACAAAACATCAATTGTAATCTCATCACATTATGTATTAAGAATCTAGAATAGAAGCCTAAAAGAGCTAGTCAATGGATTTTACCTAAAGCAGAGCCATACGTTTTGACTCTCCCATCTCTTAGATCTCTTAGGTAAATGGGGCAGCTTCGTCTCCAATGCCCCTTCTCTTGGCAATAAAAACAAATAGACTCTTTTGGAACAGCACATGGAACTACTTCAGACATCGCATTTCTCTTATGATCAAACTTTTCGATCATTGCATGTCTTTCGTTGCCATTGTCTACATCCATTGAGCTCTCGAAGGCAGATTCAACAATCAACATTGCTTTTCTATTGTGCCATACCATTGCTGATTCGGCAGCAATAAGCATATAGGTGATATCTATAAGGGTCACGTCGTGGTTCATCATATAGTACTCTCTTATGAACTCACTATATGAGTTAGGAAGTGACTGAAGAACCCAATCAACATCCATTTCTTCACAGACAACGGATCCTAACATTCTTAACTTATCAATGTGTGATTACATCCCTAGGACGTGTGCACACACCGACTTTCCTTCTTTATGTTTACTTGCCAAAAAGGCTTGAGTGATCTTGAACTTTTCAAGCCTTTGAACTTGTGGGTTAGGGAGAATAATTGGAGGAGGTAGAGGAAGTGAAGCATGATTTCTTGTTCCTCGATCGAATTGTGGAATATCATCTTCATGTGGAATGCTTGTTCCACGGGATTTGAGAAGACCATAGTTGTCAAACTTTGACATCTACAAAACGGGAGAAAACGAATTCAAGTTAGTTGATTGATAGAGTCCTTAGTAAATCACCCAAATGAAATACTAAGGCTAGGACCCAACACAATATTCTACAACTCGGGAGAGGGATGTCGTAACCCAAATTGCAGAACATTTGAAGGTAAGTGAATGACAATTCACTAATTTCCACCGTGAAAAACGAAAAAGAAATTTAAGTTTTAAATCTATGAAAACTCATAGATCCTTTGAGATACATTGAACTTTCAATGGCATGTTTATATCTCGATATGCCCCTCTTGTTTGTGACTGGGATGCCGATGATCACAAAGCGGGTGTGAATAACCATGCAAACTTACATGGTGCCCTCACATGTTACAGTCACCTATTCGATGTGCCGGTAAACCACACACGCTCCACCGAACTATGACAAACATTGAGTCACCCTTTGCTACCTTTGCTTAGACCCATTTAGTGTGCCGGTAAACCACACACGCTCCACTAACGTCTTCGCAAGGGCACAAAGTGTAATTTCATGGAATTGCATCAATTCACTTTTGCCTAAGTAACTAAGATTGGGAATTTTGAAAACATTTAGTTACTTTTATAATTCATTATACTTATAATGGAAGGTTTCGTCCTATCCTACCCGTTCGGCTAACGACCCTCCACTAGTCAAGAGTGCGGTGGGTAAGAGTAGATACCCATTCAATCGCCATTTTATAGGCAATTTCCTTAAACACCCCTTATAGACCAGCTTCGTGAATGAGGCCTACTAACGGTAAGACTGAATTTTACTCATACATATATATAATGTTAGACTTTTAATGTTATATATAGTATAAGGTGTATTTTATACTTTTTAAATATTAGGTGGTCTAATTTAACAATTATACTTTTAATTCAATTAAATTGTAGACCTAAAATTTTATGGATTTATTAAACCTCTTTTAATTATACACCTTAATTAATTAATAAAACCATAAGGGTGTGATTTGAACTTTTTCAAAACTTTGCTAGGGTTTTAGAATTTAACATTCCTAATTAAACTTTTAATCAACTTTTAAATTCCAAAACTTGAGGGCAAGTTTTGAAACATTTCAACACATTAGGGTTTAGAATTTAAATATACATCAAAATTAACCTATTTAATCAAAATTTAAATTCCAAAACTTGAGGGCAAGTTTTGAAACCTTTTTCAAAACATTAGGGTTTTAACTATTTAAATTTCAAAACAACAAAACTTTTGGGTTCAATTTAAACTATAAAACCTAAAGGGCAAAAAAAATGAAACTTTTCATAACAACAAGGATCAAATAACAAATAATTCAAATTAACATTTAATCACATAATTATCCATATTTGATTTATTTAATGATTTCTTGCAAAACAATTTATCAATTTAGTCAAAATAATTAATCAATTATCTTATAAGGAAACAATTATCTTATTAATTGATAAATATCTTCAATTAGATCAAAAATACAGTCAAATATATCATATAATCGGATTAATATTGATCTAACATGATAAGGTAACTATCCATAAGCAAAAACAGCAAGAAAACCCGAAGTACCCTCCATCTGACGAGTTGACTCGTCGAGTTAGACTTGGACTCGTCGAGTCTGCATGGACTCGGCGAGTTCAGCCATGGACTCGGCGAGTCCAGCCTCCAGAATCCAAAAAATCGAATTTTCCAGTTATACCAAGCATCAATACAATTGAAACCAAGCTAGGCTCTGATACCACTGATGGGTTTTGGTCATAAAACATCCTATGTGCTCATACAAACCCTAATGCTTGGATCTAGGTTTCTCTATTGTACATGCTTTGAATCCAAGACTATAAACCCTAATTCTAGCATACAAGTAATCATATTAGATATTAGAATAGGTTTATAAAGTTACCTTGATTGTTATGTAGTAATAACAATCCCAATTCCTCCTTTGAATTGACTTTGGAAGGCTTAGAGTCACAAGTGTCACTCCTCTAATGGTTCACAAACACCATAAGCAAGAGGATGAAGAGGAGAGAGGATGGAGGCTGCCCAAAACGTATTCTAACCCTAGAAAAGAAGTTCTCCACGTTTTTGGGTCATAAGGGTCTTATATATAGTAAGGCTATTAGGGTTATCTAACAAGGAAACCCTAATTTGGTTGCTTAAACCCTAAGCAACCCATAGACTCCTTTAATCAAGCCCATGGACGATTTCCTTATGGGTTTCCCCATAGAATTCGTCCTCCCCTTGATTCAAGGCAATCCATGGCCCAAATTGCAATTATCTTATAATTACAATTCCAGTCCCTTAAGTTTAATTAATCTCTTTTAGTCACAAAACTAATTACTAATTAATTCTTGACTAATATTAATTAAACAATATGATTTCTCCTTTAATATATTATTCTCATAATATATTAATAAATCATATTTAATCCTTTCTCTCCATAATTCATCCTATCAAGTTGCTTTGGTGAAGGCAACCCAAAAGGACCATGCACCATCGGGTCAAGTACATACCAAAATAGTTATGGACTTAGACACTAATCCAACAGATATCAATAGCCAACTCCTCAGGAAAGTTCACATTCAACTTCAGCAAACGGTCCACAAACCTTTGCATTTTCTGCATCTAGCTCGTGATGGATTCACCATCCTTCATTCGGGTTGTTATCATGGAAGAGATGATTTCATACCTCTCTTGACGAGCACTCTGATGGTAGTGTTCCATCAGGTCCATGTGCATCTCAAAAAGGGTAAAAGTCCTCGTAGGAATTCTGGAGTTCAGTTGTCATTGTAGCCAACATGATACAATCCACTTTGGTAGGATCTCTCTCATGTGCCCTAAAGTCAGCGATCTCGTCTACAGTAACAGTAGAATCATCAATTTCTTTTAGCTCCTTGTCGAGGACATATTCCTTGTCCTCGTAACGCATTACCATCCTGATGTACCTGATCCAATCATTAAAGTTTGAACCATCAAAGATGACTCTCCCAGAAAGGTTCATGAGAGAGAAGGAGCTGGTAGGGTTTGAGCCAGAAGCAACATTGTTGGAAGACATCTGAAAAGAAGAAAGACAAGTTTATATTAGATATAGAATCCTTAATAAAATACCCAAATGTAATATTAAGGCTAGGTCCTAAGACAATAGTTTATGACTTCGAAGAGGGATGTCGTAATCCAAGCTATAAAATATTTGAAGGTAGCCGAATGACGATTCACCAATTTCCACCATGAAAAACGAAATAAATTATTAGGTTTTATGTGACATCCCCAAAATCTCGGCCAGAAAAGACCGATTTTCATTTATGCTTTTAAATATTTTCAGAGTAAATCCTTTTGATTTGAAAGAGTTGCGGAATTTGTTCCCAAAACAAAACATGATAAAATAATATTTATCGAAGCATTTCATCAAGAGATGCATTTCATTATATAATCAAAACTCGGGATGTCATGTTCCGATACAGACCATAAAGCATAAACGATAAACATTACAAGTCATTCAACAAATATATACATAAACAGACTTGTAAACAAAACAACAAGATGATCCATCCATCTTACGCCCTTGTGCCACTTCCTGTAATACAAATAAAACTGAGTGGGTCAGGCTTGGGAGCCTGGTGAGCATATAGGGTTTTCAACCCACAATAAATAAGTTATATTTAATTTCACCAACCAAACACTATCCCGATTACCCATTCCCGTTATCCTCACTTTACGTCCCTAAAACAACTATCTCAAGGGACCTAATCTAGGATTTTCATCGGGACGGACATCACTGCGAAGGGGTTTCCTCAACAATAGATATCCTAAAGGCAACCATGAGGGGGATAGAGTACACCGGTGAACACATCGTTCACAACACCTACAGGTTATGAACCTGCTAGCGTTCCACTGGACTGTCTAGAAAGAGTCCGTGGTCGTTATCCATACTTCGCTGAATAACTAGATCAACAACAACAACAACATCGAGGCCTCTCATCTGTTTATTACACACCAACTATCTACCCATGTTCTACCCAACATATTAGTAGATAAAAATATACATTTGTATACATAGTTTAAAGAAAACCTGTATAGCATGCTTGAATCAACACATATATCACATAACAGACGAGGCACACACACACATAACACATATCTCATAAAGAATATGCAGATCTATAAGATAGAAGAGAGTGAATACTCATTCACACATAACACAACCAAATATATACACATAGCACGTATTTTTATATAAAATACTTCGTATTATTGTATTAGAAGAAATAACTACACACTCACTTGATCAGAAGACGATCCGACAGCACTACGGCTTATAGAAGTAGTAATCCACAGCAGATCTGGAAGATCTCCTCGAAAATCGAACTTCTCGCGGGCAGAGCTTCGACTCGGGAACCGCGCTTCTCGGGATCTTCGGGATCTCGGGACTTGCCTCGGGGCTAGAGTATGATACCGGGACTTCGGGGTAGCTTCGGCACGAAAAACGATGCAAAAGACTAGAGAGAAGAGAAGAAAATGAACAACAAATGAGGCTGCCTTCGGATCCTTTATATAGAGGCTGGAGCCTCGGAGTACGCGGGGCGTACAGGCGTACGCAGCGCGTACGCGTCCGAAATCGTCATTGCATGCGTCATCCGAAGTGTCGACACTATCGGAGTTACGCGATAGCGTAACCTCATACGCGGGGCGTACTCCGGATTACACCGGTGACACGGCTTCGGATAATGCCTCCGATTTAGAATTAAATAAAAATATAAAATGATTAATAAACTTCGGAAATTCATAACTTCTTCATACGAACTCCGTTTTCGACGTTCTTTATATCCACGGAAAGGTGAGACCACGCTCTACGACTTTCGTTTAGACTCCGTCGGCTAATTTTGATTTTATTATTATTAATTGTTTTTAATAGGCCGCGACAGAAACTTTCGTTATAAATTCATAACTTCTTCGTTTGACGTCCGTTCTCGCCTAACTTTTTATCGCTTCGATACCAACAACGAGATCTTCGATTCTCATTTAGATTGCTTCGGCTAACAACCGCTCGATCTCAATTCGAGTATTTCAGGTTGTATACCGCTAAGCCGGAACTTCGATAAATCATAACTTCCTCATACGAAGTCAGATTTGGGCGTTCTATATATATTCGGAAACCTCGTTCCGACTACTACAACATTAACCAAAGATATTAAGTTTATTTTACACTTAAATTTTGACGCTTATTTTTATTCTTAATTAATCAGACCACATAATTAAGCAATTAAGCACAAAACACATAATACTCAAATAATACATTCTTATTATTTCAAAACGGGTTACAAAGGTTAACCTAGACTATTATATTGCTAAATATGGCAAGCCCAGAAACACAGGCGTTACAATTCTCTCCACCTAAGAATGATTCCGTCCCCGGAATCACACATCAACAAACAAATGCGGATAGCGACCCATCATGTCACTCTCCGTCTCCCAGGTGAGATTCGGCCCATTCGTGTGTTTCCATCGGACAAGCACTAACCCAACCATCTTGCGTCGCAATTTCTTAGTCTTTCGGTCAACAATTGCCTCTGGTTCTTCAATCAACCTTTTGTTCTCATCAATTCTCAATTCAGAAATTGGAATTATGTCGGGAACTTCTCCCGTGAACTTCCTCAAATAACACACATGAAAAGTGTTGTGAATTCCATTCAGTTCTTCGGGTAATTCGAGCTTGTAAGCTTGGTTCCCAATCCTCTGAAGAACTTTAAACGGTCCAATAAACCTTGGACTCAACTTTCCCCTTTTACCAAATCTTATAAGTCCCTTCCACGACGAGACTTTAAGCAAAACCGAATCCCCAACCTCAAAAGTTATCGGTCTCCGCTTCTTGTCAGCATAGCTCTTTTGACGATCCTGAGCCGCTAACATTCTTTCCCTAATTATTTTCAACTTTTCAGCAGTTTGATGAACCATCTCCGGTCCCATAAACTGCTTTTCCCCAGCCTCAAGCCAACAAGACGGCGTACGACACTTCTGTCCATACAATGCTTGATAAGGTGCCATGTTAATGCTCGAGTGAAAACTATTATTATAGGAAAATTCTACCAAAGGTAAATGTTCATCCCAATTACCTAGGAATTCCAAGGTACACGCTCTCAGCATATCCTCAAGTGTTTGTATCGTTCTTTCGCTCTGACCATCAGTCTGCGGATGGTAAGCTGTACTTAAACACAACTTGGTACCCAATTCCTCTTGTAGACTTTTCCAAAACCTCGATGTGAAACGGCTATCACGATCCGACACAATCGTTAACGGGACACCGTGAAGCCTCACAATTTCCTTCACGTAAGAATTTGCAAGCTTCTCCATAGACCATTTCTCCATGGCCGCTATGAAATGCGCACTCTTAGTGAATCGATCAACGACCACCCAAATCATGTCGTGACCATTCTTTGTTCTGGGCAGTTTAGTGACAAAATCCATAGCAATGTCTTCCCACTTGCCCATAGGCACAGGCAAAGGTTCTAAACTCCCGTACGGTTTCTGATGTTGTGTCTTGACTCTCGCACAAGTCACACACTCGACCACATACTTTGCAACATCAAGCTTCATCGTCGGCCACCAGTAGTAGGGTTTCAGGTCCCTATACATTTTAGTGCTACCGGGATGAATCGAGTACATGGTTTTGTGAGCTTCTTCCATCAGAAGATCTCTGACTCCTCCTGTCTTAGGTATCCAAATCCGATCTTGGAACACCTTCAGTCCATGACTGTTTACACCGAACACCAACGTTTTGCCCAAACGTTCCTCCTTTCTGTCATTCTTCTCAGAAGCTTCGCTCTGAGCTTTCTTTATACTTTCCAAAATAGTTGAGACAACTTCAATTCTCAACGCTCTTGGCCTTTTCCTTTCGGGATTGACTTTCCGACTGAGAGCATCAGCAACAACATTAGCTTTACCGGGGTGGTAAAGTATCTCGCAGTCATAGTCTTTAAGTAATTCTAGCCAGCGTCGTTGCCTCATATTCAATTCTTTCTGATTAAAGAGGTATTGGAGACTCTTATGATCAGTGAAAAGTTTGCACTTCGTGCCATAGAGGTAATGCCTCCATATTTTCAGAGCGAAAACTACCGCTGCCAACTCCAAATCATGAGTCGGGTAGTTCTTTTCATGCTCTTTCAGCTGTCGAGACGCATATGCTATCACCTTTTCTCTTTGGGTCAAAACACAACCCAATCCAACCCCAGACGCATCGCTATAGACAGCGAAGTCTTCAACTCCATCGGGTAGAGAAAGTATCGGTGCCTCGCATAGCTTCTCCTTTAGCTTCTCAAATGCTTCCTTATGCTTCTCACCCCAAGCATAAGTAGCTCCTTTGTGGGTCAAAGCTGACAATGGACTAGCGATCGAAGAAAAGCCTTGGATAAACCTTCGGTAATATCCAGCTAATCCCAAAAAGCTTCGGATCTCCGTGGGACTTTTCGGTTGTTCCCACTTCGTCACAGCTTCGATCTTCGCTGGATCAACCATTATCCCTTCTTGGTTGACCACGTGACCCAAGAATTGGACTTCACGAATCCAAAAATCACATTTGGAGAACTTAGCATACAACTTCTCCTTCTTCAGAACTTCCAACACTTCTCGCAAGTGTCTGCCATGCTCCTCCTGGCTTTTCGAGTAAATCAGAATGTCGTCTATGAACACTATCACGGATTTATCAAGGAACGGGTTACAAACCCTATTCATCAAATCCATGAACGCTGCTGGAGCATTGGTTAGTCCAAACGACATAACCAAGAACTCGTAGTGTCCATATCTAGTTCTGAATGCAGTCTTCTCGATATCTTGCTCTCTTACTTTCAGCTGATGATATCCTGACCTAAGATCGATCTTCGAGAAATAACTCGAACCTTGCAATTGATCGAACAGGTCATCAATCCTCGGCAACGGATATCTATTCTTTATTGTTGCCTTGTTCAGTTCTCTGTAATCGATGCACATTCTCATACTTCCATCTTTCTTCTTTACAAATAACACCGGAGCTCCCCAGGGCGATGAACTAGGTCTAATGAAACCGTTGTCCAATAACTCCTGAAGTTGCATCATTAGTTCCTTCATCTCCGTCGGTGCTAATCGATAAGGTGCTTTTGCAATTGGCGTCGTTCCTGGCAACAAGTCAATACGGAATTCCACTTGTCGATCAGGCGGTAATCCAGGAAGATCTTCGGGAAATACTTCCGGATAATCACACACAACTGGAATATTCTGCATCACCTTCTTTTCCTTCTTAGCATCAATCACGAATGCTAAATACGATGTACACCCCTTGGTCAAACATTTTCTGGCTTTCATCAACGAAATGATTCCAGAATTTACTCTGCGTTTATCTCCATATACCAAAAACGAATCTTTCCCAGGCGGGTTTACTTTGACTATTTTCTTCTTGCATAAAATTTCGGCGTCATTGGCGCTAAGCCAATCCATTCCCAATACGATGTCGAAACCATTAAGTTCGATAGGCAATAATTCCTCGTGGAACTTATTCCCATTCAGATCGATTAAGATGTTTTTCATGCGATAGCTAACAGGTACAAACTTGCCACTAGCAACTTTGACTAATAAGGCATTATCTAGTCTAACAACAGGCAAAGCTAGCTTTCTACCAAATTCATGCGATATAAAGGAGTAGTTGGCTCCAGAATCAAATAAAATTTGGGCAGGCAATTCGTTAACGAGAAAGGTACCTGAAGCGACATCAGCTTCATCTTTAGCAGCTTCCAGTGTCATCTGGAATGCTCTCGCCTTTGGCTTTGGTTGAATGTTGGGTCTAGCTGCCTCCTTCTTCTTCGGGCAGTCCCTCGACATATGACCCTCCTCACCACAACCATAGCAAACTTTCTTTGTGAGGTTACACTCATTGGCATAGTGCCCTGGCTTTCCACACTTATAGCATGTGTTCGCCACCTCACATCTTCCATGATGCTTCTTCTTACATTTGTCGCACCATTTCGCTTCACCTCCACCTCCCCTTGAACCAGACTTCGAGAACTTGTTTTTCTTGTTGGACCCTGAAGTTCCATCGAACTTCCTCTTTTCTCCAACATCTATCCTTTCCAGACCCCTTTCCTTCTGCTGGGCCTCCACATTCTTGGCTGCACGAACAGCCGTTTTCAGAGTGGTTGCCATCTTGACTGTCGGACCAAAGTCAGCAGGCAGTCCATTAGCAAACCTCTCAATCTTGGAGAGTTCCGTCGACACTAGGTACGGAAACAACTTCATCTTCTCAGTAAATGCAGTAGCATAGTCATCTATGCTCATCTTCCCTTTCTTCAAGTTTTGGAACTCATTGTTCAGATCAATCAGATCTATCTCTGAACAATACTGCACCCTCAGCTGTTCCAAGAACTCCTCCCATGACATTTTCAGGGCTTCTCCTCGTGGCATAGTATCCGCCAACAACTTCCACCAACTCAAGACCCTAGTCTTCAGTTGTCTAACCGCAAAGACGGTTTTCTGTTTGTTGCTACAGTCGCAACTTTCAAATACCATCTCCATTTCGGAGATCCAATCCATTATCTCAACAGTCTTTGGGCTCCCAGAAAGACTTGGCGGTTTGGCGCCCAAGAAATTCTTGTACATACGCCCATCCTTGTTGTTTCTCCTTTCTGGATCGTTCCTTCGTTCCTCTTGAGTCCCAACTTGACTCACCATGCGACTATTGTTCCCTTCCTCCGATTGCTCGGGAATCAATTCCGGTTCCTCAATAGGTATGATAGGTTCATCCCTATTATTATGCAACATTTGTCGCATCTCCTCCCTTTGTTCGGCTAGCATAGCCCGAATCATGGCTTGCACCGCAGCCATTGTTATTGGTTTTGGTGCTGCTGCTACAACAGGTATCTGCTCAATCACTGGCGGTTGATTCCTGTTTTCATCTGCGTTTCCAACGCCACTCCTTGTTCTCACCATTTTGATCTACACACCGAATAATTTCACCTTATTACTCCAAACGATTACATGCTAGTTCTAATATCGTATACATACGCTTAGAATCCTAAACACATAAACCTTCAGATCCGGTTGGCAACAAACCGTAGATCTGAACAAATAATATCATATATGGCAACATATAACATTTAGCACATAAAAGCATTTTATGCAACTTTCCTAAAATAAACTAGTGCTCGTGTCTAAATTCCAACAGACACACACCTCACAATCTCCATTTAGCATCTTAAGTTTAAGTCTAGAAATCCTTCAAATTCCTAGTTCGCTTAAACTAATGCTCTGATACCAACTATGACATCCCCAAAATCTCGGCCAGAAAAGACCGATTTTCATTTATGCTTTTAAATATTTTCAGAGTAAATCCTTTTGATTTGAAAGAGTTGCGGAATTTGTTCCCAAAACAAAACATGATAAAATAATATTTATCGAAGCATTTCATCAAGAGATGCATTTCATTATATAATCAAAACTCGGGATGTCATGTTCCGATACAAACCATAAAGCATAAACGATAAACATTACAAGTCATTCAACAAATATATACATAAACAGACTTGTAAACAAAACAACAAGATGATCTATCCATCTTACGCCCTTGTGCCACTTCCTGTAATACAAATAAAACTGAGTGGGTCAGGCTTGGGAGCCTGGTGAGCATATAGGGTTTTCAACCCACAATAAATAAGTTATATTTAATTTCACCAACCAAACACTATCCCGATTACCCATTCCCGTTATCCTCACTTTACGTCCCTAAAACAACTATCTCAAGGGACCTAATCTAGGATTTTCATCGGGACGGACATCACTGCGAAGGGGTTTCCTCAACAATAGATATCCTAAAGGCAACCATGAGGGGGATAGAGTACACCGGTGAACACATCGTTCACAACACCTACAGGTTATGAACCTGCTAGCGTTCCACTGGACTGTCTAGAAAGAGTCCGTGGTCGTTATCCATACTTCGCTGAATAACTAGATCAACAACAACAACAACATCGAGGCCTCTCATCTGTTTATTACACACCAACTATCTACCCATGTTCTACCCAACATATTAGTAGATAAAAATATACATTTGTATACATAGTTTAAAGAAAACCTGTATAGCATGCTTGAATCAACACATATATCACATAACAGACGAGGCACACACACACATAACACATATCTCATAAAGAATATGCAGATCTATAAGATAGAAGAGAGTGAATACTCATTCACACATAACACAACCAAATATATACACATAGCACGTATTTTTATATAAAATACTTCGTATTATTGTATTAGAAGAAATAACTACACACTCACTTGATCAGAAGACGATCCGACAGCACTACGGCTTATAGAAGTAGTAATCCACAGCAGATCTGGAAGATCTCCTCGAAAATCGAACTTCTCGCGGGCAGAGCTTCGACTCGGGAACCGCGCTTCTCGGGATCTTCGGGATCTCGGGACTTGCCTCGGGGCTAGAGTATGATACCGGGACTTCGGGGTAGCTTCGGCACGAAAAACGATGCAAAAGACTAGAGAGAAGAGAAGAAAATGAACAACAAATGAGGCTGCCTTCGGATCCTTTATATAGAGGCTGGAGCCTCGGAGTACGCGGGGCGTACAGGCGTACGCAGCGCGTACGCGTCCGAAATCGTCATTGCATGCGTCATCCGAAGTGTCGACACTATCGGAGTTACGCGATAGCGTAACCTCGTACGCGGGGCGTACTCCAGATTACACCGGTGACACGGCTTCGGATAATGCCTCCGATTTAGAATTAAATAAAAATATAAAATGATTAATAAACTTCGGAAATTCATAACTTCTTCATACGAACTCCATTTTCGACGTTCTTTATATCCACGGAAAGGTGAGACCACGCTCTACGACTTTCGTTTAGACTCCGTCGGCTAATTTTGATTTTATTTTTATTAATTATTTTTAATAGGCCGCGACAGAAACTTTCGTTATAAATTCATAACTTCTTCGTTTGACCTCCGTTCTCGCCTAACTTTTTATCGCTTCGATACCAACAACGAGATCTTCGATTCTCATTTAGATTGCTTCGGCTAACAACCGCTCGATCTCAATTCGAGTATTTCAGGCTGTATACCGCTAAGCCGGAACTTCGATAAATCATAACTTCCTCATACGAAGTCAGATTTGGGCGTTCTATATATATTCGGAAACCTCGTTCCGACTACTACAACATTAACCAAAGATATTAAGTTTATTTTACACTTAAATTTTGACGCTTATTTTTATTCTTAATTAATCAGACCACATAATTAAGCAATTAAGCACAAAACACATAATACTCAAATAATACATTCTTATTATTTCAAAACGGGTTACAAAGGTTAACCTAGACTATTATATTGCTAAATATGGCAAGCCCAGAAACACAGGCGTTACATTTTAATTGGATTGAAACTCCTAGATTCTTTTGAGATCCATTGAAATTTTCAATGGCATGTTTAAATCTCAATTATTCCCTCTCAAGTTTGTGACTTGGGATGCCGAGGATCTCAAACAAGGTGTGAATAACCATGCAGATATACTTGGTGCCCTTAATCTTTATCACCTAATCAATGTGTCGGTTACCTACACGTGCTCCACCGATCTATGATAAACATTAAGGCACCCTTTGCCACTCTTACTAGTCCATGTTAATGTGTCGGTTACCTACACACGCTCCACCAACGACTTGGTAAGGTACAAAGTGTAATTTCATGGGATACCACCAATTTTACATTTTCCTAAAGTAACTCAGATTGGGAATTTATAAAAGGTTTAGTTACTTTATATTTTCATTATACTTTTAATGAGAATTATAGTCCTTGTTCTACCCGTTCGAATAACGACCCTCCACCAGTCAAGGAAGCAGTGGGTGAGAGTGGACACCCATTAAGCTGCCATTTTATGGGCAACAACCTTATACCCATTAAGCTGCCGTTTTAACTTATAATACTATAAAGTATAAGGGTTGAATTTTAACTTTTAAAACTCTAGGGTTTGGAATTAAAGTTTTCTAAAGCACTTTACAAATTCCAAAACTCGAGGGCAAGTTTTGAAACTATTCAAAACCTTTCGTATTCAATAACTTATGAGTTTAATGGTTTATTAAAATGAAGACTCTTCATTTTATGTAACATATGGTTCTTTAATGACTCTTAAAGAAATGACTTTTGGTAATGCGTAACTTGAGGACAAATTATGGACTCCATCAATAACATTTAGATCAAGAATTACATCATCAAACAATCTGCAAATAATTCCTATGATCTTACTAAAACTCATAAGCATGAACATTCATATCAACAATTTCAAGAATCATATAAACACATATAAAAATTAAAATTTTTGATAATAACCATTGTAAATGGATTAGCATAATCATTACACCATCAAAAATAGGTTTTATAAGTCCAAAACAGTTTAGGGTAAGGATTCTAGTCCATTTCCAGCAGCAAAACTCAAAATTATGCACACAGAGCCTCCAAAACAGTTTAGGGTAATGATTCTAGTCCATTGCCAGCAGCAAAACTCAAAATTATGCACACAGAGCCTCCTACTCGTCGAGTGCAAGAACCTACTCAACGAGTAGGATGAATTAACACTTGGAGTCGTTGAGCCCCCCCATGGACTCGACGAGTCTACTGAACAGTCAACAGAAAAATCGAATTTTTCAAGCATTTTGCATCAAATACAAAGAAAACAAGCCTAGGCTCTGATACCACTGATGAGTTTTGAGCATTCTAACACTCCTATGGTGTACATGCAACCTTAGAAACCTTGGATCTATGTTTTCTCTAATATTCTTGCAAATTTGATTTTTCCAAGGTTCTCATCCTAACTAACATGGCATGGGGTACTTGTAATATAAAACTAGTAGAATGACATACCTTTCTTGTAGCTTGGATTCCTTAAGACCTCGTGAGCCTAGCGCCCCAAATGTGATGTCTCAAATGTTTCACACAACACCACAACTCTTGGAATAACTTGAGAGAAGAACACTTTGACCACAAAATCAGCTAGCCCTCACCCTTTTAGTCTTAGTGCCGATTTTACTCCATGTGAGGCTCTTTATATAGTGTTTCACAAGTAGGGTTACACCATGCAAACCCTAATGTGCATGGATTTTCATTTCCCCCATGATCTGTGGGTTAAAACCTCCACGGAGCATCCATGGAGCACCCAATGGGTCCTTGTCCAATCTAGTGAATCATGAACCATAAGCCTATTATATAAGAATGAATTATTTACAAATCAATCCCCATATATTTAATTACTCTCTTTTTTATCACCAAATTAATTCCAAATTAATTCTTGATCAATACTAATTAAATAATATGATTTCATATTAATATATTAGAGCTTATAATATATTAACAAATCATAAGTGTCCTTTTTCTCATTTTGTCTATCCAATTGTTATGATGCCATGCAACCCAAATGGACCATGCCAAACCGGGTCAAGTACATACTAAATACAGTTATGGACTTAGACACCTTATCCAACAGTACTTTCAAGACATAAAGATGGCAAGGTTAAGCCAGCCTCCCCAGGTATTTACACTATTCTATATAAAAACTCATCACATTCAAATTCTTTTGTTCTTGATCCAGGGTGTGGTTTTCACATTTTCTCTGACTTGTAGGGACTAAGAAAAAGTGAAGATGTGGAGCATGGGAAGATGAACCTAATTATGGGCAATAGGAGATCGTCACTTGTTACCAAGATTGGCGTTTACTCTTTAGTGCTTACTAGTGGGTTATGTGTAGATTTAAATAATTGTTGCTACTCGTCTGAAATGACAAGAAATATTATTTTATTTCATGGTTTATATAGACAAGGTTTTAGATATTCTTTTGATAATGAGAATAGTTCTATTTATGTTTATTATAATGGTGTATTTTATTTTGAAGCATTACCTTGTGATGGCGTGTATGAAATTGTGATGGCTGTAGAGTATTTAGGACATAGTGAGTTGCAAATTGATTTGTATAATGGTTTAGACAAAGCATGATTATGACATTTTCATCTTGGACATGTCAACAAGAAACGCATTGCCTAACTCCAAAAGGATGGAGTGTTAGAATCATTTGACTTAAGTTCAGATGTTCCATGCGAATCTTGTTTACTTGGAAAGATGACTAAATCACCTTTCATGGGTTCTTGTGAAAGAGGTGAAGGATTGTTGGATCTCATACACACAGATGTGTATGGATCCTTCAGATCCACCACAAGGGATGCAAATCGATTCTACGTGACTTTTACCGGTGATTATAGCAGATATGGATATATTTACTTAATTAAGCATAAATCAGAAACCTTTGAAAAGTTCAAAGAGTTCAAACATGAAGTCGAAAATCAAACAGACAGGAAGATCAAGATGCTCGGATCTGATAGAAGTGGTGAGTATCTTAGTATCGAGTTCCACGACTACCTCAAGGAATATGTAACTGTTTTACAATCGACAACTCCTAGAACACCACAACTTAATGGTGTGGCGAAGAGACGTAATCGAACCTTGTTAGACATTCTTCATTCCATGATGAGTCGAGCTTCACTTCCAATCTCATTATGGGGTTATGCCTTTGAGACTGCCACCCACATTCTTAATCTAGTCCCAACAAAGAAGGTTGCCAAAACACCTCACGAAATGTGTACATGGAAGGTTCATTCATTGGCACATATCAAGGTTTGGGGTTGTGAAGCTTTCGTTAGACGAGAGAATCACGACAAGCTTGAACCTCGAAGTGGGCAATGTATTTTCATTTGTTACCCAAAAAAGTCCTTTGGATACTTGTTCTATTAACCTAGTGAGAACATGGTATTCGTAGCACGAAGGGGAGTCTTTCCCGAGAGAGAGCTCATATGCAAAGAGGACAGTGAGAGTACAATTGATCTTGAATAAATTCATGAGTTAAAAGATAAAGGAACCTCTAACACTAGCACTCAACCTGAAGAAGAAGCTCCTGTTGAACCTACTGACAATTCATTACCTCTTAGACGTTTCACTCGAGTTAGAATGACACCAGAGTTTTATGGTTTCCATATAACTACAGATGGTGATACGTTTATCAATGATAGTATATTAGTAAATTTGGATGAGCCTTTTAACTACAAAGAAGCCATGACGGGACCTGAGTCTGATAAATGGAAAGAGTAAATGGACAGCGAGATCCAATCCATATATGAAAATCAAGTTTGGAACCTGGTTGACAATGCACCAAATCATAAGAAAGTTGGGTGCAAATGGATCTTCAAGAAGAATACCGACATGGATGGAAAAGTACACATTTTCAAGGCACGACTGGTTCCAAAGGGCTTTACTCAAACCCCAAGGGTTGACTATTGTAACATCCCCCTCTGGCACGTATCACAATATTGTCCGCTTTGGGCCACTCGGCACGAGGACTTCCCAGGGGGTCACCCATCCTGGTACTACTCCCGCCCGAGCACGCTTAACTGCAGAGTTCTTATGGGATCTGATGCCCTCACGGCTTTAAAACGCGTTGTGATAGGGAAGGTATCCACACCCCTTATAAGGAATGCTTAGTTCTCCTTCCCAGCCGATGTGGGATCAGATCTAACCCACTTTCACCCCCCATTATAGGGTTCGACGTCCCCGTCGAACACATCGACCTGTGCCCTAGCTCTGATACCATTTGTAACATCCCCCTCTGGCACGTATCACAATATTGTCCGCTTTGGGCCACTCGGCACGAGGACTTCCCAAGGGGTCACCCATCCTGGTACTACTCCCACCCGAGCACGCTTAACTGCAGAGTTCTTATGGGATCTGCTGCCCTCACGGCTTTAAAACGCGTTGTGATAGGGAAGGTATCCACACCCCTTATAAGGAATGCTTAGTTCTCCTTCCCAGCCGATGTGGGATCAGATCTAACCCACTTTGTCAATTGTAACGCCTGTGTTTCCGGGCTTGCCATTTTTAGCAATGTAATAGTCTAGGTTAACCTTTGTAACCCATTTTGAAATAATAAGAATGTATTATTTGAGTATTATGTGTTTTGTGCTTAATTGCTTAATTATGTGGTCTGATTAATTAAGAATAAAAATAAGCGTCAAAATTTAAGTGTAAAATAAACTTAATATCTTTGGTTAATGTTGTAGTAGTTGAAACAAGGTTTTCGAATATATATAGAACGCCCAAATCTGACTTCGTATGAGGAAGTTATGATTTATCGAAGTTTCGACTTAGCGGTGTGCAGCCTGAAATACTCGATTTGAGATCGAGCGGTTTTTAGCCGAAGCAATCTAAATGAGAATCGAAGATCTCATTGTTGGTATCGAAGCGATAAAAAGTTAGGCGAGAACGGACGTCAAACGAAGAAGTTATGAATTTATAACGAAGTTTTTCTGTCGCGGCCTATTAAAAATAAATTCAAAATTAGCCGACGGAGTCTAAACGAAAGTTGTAGAGCGTAGTCTCACCTTTCCGTGGATATAAAGAACATCGAAAACGGAGTTCGTATGAAGAAGATATGAATTTCCGAAGTTTATTAATTAATTTGTATTTATTTTTAAATCAAAATTCGGAAGCCTTATCCGAAGGCGAGTCATCGATCTGATCCGAGGTACGCGCGGTGTACTCGAGTACGCCCCGCGTACTCCGAAGGTGTCGACATCGCAGCAAGTGGCTTCGGATACGTAAGCAGTGACGATTTCGGAGGCTAGTACGCCCCGCGTACGCCTGTACGCCCCGCGTACTCCGAGGCTCCAGCCTCTATAAAAGGAATCCGAAGGCAGCCGAGTCTTTTGCCAATTTCTTCTCTTCTCTCTCCCGTTTTGCATCGTTTTGCGTGCCAGAAATACCCCGAAGCCCCGGTATCATACTCTAGCCCGAGGCAAGTCCCGAGATCCCGAAGATCCCGAGAAGTGCGGTTCCCGAGCCGAAGCTCTGCCCGCGAGAAGTTCGATTTTTGTGGAGATCTTCCAGATCTGCTGTGGATTACTACTTCTGCAAGTCGTAGTGCTGTCCGATCACCTTCTGATCAAGTGAGTGTATACTACCTTTCATAAACACGATAATAATACAAGTGCGGTTTGAGTGTATTAAGTAAATTGTGGTTTATATGTGTAAGGGTGCAGTTACTTTCTTCTAACAAGTAACTATGAAGTATTTTATGTGATATACTTGTTATGTGTATATTTTGTGATTGTATGCGTGAATGGATATTCACTTTATTCCATCTCATAGATCTGAATTGCTTTCTATGAAATACGTGTTATGTGGTATGCCTCATCTGTTATGTGGAATATATATTGAATGAAAATGATATGCAGGTTTTAACTATGTATGAAAATATATATTCTTATCTACTAATATGTTGGGTAGAACATGGGTAGATAGTTGGTGTGTAATAAACAGATGAGAGGCCTCGATGTTGTTGTTGTTGTTGATCTAGTTATTCAGCGGAGTATGGATAACGACCACGGACTCCTTCTAGACAGTCCAGTGGAACGCTAGCAGGTTCATAACCTGTAGGTGTTGTGAACGATGTGTTCACCGGTGTACTCTATCCCCCTCATGGTTGCCTTTAGGATATCTATTGTTGAGGAAACCCCTTCGCAGTGATGTCCGTCCCGATGAAAATCCTAGATTAGGTCCCTTGAGATAGTTGTTGTTTTAGGGACGTAAAGTGAGGATAACGGGAATGGGTAATCGGGATAGTGATTGGTTGGTGAAATTAAATATAACTTATTTATTGTGGGTTGAAAACCCTATATGCTCACCAGGCTCCCAAGCCCGACCCACTCAGTTTTATTTGTATTACAGGAAGTGGATCATCTTGTTGGATGGATCATCTTGTTGTTTTGTTTACAAGTCTGTATATGTATATATTTGTTGAATGACTTGTAATGTTATCGTTTATGCTTTATGGTCTGTATCGGAACATGACATCCCGAGTTTTGATTATACAATGAAATGCATCTCTTGATGAAATGCTTTGATAAATATTATTTTATCATGTTTTGTTTTGGGAACAAATGCCGCAAATCTTTCAAATCAAAAGGATTTACTCTGAAATTATTTAAAAGCATAAATGAAAATCGGTCTTTTCTGGCCGAGATTTTGGGGATGTCACAACTATGATGAAACCTTCTCACCGATGGCTAAGATTAAACCCATTAGGATTATGTTACCCATAACTGCATTTCATGACTATGAAATTTGGCAGATGGATGTCGAAACTGCTTTTCTTAGTGGAAAGTTGGCTGGGGATGTTTATATAAGTCAGCCAGAGGGTTTTGTGGATGCAAAATACCCCAATAGAGTGTGTATGCTTGAGAAATCAATCTGTGGATTGATACAAGCTTCTTGAAGATGGAATATTTGATTTGACAAAAAGGTTAAAGAGTTAAGCTTTTCTATAAGTGAAGATGAATCTTAGTGTATGTCAAAGCTAGTGGAAGAATAGTAACTTTTTTGGTATTGTATGTTGATGACATACTACTTATCGAAAACGACATTCCAACCTTGCAGGAAGTTAAGTCCTGGCTTGGAATGTGTTTTGCTATGAAGGATCTGGGAGAGGTTGCTTATATTCTAAAAATAAGGATTTTAAGAAATAAGAGTAGAGGACTAGTTGGACTTAGTCAAAGTACATATTTGGATAAGGTGCTAAAGCGTTTTAGCATGGAGAATTCAAAGAAAGAGGAGTATCAATGCAGAGATAGTGGAAATGAATCGACTTCCATATGCTTCCGTTGTTGGATCGATCATGTATGCTTTGACATGTACTCGCCCTGACATAGCTTTTGCTTAGAGCATGGTTAGTCGATATCAGCGAAATCCGGGTAAAGCTTATTAGATAGCAGTCAAGAATATTCTTAAGTATCTACGAAGAACTAAGGACTGGGTTCTTGTGCTTGGTGGCAGTGATGACTTAAGAGTTACTGGATATAGGATGCCAGTTTTTAGAAAGACTGAGACAACTTTCATTCTCAGTCTGGTTGGGTGTTTACCCTTAATGGAGGAGCTGTAACTTGGAAAAGTTCCAAGTAGGAGATGGTTGCTTATTCAACCTGTGAGTCAAAGTACATTGTAGCGAGCAAAGCATCGAAAGAGGCTATGTGGTTGAAGAACTTCATTGGATACCTTCCAGTAGTGCCAACCATAAAAGAGCCTATGGATATTTTCTACAATAATAAAGGAGCGGTTTCCTTACCCAAGGAACCAAGAGATCATGGTAGATCTAGATATATCGACAGAAAATATCACTTTATCCGATATCGTGTAGAAGAAGGAAGCGTCGTCGTAAAGCGGGTATCATTAGAAGTGAATCCTGGTGATCCCCTCACAAAGGGCCTGAGTAGGATTAAGCACGTTCAACATTCTAGGAGCATTGTCCTGAAGGAAGATAAATATTTAGAAACTTTTAACAAATAAATGTAAGTGACATTTGATGATTAAATAAATGGAGATTTGTTTATAAGTATTGTCTACTATCCTTTGTCAATTGTTTATCATTGTGTTTCTTTTGCATGTTTTACTTCCCGAATAAATAGATTATTAAAAACATCCATAGTCGATCATACTTTGGAATTAAGTAGTGAATTAAGACCGTCATGAATCAAACTGTAGATTGTATAAAGAGTTAGACACGGTAATGGTTTGTTGCAGTGTTCATGAGTACTTCTGAAATAGAGATTTAAGTAATGGATTAACCCACACTCAGTGAATTGCTTCATGGAATTTATCACGAGTAATTCTGAGACAATAATATCATATAATCTTTTAAACTGAGATATATGAGTTGTTGTTTACTGTCACAACTAGCAATTTAGGGGTTAAGATTGTGAAGCTTGTACAAAACAGTTTCCTCTATGTAACCTTGTTGCATCTAATTAGTGAAATTCAAACTACAATGGTATATGAAATCATATGTGCATACATTTAAGAGTCAAGTGAAATAGCCTCTCATAAGCCCAAGATTGATCCAATAGCTAAACAAAAACAACATTTAGGCCTTTGCGTAGAATTCTCAGACCAAATACCCTAGGCCGAAAACTCCCTTCCTTGGGCCTTATTGGGCCGAAAACGTTCCCTTGGGTCTTATTGGACCGAAAACCCATTTATTGGGCCCAGTTAAGCCCAAAAGTCTATACACACTCCAAACTGAAAACCCTTCTACCTTTGGGCTTTAATGGACCAAAAACCCCTTAATGGGCCAAGCCAAAACCCGAAAGCCCATGAATTTAGCCCACTATGGCCAAAAACCCCCATTGGGTTTCGGTTAGGGCATGAGTAAAAAAAGATAAAGAAAACGGTGACACCTCATGCTTTTACACCTTAATACCCATCATGTTTCCACACTAAGCAAGCCTTTATCTTCCATGCATCCATACATGGCGTTCAATTTCCCATCATGTAACAACAAAGCCATCACCCTCCCCATTTAAGGGGGAGATCGGCCGAACACCACACACACACACATACCAAAAATCACGTCCATTCTTTTTGCTCTCCAAATACTCTCATTTCTTCCCAAATTTTTGTGTGTGCCATCCTCAAGAGTGTTCCTCTTCAAGAAAATTTGGTAAGTAATCTTATAAACTCCACGCATTCTTACATCTCTTCAAACTAAAACTCATGTTTACACACCATTTTCTTGTGTAGCATCTTAGAACATCACCCATTTTCGAGTGACCTTCAAGTTATATAAATCTAGGCTCAACAACTTCTTTCTTCTTCTTCCTATCACACGAAATCAAGGTGAGCTTCATACCCCCATGATTTTCGTGTTTTATATGTTTTTAGGGGGGGAATACAATTCAAGTTTCGTTTAACAATTGGATATTTTCATGCACCTACAAGTTTATGTAACAATTTGTGATTATGATGTTGAATATCTCATGTTAATACACCATAAATTCGTGAATTACAAGCTTCATGTATGCTAGATTAAGTTTAACCTTTGGATAATTGCATGCATCATAGTTAGGAGTTGAAAATGGAACAGATTATTGGGTAATATGGTTTTAATCATGTGTTAGATATATAAAAATCGTGACTTCCTAGAGACAACTCAAAATAAAATGTTTTGTATTACACAACTTTCAAATCGGTAATAGAATGATAAACAAACTACAAAGCTTGATATTTTGCTAAAAATAAACTATTTAGTAAAATAGTCGTAATTATGTTGTCACTATTTTGATGGTTTATAAATCAAGATATTATATTATTTTACAATATGTGTTACAACTAGACATATTTACTAATTACCATTTATCGAAAGTGTTATAAAAACTTGTAGCCGAAATAATATACAAAACAGATTTATGACAGAGAAATGTGCGTGTCATAATCTGTCTTTCGTAAAACTCATACATCAAGGGAAATAAAATACATGTCATAAAACCTGTAAAAAGCGTGTCATAAACTGAATATTATGAAAACTGCAAACTGCGTGTCATAAAAGGCCTATCACGAACTTACACTAGTAATGTTATTTCTTTATTCAATAAAGAGAACAGAACTTTGCATAAAACCGTTAATGCTTTAGTGAGACACTATCTTCACCGTACCTACCTTGCGTACACTCTAAGTCATGTAATTATAACCACAGTCTCCTGGAGGGAGATCGAGATAATTGTGTATAGATCTATCCGGGGATTAACACCCCTACACCTGAGCTGTTCGCTACAGCTAGACGGGGCCAGCCTAGGGTGACAAATATCTTACCGAATCCAACGCCTGAAGAACGTCACAACAGGAAAAACAGTCATGTCAAGCATGTTTATAATGACTCACTTAGGGGTTAACAATACTATCTTGATTTACAAGAAACTTACACTTCGCCGAATTTATATAAAATAAAACTACACACTATTCGTAGTACTCTATTGTCACTATTCCGGTCTTAGGGTTTAAGACTACAGTTTCATACAATCAAAAAATATGAGATTTTATGGGATCATACATTCACATGATTTTAAGAAACGTACATACATACACTCATAATCTTTGGAAATCAACATACAATTCACTTTTACGGAAAATATTGGATTTTCTAGAGGCACTCAACACTTTTCAAAGAAAATAGATACAAACTATTTCTCTTACAAAAATGCTTATGAACTCACCAACATTCTATGTTGACGTTTTTCAAAACGACTTGTATTCTCAGGAAACCAGTAAGCAGATACTTGAGCCATGTATTTTGGGATATTTTGTTGTATTATGGAAATTACAGTTTTGTCGCTTTTGTGTAAACATCCGAACAATTACAACTTGTGAACTTTTGAAGTTTATTATCTCAATGTATGTTGTTTGGTTGCTATGTTTCATTCATATTCAATTGTTATGATACTATACAATGCCATCATCTTCCCCCGGACGTTTCCGCCGTCCTGGTTCGGGGGTGTGACATTTACGACTTGGTTGTGCATTGATAATGCATAAACACATTAGTAACTTGGTGTTATAAAACGTATTGTTGTGCATGATCTGATGAGTAAATAGTATAATCATATGAGTCAAAGTTTATCTATTCCTTTTACCCTAAGGGGGAAAAGTGATATCTTGGGCCCCTCGATGATTTGGTGTTGACTTATGTGTCGGACCCGGTCAGGACTGAATTGATGTGCTCAATTAAGTTCTTTGTCATCACAAATCAGAAATCAGGAAACAAACTGTTGGACGGTAAGAATGATTTTGTTCCATGTCATGTGTCAACATGATATTTTCAGAATGGAGGATTATATAATCCCTTATCTTAGGACACATATCTGACTAGGTCAGAGTTCGACAATGACTTTGAGAGCTACGATTGCTTATCAGTTTTTGAAGCCATACTTGCAACTATAGTTATTAGACTTATCCAAGTGGGAGATTGTTGGATTAAGTGTCTAAGTGCATAACGATAATTGGTATGAACTTGAATTTATAGAGGCATGGTCCTTTTGGGTTGCCTTCACACGTGCAACTAGACATGATGATTAATAGAGGAAGAGGAAGAATTTACTAATTTAATTAATAAATTGGAATAAATGATTTATTAATATGTTGTGAAAATAATATATTAATTATTAATCATATTGTTAATTAATATTTAATCAGAAATTAATTTGGAATTAATTTTGGGATTAAAGGAATTAACTAATAATGCAGGGACTAAAAGTGAAATTGTTCAATAGTTGAGAAAAACAGTCCAAAATCTTCCTTGGGAAGGTGGTGGACCATTTTAATAAGTATATATAAGATTATTCTAAATTTCTAGAATATCTTATCATATTTGGATAACCAAAGGAGGTGAATAATTACCATATTTGAGATAATGATTTTTTTATTCAAATTAAGGTTATCCCTAGCATCCTTGGTGCACTATGAATAGAGCCCTTAATCATATGAAATTTGGCCACTCTTTGGAAGAAGAAAGAACCAAAAATTTGATCTCCTCTCATAGTTATTCTCTTGCATTGTGTGTTTGTGAGTCGTTAGAGGTGTTACACTTGTGACACTAAGTTCTCAAGCCTCAAGATCAGCAAGGGAATCATTGTAATTACAATATAACAATCAAGGTATGTAACTTAACCCTAGTTTTATATATATTTCGAAAATTATACTAGTCATCTATGGTTTCTTCTTTGTGTTCAAAGTTTGCATGTTCAATTAGAGAAAACCTAGATCCAAAGCATTAGGGTTACATGTGGACATATGAATTGTTGTTATGCTTAAAACCCACCAGAGAGGTGTGGAGAAATCTAAATGTGATTGTTGAAACGCATATCACTAACTGTTAACTGATAGACAGAGGGGTGTTTAAGTCGGATCCTCAGAACCCAGTAGGATGGATTTTGGTTGATGAGGGAGAGACGGGTGAAGATGCTAATGAGAAGGAAGAGGAGCATGTGCCACTTTAGAAATATCATAACATAGCACATTGCAGTGCTAATCGAGTACCCCATATATACCAAAGGTGAGATTTCTTTGGCGCCAGTGATCTACCAGCTTCATATGGTTTCCTCAAAGTTAGGATACATGGGTGGTATCATGGACCATCAGCAAGATCACCTATGTAGTAATGATGACAGGGTCTAATGGCTATATGGATACCAAAACGGGATGTGTTTCATTTAATTAGGACCCTATCCTGATCTATATGGTCGATATTTGTACTATAGAAACTACTTCTATGATGATCTGGATGTGCCTTAACGGGGAAATTAATTTGGTTCTCATATTTCCATGTTAGATGAGATGATTTTTAAGACAATTTTATTTTGTTTGTCTTTCTTTCACTTTGGATGATCATTAAATTCTATCTTTTAGGATTTCTAATATTTTGGTTTTTGAATTACTTTTCATACTCGTATGCTTCATATTAATCTTTTATCTTCTAACATTAGTCGGATTATTTTGGAAAAACTTTAGAAAAGTATTTCACAATCCTTTGACAACCAACTAACTATGTGGTCACCATCCGTATTTCTTACAAGTATATGATAACCAAAGATATTAAATAGCTTTCACATACAAACTCATATTAGGTTGTAGATAATTCTACCTTTGCTTCCAAATCTTATACATAGTACTAAAATCTCACCGCAAAAAATTGCAACATCAACGATGTAATGCCCTATTCCTGGTATGTATTAAATTCTCGAAATAATAATAATTATTAATCATTTTATACCTATACACGGCGAGTTGGAGGCACAAACTCGGCGAGTAGGTACGAAGATCTGAACGTGGAACCTCATGCCTACTCGATGAGTTGGGAGCCCTAACTCGAAGAGTAGAGCTGTCAGAGTGAAACCTTAACTTTTAGGGTTTGGCACCCTCTTGAATCGCCTTAAGTCTCATTTCTAGTCTCTCCTTTAGCTCCCATCGTCCTCAACCCTAGCTAAGCAAACCCTAAGCTGTTTTTGAAGACTTTGAGCTATTCTTTGAGATTTTGAAGCTTGTGAAGGAAGGAAAGGCTTGGAGATTAAAGAGGGAGGCGGTAGATACAGGGTTCAAGTTTCATTTCGGACTCATTTGAGGTATAAACCTTATACCTTGGCTTCCTATCACTTAGATCTTTATTTAGGATAGTTATTTATTATTTTTGGGCCATTTTGAGGTCATTCTCGGGATGAGTGCATTATGGAGTTATGACCTCAGATCTAGGCACTTATGAGCTCATGAAGCTTAAAGTTGCCACCTTTAGTAAGCCATAACCCTTCTCCATGCCCTAGATCTCTTTTATAGTCTAGTTTTGGTGTTTCAAGCTCATAACACCATGCATGGACGTAAAGTTAGCAACAATGTGTGTCCTGCTAGCCTAAGGAGACGATATCCATGATTTATAAGCATTGTACTCAATGGAATCGACTGAATGAGTGACAACTAGGAGGAAATCGATGAGTTGCTCACGTAACTCGGCGAGTTGGATCGTGACCCCTACTTTACTTACTCCGGAGGAACTTAGTGAGTCTAGGATACGACTCGATGAGTTGTTCAAGGTTCTCCTGGTTGTGAATACTGAAGACTAAGGAACTCATCGAGTCCAAGGAAGAACTCGACAAGTTGTTCGGGAACGTCCCGATTCTGTTTCGGGGTAAAAACCCGTCGAGTCGAGGAATAACTCGACGAGTTGGATCATGACTTCAAGGACTTCTGATTTATGGAACTCGATGAGTTGATGGATCAATTTGGCGAGTTGAGTCAACCAGGATGTTGCTTTTGACTAGTATGTTGACTTTGACCACCATGCTGACCTTGACTTTGACTTTGACCAAAGTTGACCCTAAAAGGGGTTATGAGTATGGAAGAGTAATTAAAGGAAATATTTATGTGTAGGAGGTTGAGTGGATTGATTTCAGAGCAGAGGATAGTACAACCACTACACAGCAGTTGAGGTGAGTTACCTTCCAGTAGAAGTGGGTCTAAGGCACCAAGGTCGGCCCACTAGTAGGAATATGTAGTAGATGATTGTCTGTGTGATAATTGTATGGTGTGCCACTATCTGTTATGATTATGTGCTAGTATGTTATGCTATTATGTGATAGTGGTATAGGGTAGGTTAGACCCCAGTAGCCGGTTGAGATAAACCGGAGGGTAGGTCGGGCACCCTGATATGCCTGACAGGGTAAGTTGAGCACCCATATACGCTTGACAGGGTAAGTCGGACACCAGATATGACTGACAATATATTTATGTTATGAGATTATATGATAGTGGTAGGGTGAAATAGGCCCCGTAGCCAGTTGAGATAAACCGAAGGGTAGGTAGAGTATCCAAATATGCTTGACAGGGTAGGTTGAGCACCCATATATGCTTAACAGGGTAGGTCGGGCACCCAGATTTACCTGACAGGGTAGGCCGGGCACCCAGATATGCCTGGAAGTATGTGATTATGTGGTATGATGGGGGAACTCACTAAGCTTCGTGCTTACAGTTTACAGTTTTGGTTTAAGGTAAATCTTCTTCGAGAGAGAAGGAGTCGGCATGATCGCAACGCATCACACTATTATTGTCCACATGTTTAGATCTTTGGGAGTTTTACTCTAATATTATCTATTATGACATGATTGGTTGTTTTACATATTGATTTGTTTATGATATGAGAAAGCATTAATGATGTTTTCATAGTAATGGTTTTCATAATTACTTAATTTAAAATGACATTATTGGCCTTGGATTTTGGGATGTTACAAGTTTTTATCAGATCCTTGGTTTGAGGGATTCGGGAACACTCTTGGGTGTGTCTGGACTCAAACTGAGGACTTGGTGTCAGGTTCGGGCGCAGTGTTGATGCAGAGAGGGCACGTCATCGCCTACGTGTCAAGGCAGCTGAAGCCTCACGATGTGAACTATCCGACGAACGACTTGGAGTTGGGGATGGTTGTTTTCGTCCTTAAGATTTTGCGACACTACCTCTATGGGGCCTGTTGTACCATTTACACGGACCGCAAGAGCTTGAGGTACCTCATGGATCAGCTAAATCTGAACATGAGGCATCGCCGGTGGTTAGATGTGGTGTAGGATTATGACTGTGAGATCCACTACCACCCGCAGAAGGCCAGTGTTGTGGCCGATGCACTTAGCCGCAAGGCATTCGCAGCCCCAATCATAGACATCTGTCTGAGGATGAAAATAGTTACTTCGCTTTTGGATAAGATTCGAGAGGCCCAGTAGGAGACTATGAACGAGGAACACCGGAAGAGTGAGCACATCGTGGACCAGATTTCCTCCTTCGACTATGATAGCTGCAGGCTGTTGACACTCCATCGCAGAGTGTTGTTCCATATACGGGCGGTGTGCACCAGATCCTGATGGAGGAGGCACACAAATCACGATTTTCCATCCATCTCGGGGTGACGAAGATGTACAAAGATCTTTTTCCTGATTACTGGTGGCCCTGCATGAAACGGGATGTAGCCTGGTGTGTCAAGAGGTGCCTGACCTGCATGAAGATCAAGGCCGAGCACCAGAGACCTCACGGCAAGACGCAACCGTTGCATCGTGGATCTTACTAGGGATTTTATCATGAAGCTTCCATTGACCGCACGGGGAATGGATTCGATTTGGGTCATCGTGGATCGGTTGACCAAGAGTGCCCATTTCATCCCGATCCAGGAGAGCATTTCGGCAAAGAAGCTGGCCGACATCTACATCAGAGATACAATAGCTTGAGATGGAGTGCCAATTTCCATGATTTATGACAGAGATGTACGGTTTACTTCCATGTTTTGGAAGAGGTTTCATGACGAGTTCGGTATTCGTCTGCACTTCAGAACAACTTTTCACCCATATACGGATGGTCAAAGCGAGTGGACCATCCAGACTTTGGAGGATATGTTGCAGGTGTACGTTTTAGACTTCAGTGGTATTTGGGATACTTACTCTCCCTTGACAGAGTTTTTCTACAACAATAGCTACCACGCGAGCATCAACCGTCCTCCCTTCGAGATGCTATATGGGAGGAAGTGCAGAACCCCGATATGTTGAGGTGAGGTTGGACAGAGGTTCATAAGGAGTATCGAAGTGGTACTCAAGACGACAGAGCGGATCCAATAGGTCCAAAGCAGGCTCTAGACGACCCAGAGTCGGCAGAAAAGTTATGCCGACAAGCGCTGATCAGATTTGGAGTTTCAGATGGGCGACATGGGTCTCCTGAAAGTCTCACCTTGGAAAGCTGTCATCTAATTCAAGAAGTGGGGCAAGTTGGGCCCCAGATACATTGGACCGTTCATGGTATTGGCCCGGGTGGGCCGGGTGGCAAATCAGCTGGATCTACCAGCCGAGCTTAGTCAAATACATTGTACCTTTCATGTCTCCCAGCTGTGGAAATGCTTGGTAGATGACTCCGCAGTGGTGCCCTTAAAGGATATTCAGGTAGATGACAACCTGAACTACATCGAGCGACCGGTAGCCATTCTCGACAGGAAGATAAAGGCTTTGAGGAACAACAGGGTAGAGTTGGGGAAGGTGCAGTGGCAACACCGCAAGGGATCAGAGTGGACATGGGAGCCGGAGGACAAGATGAGGGAGCACTACCCCGAGCTATTCCCAGGTGCAACAGACTTCGAGGACGAAGTCTAAGATAAGTGGGGGAGATTTGTAACGCCCTATTCCTAGTACGTATTAAATACAAGAAATAATAATTATTATTAATCATTTTATATCTATACTCGACGAGTTGGAGGCACAAAATCGTCGAGTATGGACGCAGATTTAGACGCGGAACCTCATGCCTACTCGACGAGTTTTGAGCCCCAACTCGACGAGTAGAGCTGCCAGAGTGAAACCCTAATTTTTAGGGTTTGGCACCCTATTTAATTTCCTTAACTCTCATTTCTGGTCTCTCCTTCAGCCCCCATCGTCCTAAACCCTAGCTAAGCAAACCATAAGTTGTTTTTGAAGAATTTGAGCTAGTCTTTGCGATTTTGAAGCTTGTGAAGGAAGGAAAGGCTTGGAGATTCAAGAGGGAGGCAGTAGATCCAGGGTTCAAGTTTCATTTCAGACTCATTTGAGTTATAAAGCTTATACCTTGGCTTCCTATCAGTTAGATCTTCATTTAGGATAGTTTGTTGTTATTTTGGGCCATTTTGAGGTCATTCTCGGGATTTGAGTGCATTATGGAGTTATGACCTCATATCTAGGCACATATGAGCTCATGAAGCTTAAAGTTGCCACCTTTAGTAAGCCATAACCCTTCTCCATGCCCTAGATCTCTTTTATAGTCTAGTTTTGGTGTTTCAAGCTCATAACACCATGCATGGACGTAAAGTTAGCAACATTATGTGTCATGCTAGCCTAAGGAGACCATATCTACGATTTATAAGCATTGTACTCAATGGAATCAACTGAATGAGTAGGAGGAACTCGACGAGTTAGATCGTAGCCCCTGCTTTTCTGACTCCTGAGCAACTCAGTGACTCTAGGATACGGCTCGATCAGTTCGTCAAGGTTCTCCGAGTTGTGAAGACTGGAGACTAAGGAACTCGTCGAGTCCAAGGAAGAACTCGACGAGTTGTACGGGAATATCCCGATTCTGTTTTGGGGTGAAAACTCGTCTAGTCGAGGATTAACTCGACGAGTTAGATTGCGACTTCAAGGACTTCTGATTTATGGAACTCGACGAGTTGATGGATCAACTCGGCGAGTTGAGTCAACCAGGATATTGACCTTGACCTTGAATTTGACCAAAGTTGACCCTAAAAGGGATTATGAGTATGGAAGGGTAGTTAAAGGAAATATTTATGTGTAGGAGGTTGAGTGGATTGATTTCAGAGCAGAGGACAGTAGAACCACTACACAGCAGTTGAAGTGAGTTACTTTCTAGTAGAAGTGGGTCTAAGGCACCAAGGCCGGCCCAATAGTAGGAATATGTAGTAGATGATTGTTTGTGTGATAATTGTCTGGTGTGCCACTATCTGTTATGATTATGTGCCAATATGTTATGTTATTATGTGATAGTAGTAGAGGGTAGGTTAGACCCCAGTAGTCGATTAAGATAAACCGAAGGGTAGGTCAGGCACCCAAATATGCCTGCCAACGTAGGTCAAGCACCCAGATATGCTTGACAGGGTAAGTCGGACACCAGATATGTCTGACGGTATGTTTATGTTATGAGATTATATGGTAGTGTTAGGGGGTGAAATAGGCCTCGTAGCTAGTTGAGATAAACCGGAGTGTAGGTCGAGTATCCAGATATGCTTGGCAGGGTAGGTTAAGCACCCAGATATGCTTAACAGGATAGGTTGGGCACCCAAATTTGCCTGATAGGGTAGGTCGGGCACCCAGATATGCCTGGTAGTATGTGATTATGTGGTATGATGGGGGAACTCACTAAGCTTCGTGCTTACGGTTTACAGTTTTGGTTTCAGGTACCTCTTCTTCGAGAGGGAAGGATTCGGCTTGATCGCAACGCATCACACTATTATTGTCCGCATGTTTAGATCTTTGGGAGTTGTACTCTAATATTATCTATTATGACATAATTGGTTGTTTTACATACTGATTGGTTTATGATATGAGAAGGCATTACTGATGTTTTCATAGTAATGGTTTTCATAAGTACTTAATTTAAAATGAAAATTTTGGCCTTGGATTTTGGGATTTACAAACAACTAAGATATTTCAGCAACATATCTCGACATAGTGGAAAAAATTTCTCAGTGATTAAACTCTAAAGACATACCAATTTAATTTTACATATTTCAACTAAATGCTCAGCACTCCAGCTGAAGATCAAAAGTTTTTATCATCATATGTCATAAACATTGAACAGTCGATCTCACCACTTCTACCCCTGTGAAGTTCTTTCCAATTAATATTTTTTTATTATATTTCTATACAATGAGGATGTTGTATCGTTTAAGTGTGGGGTAGGGGATCGATTTCAATATTTATATAAATTTCATAAATATTACATAAAACAATCCTAATATTTTATTTAGAAGATATGTTTTAGTATATATGTGGCTTTCTAGTCTTACTGAAATCATGAGACAAAAATACGAACTTGTGTGGCATGAAGGATGTTATATATTTTGCATTGTTTGCTAAAATAAACCCCGGGAAGTTTATTTTTGTCGTTAATAGTAGACTATATATTTAGCAATAAAGGATGAGGTCAAGTTTCCAAACATTAATTTATTAGTGTTGAAGTATGAGAAAAGTCAAAAGTGTGAAAAAAGAAAGTGAAAAAATGAAATGAAAATTGTAACAAGAGTTATTAAGGAAAAATTACAATAAGTAGTACAAAGTCAAAAAGATGAAAAGTGCAAGGAATGAAAATCATTAAAATTTAAGCAATTGAAAGTCAAAAGTGTGCAAGTAAAAAAAAGGTCAATGTTTTCCATATCTTGCATAGACAAAGATTTTATATATTTGTTTATTTTTTTTTTTCTAAATTGAGTATAGGAGCTTGGAGATTTGAATATATATATATATATATATATATATATATATATATATATATATATATATTTTGAGGTTAAGGAGTTTTTAAAGGGTATATTTGAAAGAATGTATAAGTGAACATTGTTCATACTAAGTAAGAAATATTTATGAGGATTATGAGTATTTAAAATTAGGAAAATTATTAGGATTTAGACACACACACACACACACACACATATATATATATATATATATATATATATATATATATATGGCTATTAAAGCTAGATATAATTTGTGGATTCAGAATAGGTTATCTTATGCAATTGTAGCAAATAAGATTTTTTTATGATGATATTGAAATGGAAGAAAGGATTTAATTTGAATAATTCTATGTTTTATTGAAGAGAAACAAAGATTAAGTGTGTAGTATTTTGATGTGTCATAAATTATATATATGTTAATGGTTATTTCATATACTTTTAGACGTATTTTTGTTATAAAATAAGATACAAGGTGCGTAATTGCCACACATTTATGTTTTGCAGTTAAAAATGACCAAATGATGATATAAAAGCTGGAAAAAAACAATTATGGAGCATAATTTTGTGGATTAATGACCAAGGAAGACAATTGGATATTAATATGAAGAATATTCTAAAAATTATTGAATATTTTTTACATAAATACCAATTTTACGATATCTCGTCGCGAATATATCGTCGCGCCGCGATTTAACCCGATCATAAAAATATATAAATAGGGCCCTTGATCGTCTAAAGCAGTGTTTGCTGAAGAAGATAGAAAAGAACATGAAGAATAGAGTTTATAAATCGCAACAAAGCATATAGGTGCAGTGATCAATTCAAGAAGATTAATTTCGGTTTGGAAGTCGTAACAAAAACATTATTTTAGTTTTTCTTGTTTTCTTAATCACAATTATGGGCTAAGTCTCAATACTTTTTTTTAGACATAGATGATCTCACTTGATTATAATTTTGTTCATTTGAAAGGAGATTAATAGTTTTTCAATTTATTATGAATACTTGATTAAAGATCCATGCATATTAATATTAGTTTTTTTTATGTCTATGTAACTGAGTGCATGATCTAATATTATGTTTAAGTTATGTATCTTGTGTCGTAGTGTGAACGACAATTAGTGGCCCAGAACTCCATTAGTTAAGATGTGTAGTGGTGATTAAAAGAGACATCCCTGGGTTAGATATAGAAGTAGTGATTTAATGTTCATGGTTTTACTATTCATTTAGGAAATTTGAGAAGTCACCACTACACGTGGGACTAATCATATAAATTGAGCCTTTCGTAATCTAAACTAATAGAATGGATTGATGAAAATTTTCATTGTTGGTAGATAATTTTGAAACAAATGATTAAGTACATTGAGTGTGAATTAATCATTTAGATATCCATAGATATCTGATCATAATCATATCATTATACTTCGTATTAATCAATCATAATCAATAGGTGAATCAAAATCTAAACAAAAGTATTTTATCATTATTTGTTTGAAGTATTTTAGTATCTATTTTATTTAGTTAATGTTATAACCTTCCTTACTTTTAAGTTATTTAGTTTAGATCTTATTTGTTGGTCCATTACTACTATCTTGAGTTTGACACTTTTACTTATCTTAAATAAATAGATTAAACTTAGGTTAACACATTTAAATTAATTAAATAAATTATATATATATATATATATATATATATATATATATATATATATATATATATATATATATATATATATATATATATATAGTTTGACAGGTTGAAAACGGATTGATAATTTTTATCCAACCCAACCTATTTTATTAAATGGACTAGACGGATTGACTCATTTAAATTAAGTGGATTGAAAATATTAACCCAACCCACTAATTTTGGATTGGATTAGGATTGATTTGACAGATTGAATCCATTTTTGCCAACTCTACGGTAACCAAATCAATATTGAGTTCCAATTGGATTTTGGTCCGGACCAAGTTTCTAGCTTTAAAGCTCGTTCCTATTAGTTGACACCGACGTCCGACAACAAAAGATACATTCAACAAAATTTAATATTTAACCCATTTACAAATTATTCAGTTTACATTAATTATGCTTTATGGGTTTTAATTATTTATTATTTTCTATAAATATTTCAGAAAACACTTTTGTAGTTCTGTGCTAAAGTGTTAAGAAAAGACTAAAGACTCGTATCAGATGTTAGAATCGTCAAACTTTGACAATAAAAAGAGAAACACTTTTTTTTCTTTCATTAACTTTTTAATTTATGCCGTTTAATAACAGACATAAAAATCTAAAATAGGGTATTCTGTCACTTTGTTTCGAATTAAGATTATAAACCCATTCATTTAGTTTTATCATATATTCTTTGAAATAATAACTCAATTTTAAAAGATCAATATTTTAAATTAAAAAAATATAAATATCTTTCTACTTTTGTTCTTAAAAATCTTTCTACCAAATTAAATGATAACATGTGTCATTTTAGTATATTTAAATATCATTAAAATATGTGTAAAACTCGTATATTATACGGGTTGATTAAAAAAGAAATTAAATTGAAATGTAAACAATAAATATTTTTTAAAATAAAATTTTGAAATAAAAATTAAAAAATATTTTAATTGCAGATTAATATTATATTTATGACATTTAATACTTTACATATATAAATATATAAATATTATGTAACTTTTTTATTTTAAAATTTAAAAAAACTAAAAATTGACATGTATATATTATTTATTTTAAAAATATCATAAAATGACAAATGTCAAAACTCATGGGAGATTGACATTTGGCAAAATTGATCTTCATTTATTATAGTTGATGAGTATTAAATATAACACATGTCCTCATTTAATTGGGTAGGCAGATTTATAGGAACAAAAAGTAAAAAAATATTTAATTTCTTTTAAATTAACTATATTTGTCAAACCTTAATGATGTTAGGTACATTTGGTTTTGCTGATTTTTGAATTTTATTGTCTTTGTAGTTTTTTTATTGAATTAATTCATTTACAATAGTGTTTTATATAATTTTTCAGATGCAATGGATACGTCTTTTATGATTAGATTTCTTTTTAATTTATACGTACTTTATACTTAGATATTATATGTGCTTGGTAACGAATGGAGGCCATAATGTCATAGATAATTACGATGTGATGAAAAACAATATATCCGTTTATAAAGTTAAATTCTTCTAAAAGGTATTTTTATTTATTTATATATTAATTTAGATATCCAATTCATTCATTACCCCACAATATCTTTAATGAGTTTTTGCATACGGTATGTATGATAAATATCCCTATCCGTTGGCTGTCTTGCCACCTCACGGACCGTCCCCGTTTTCTACATTTTATTTTTTTAATCTTCTCAAGAAATCGAAAAGAAAGGAAAGAACTGTTAAAAAGACGAGATTTTAAGATTTTTTAGTCCTTTTATATAAAGAGAGGAATTATTTTAATTTTTTTGTCCCAAAAGTTTTTTTTTTTCAATTTTTGAAAAGAATTGAAAGGAAATATTTCATAAAATTTAATATTTGACATAAATGTCAATATTATTCTGCTCTAACGAAATATTTATCACGACGAACTTATATGTGCGGAGGTAGCGTTTTGTTTTGTTGATTTTGAGGGTTATTACGAAAAAAAATAAAAATTAGCCCCCCAAAAAAAAAATATATATATATATATATATATATATATATATATATATATATATATATATATATATATATATATATATATATATATATATATATATTTGTCTATATTATGATAAATCGATAAATATTATAAAAACAATAAATACAAAATAACAATAATACGATATATCGGTTTAGATATATGAATCACAAGATTTTCCTAGTATTTTTGGAATCAAAGTTAGTCGACAACTCTTCAACATATCTTTATAAATAATTATCATTGTTAACTCTTTAGGTCTTTCCTATGACATTGAAGTTAATTAGTTATTTCAATATTTTTGTTCATTTACATTACTTATACATATTAGTCTTTCCTGTGACATTTAATATTATAAAGAAAAAAAATTTACGGTCGCCCATGTCTTTATATATCTATTATATATCTATCAGGTTTCCTGATGCTTCCATAAATGTAAAAAGTTTTCAAAATTCTTTTTAATTTTTAATTGAAAAACACGCATAAGACAATAAAATTTCTAATTTTTCGTCTATTTTCTTTTCTGCTCTTATTTTTCAAAAGATACCCAAGAACAAAGTGTTAAGCATGTGGTTTGGAAGCTACTAACCCCACCACCAAAAGTATTAGGTAGTGTTTGTTTTTTGTCTGCAGATCTGCGTGACCTCTTTTGTCTGCGCCGTGCAGACCACACGCAGACGTTGGCCTTCGCAGATTGTTTGTTTTTTTGAAGACTGTAGACCTAAAAATGTCTGCGCGCCCTCTTCTTGGCGCAGACATGGACCAGAGTCTTCTAACATCTTCAGACATCTTCTAGCCTAAAAAAACACATATATCTTTATTTTTTTAATTTATATTTTTTCCAACTTTATTTCATTTACAACCCACTTTCATTTTTTCCTCTAAAAATGAAATAAAAAAAATAGGATAAATAGTTTTACATCTCCAAGCATACTTCATTTTTTATCCCAAAAAGTATATTCCTAGTATATTTCGTTCTTCCAACTTACGTAAATTATCAAACACATCCATTTACTAATTTAGTTTTAACAAATATATTAGTTTTAACAAATATATAATCTATATTTTTTTTCATTAAAATAATATTAAATAAACAAAATTATATTTAAAATACACTTATAAATAAATATTATACATGCATTTATAAAAATAAATATTATAAATGCTTTTGTAAATACGTTATCATGTTTCATAATTTTAATATGTAATTAAACTCTTATATGAATTCGATAAATAAAAATAAATTTTATATTTATGATTAATTAATATAATTTATTATATAATAAAATATTATAAATATTAAATATTATATTAAATAAACTAATAGATAAAATAAACTATAAATGTATAAATATCTAAAACGAAGGATTAAACCCGACAACTGAAACTTCATCCCCATATTTAGATATATAAATAGTATTACCCCATAAATGAGATAATACTATTCATATCTCCAAATATGGAGAAGAATGAGGGTAGGGTTGGAGAAGAATGAGGGAAAAATAGAGGAAAAAATGGCATTTGGGGGTGGGTTGGAGATGCCCTAATAAGTTCCTGGATGTTCCTTAGGAGGAAATTGAGAAAATGAACAACTGTACTGAATCTATTGGGAAGTTTCTGAAGAAGCCAACTCTTGACTTAGGATTGGACGAATTGAAAAAAAAAATGACAAATACTTTTGTCAGTATCTGTAACGCCCGTGTTTCCAGGATAGACATTAATAATGATATAATAGTCTAGGTCAACCTTTGTAACTCATTTTAAAGAAATGAAAAGGAATTATCTGATTATTATGTGAATTATGTGTTTTATGCTTAATTATTAGGAATTAATTAATTAAGAATAAAAATAAGCGTCGAAAATAAATATTAAATAAAGCCGATATCTATTAAGAAAGTTGTAGTGGTCACAAGAAGGATTTCGGATATATAAAGAATACCAAAATCCGAGTTATCACGAAGAAGTTATAACATGTCGAAGTTCCGCAACAAAACCGGCACGACGCCGAATGACGTAAAAAGTGAGTTTTTGATTAACTACTTTTTAGCCTTAGTGATCTAAATGAAAGTCGTAATGTTCATTAAACCGAGATTATGCATAAAAAGAACACCCAAATCTGACTTCGTATGAAGAAGTTATGATTTTTCTAAGTTTCAGCTTAGTAGTAGACAACTAAAAACTCGAATTTTAGATCGAGTGATTTTTAGCCGACACAACCTAAACAATAATCGAAGGTCTCGTCAATAGTAATACAACGGTAAAAAGACAGATGAAAACGGACGTCGGATGAAAAAATTATGAATTTTTAACGGATTTCCTGTCCCGGTCTGTTAAAAATAATAATATTAAAATTAAATCAAAATTAGCCGACAAAGTCTAAACGAAAGTTGTAGAGCGTAATTTTTACATACGCGTGCATATAAAGAACGTCAAAAATGAAGCTCGTATGCGAAAGTTATGGATTTTAGAAGTTTTGGCTCAAAAATCATGAAAATCCCAAAATCTGAGAAATTTCGCATGGTGAGAGTTCGGCCACATCACCCTCGCTCGCAGGTCGCCTCGTGTCTGCCACGTGCTCGTTGCCGATTCGACCGAAGGTGCGGCCCAGTAGGAACTCGACGCGCCACGCACCGGTGGCAGATCCGAAGCGCGGTCCAATGGGCATCTGACGCGTGCCCCCCTCAAGTGTCCGAGCTTTGCAGGCGCGCCACCTCTCCACCCTTCGCACCATAGACCTCGGTCCAATCAGAAGCCGCCACATGGAGCCTCGCACGTGCGTGCCACCTGCCCCTCGGATCTACTGGCATCTGTTCGCTTCTCAGCCCTCAGATCAGAAGCCTTGCCCCTATAAATAGAAGGGTGTGAGACCTCCCGGGTATATTTTGGAAAAGTGTCATTTTACACCCTTAAACTTATATTTTTTTTTCATTCCCACTTCCCTAAAGCCCCGGTATTATACCAAACACCCAAAATACGTTTCGAAGTGCTCGAAGACCCGTAAAATATTTACCTTTTCGGTTTTGAAGCCCAACCCTCGCAGAGCCCGGTTTCTCAATAAAACTCCCGGTTTTATTAGAAACGACTGTTTTAGGAAACGAACTGCTGCCCGATTATCATTAAATTAGGTGAGTGTGTAGTCACTTTCACCTTACACGTAGATATGAAATATTTTCTATAAAATACGTGCTATGTGTAATTATATTAATTGTTTTGTAGCACCTGGTTCCTGGTACGTAAATCTTATTTGAGTAATTTCCATTTTAGCCTTGGACTCGGCGAGTCATAGGTCCGACTCGCCGAGTAGAGGCGGGACCCGGGACACGTTTAAGTTGGCGACTTGGCGAGTCCATATCCTGGACTTGGTGATTTCGCGCTGTCTGATGAAAACCTAATTTCCAAGGGTTTGCACCCTATTTAAACGACCATTTGCGCCCCAACTCCGCCCCATTCACCCTCAGAAGCTCTCCATACGTCCTAGCCTTTGTTCTTGTGAGTTTGAAGCTTATTAGTGTGTTTCCTTGAAGATTTTGAGAAGGAAGAGGAGTAGATCAAGAGGAAGGGAAGGAAGCCAAGCATCTTAGTGTCCTCTCAGTGATTCCTTTGAGGTATAACCTGTTTTCCCTCTGTTTTTATGCTTATTGCTCCATTAAGTCTTTCTTGAGCCCTTCCCCAAGTTTGTATGTACAAGATAAGTCGTAATAAATTGATTGGCCTTTAGATCTAGGCAAGATTGAGCTCCAGGAGCTCAGATCCGTTACCTTTATGGACCATAGTTGCTTGTTCACCCTAGATCTGCCCTTTTGAGACATTTTGAGCCCTAAATCCCTCATTGGTGAATATCTACACGTAAAGTTGGAAACTTTACGTGTGATTCATGCTCTAGGAACCCAGATCTGTGAATGGCATAGGCTGGAATCGAGCAAAATCGCGTAGTTAGTGATTGCATGGCGACGACTCGGCGAGTCGTTCATCTGACTCGGCGAGTCTGCTCACGAGTCTCCGAGTTATCCCCTTTTCGTTGTGTCGAGTTTGAGTAGTGAGTCACGGGGTGTGACTCAGTGAATTGGAAGTCGAACTCACCCATGGAGGAACTCGACGAGTCAATGCCCTGACTCGGCGAGTTCAAGGCAATCTTCTTAGATCAAGAACAGGCTCGACGAGTTGTTCATACAACTCGGCGAGTCTCAGCATGGTGTTCATCGGATGAAGATGAACTCGCCGAGTTGTTCATACGACTCGGCGAGTAGGATGAAGGACTTGAACAATCAGTTTGGAAGGAGAACTCGTCGAGTCAACGCCTAACTCGACGAGTAGAAATGGGACCCAGGTCAGTCGATTGGACAGGGACTCGGCAAGTTGGGTCAACTGAAAGTTGACTCTGACTTTGGCTTATGGCATGATTAGGGGTAAAATGGTCATTTTACCCAAAGGACAGTTAGCAGTATTTGATTTAGTATGTTGTGGGAATTGCAGCCAGAGGATTTCCGGAGCAGCAGCAGCAGTAGTAGGTGATCAATTCCCACACAGACCAGCAGTTATTTCGAGGTGAGTTTCCTTTCCAGTAGAAACGGGTCTAGGGCACCAAGGCCGACCCGTGTAGATGAGATGCTAGTACTAGAGTGTGGGCCGAGCCCGTATCTCTGGGTTTAGTCAAGTATGATATGTGTGTCAATATGATAGAGTTGCTTATACTTGTTGTCTATGTGATACTTGTATTTTATGGGTTGGCGGTTGAGTGTGGGCAGGGCCCATATCTCTACGAGAGTGGAGTGTGGGCTAGGCCCGTATAACCCAGATAGTAGAGTGTGGGCGAGGCCCGTACTTCCCGGCTAGTGAAGTGTGGGCAGGGCCCGTATCTTCACAAGTGTGGGCGAGGCTCGTATCTCCCGGCTAGCGAAGTGTAGGCAGGGCCCGTATCTTCCCGAGTGTGGGCGAGGCCCGTAACTCCTAGTTGAATATTGTTTGTTATATGATTGCATGGTATGAGGTATTTATGGGGGAACTCACTAAGCTTTGTGCTTATGGTTTTCAGTTTTGGTTTCAGGTACCTCCTCAGCCAGGGGAAAGGAGTCGGCACGGTAGCAGCATGTCACACACACACTCTCTTGTTTCCGCGGTTACGAGTTTATTCTGGGATCGATACTCTGATATTTTGGTTGATCAAATGTTGTGGTTTTCAATTTGGTTTTCGATGTGAAGTGGTTCAACTAAACAATGTTTTAACTGTTAATGTCTCCTATGTTATGTTTTATAAACGAAATTTTTGGACGTGAAAATTTGGGTCGTTACAAGTTGGTATCAGAGCCCTGGTTTGAGGGATTCAGACGCACCTTCGGGGGTGTCTGGACTCAAATCGAGGGATTAAAAGATTTTCTAAAAGAAAATGTTTTCTAAATTGAGAAAAGAGTTTTGAGAAAGAACGAAGTGTGTGATGTGCGCGACCGGCCGAGCTCAAGTAAGTATTCCCCAAAGTACCCATACAAGTTTATGTTATGTTTATCAGCTTTTGTAGAACAGCATGCTAGAATAGGACTAAGGATCTAGGAGTGATGCCTTATGTGCCTGCTTTATGCGTTTCAGTTGTATGAGAATTGCATGCTAGAATCGAGTAGACAGTAGTAGGATAACCTGTTAGGTTATGCCTGATAGTATGAGTTTAGCTCTGTATGCTAGATCAGTTTTTCCCTATGAGAGCGGATTTGCTTGAGATTGTTCCCTTAGTTCGAATGCTGCTTGCTTTGTGCTTCGTGGGACTCTGAGTGGTGGGAGTTAGCCATTAGGTGAATACGTCACGTCACATGTGATCAGGGTTGAATAATCTTAGAGTGCTGGATTGGCCCTATTGCGCAGCTCTCGTTTGAGTCTAACCGTTGTAGGGATTGAGCCTGTTACTCGAAGGATTATCCGAGCCTCACCACATGTGATGGTATTCAGGTAATGGCTAATTGGCATTACAAGGAGGCCTGCAGCAGCTGAGGACTGAATAGAATAGAGTCGGAGATTTTCCTAGGGCAAGCCTAGGATGAGTATAGCAGTGATCAGCAATAGTGAAAGGGATCTGGCGGAGTCAAGGCATACCTTGAAGAAGGTACGGATAGATGTGGAAGGTAGTATGGGCCCGTACTACTGAAAGGAGAGGATCCGTACCCGAACTAAGGGAGGCCAAGATGAGACCAGGGAACTTGTAGTAGATATGATCCATCAAGAGGTATCAGTATCACTAATGATTGTTATTTATGTATTGCAGAATGGTGGTACTACGATCGAGGCTGATAGATGGCGGTTTAGGAGAGGGGTCAGGTTCAGGATCCGGTTCCGAGCCGGTAGATGAGGGACTACGCGAGTTCATAGCGTCAGAGATCACCAGGGGTATCCTTGAGTCGACCCCCATTATCTTCGGGTCGATCAAGGAAGGGATTATCAAGTTGATGGAGGATCGCCTCAGGGCGTTCAGGAGCGACATGGCATCTGGCCAGTCGGGATCTCGCACACTGTCCTTTAAGGACTTCAGGGGAAGTGGTGCGCCGGATTTCCACGTGGTGAAAGACCCCATTGCCGCCAGACGATGGATTGCAGACATCGAGTCTGCACAGCTGACTAGCTTCTGCCCCGAGGGGTCGAAGGTGAGGTATGCAACAGGGTGTTTACGAGATCGAGCTCGAGATTGGTGGGAGTTAGTGGGTGACTCATTGGGAGCCTCAGCTATCGAGGCTATGACATGGTTGGACTTTGTGACCAGGTTCAGGGCAGAGTTTGTGCCAGCCGTCGAGCTTCAGCAGCTGGCCAGGGAGTTTTTGTACATGAGGCAGACGACGGAGACTGTGGCGGAGATCACCGCCAAGTTCCGGGAGAGGGATTTGTTGGTGCCCCAGTATGCAGGTGACGAGGATATGAGGAGGACCCGTTATCATGATATGCTTCGGGCTGACATCCGGGAGCATGTTAGCTTTTCAGCTTTCCCTACCCTGGAGTCCATGATCGCCAGGGTGAGGGAAAGGGAGATTGATTTAGAGCACATTCGGAAAAGGAAAGCAGAGGCGGGGCAAGTGACTGGGGCTTCGGGGAAGAAGTCCCGGGGATCAGATGGGAGGCCGAAAGGCCAAGGGGGACCTGGCCGCTGTGGGAAATGCGGCAGGATGCATGAGGGAGCATGTAGGATGGGATCAGCAGGTTGCTACAAGTGCGGCAAGGCAGGGCACTTTAGCAGGGGTTGTACTACTCCAGTTTCAGCTATTCAGACATCGGAGTTGCTGTGTTTTCACTGCAATCAGAGGGGCCACAAGAAAGCCAATTGCCCCCAGTTGACAGTTTCAGCACCAGTAAAGGCGCCAACTCCAGCGACCCTGCGGATCACGGATGGCCGGCAGGGCAAGGCAGAGGCTCCGGTGGTGAGGAGCTGGGCATTTCAGCTGACTACCGAGGAGGCACGGGCCGCACCCGATGTGGTGACGGGTATGATTCTTTCCCTCTACTTTAGTTTATGATGTTATGATATTGATATGTGCTCTGTGTGTATATGTATGCATTAGGATCGTTCCATGTGAACGACATTCCAGTTCAGGTGTTGTTCGACTCGGGTGCCTCTCGATCCTTTGTTTCCCTTGCGCTTAGCAAGAAGTTTCCTGAGTCTTCGGGCACATTGGATTGCCCTTTGGAGGTAGAGATTGCTGATGATCGATCGGTGCGAGCATCGATGGTGTTTCGAGATTACGTATTACGGTTGTTTGAGGAGCGCTATTTGGTAGACTTGGTTCCCATTCCGTTGCGTGGGAACAAGGTGATTATAGGCATGGATTGGTTGAGCCCTAATGGGGCGGTGATAGATTGCGTGCAGCAGCAAGTACGAGTCCGGGCCCCAGGTGGGGGAGAGTTAGTGATTCATGGCGAGAGGCCACAGTGTGGACCCTCAGTCTGTTCAGCAACGAGGGCTAGAATGTACCTTCAGCAGGGATGCGCAGGATATGTCGCGTACGTGATGGATACCCGGGAGGCGGGTAAGGCGCCAGTGAGCGAGGTTCCAGTGGTGCGAGATTTCGCAGATGTTTTCCCAGAGGAGCTTCCTGGGATACCTCCGGAGCGACAGGTGGAGTTCAGGATCGACCTAGTTCCTGGTGCGGCTCCGATAGCCAAGGCACGGTATTGGTTGGCTCCTCCCAAGATGCAGGAGTTGTCTACACAGCTGCAGGAGCTGCTAGACAAGGGATTTATTCGTCCGAGTAGTTCACCCTGGGGAGCCCTGATCCTGTTTGTGAAGAAGAAGGATGGGTCGCACCAGATGTGCATAGACTATCGAGAGCTGAACAAGGTAACGGTGAAGAATCGTTACCCACTCCCGAGAATTGATGATCTCTTTGACCAGCTTCAGGGAGCATCTTGGTTCTCCAAGATTGATTTGCGTTCGGGCTATCATCAGTTGAGGGTCAAGGAGGAGGATACGTAGAAGACCGCGTTTCGGACGCGCTATGGCCACTATGAGTTCGTGGTGATGCCGTTTGGGCTCACCAATGCTCCTGCCGCGTTCATGGACCTCATGAACCGCGTATGCAGACCGATGCTGGATCGGTCTGTGATAGTATTTGTCGATGACATCTTGGTTTATTCCAAGACCCTGGAGGAGCATGAGGAGCATCTGAGAGAGGTGTTGGAGACCCTAAGGAGGGAGAGCTTGTATGCCAAGTTCTCCAAGTGTGAGTTTTGGTTGCGCGAGGTGCAATTTCTTGGACACCTTGTCAACCGGAACGGGATTCTGGTCGATCCGGCCAAGGTTGAGGCCGTGATGAGATGGGAGGTTCCGAAGTCTCCATATGAGATTCGGAGTTTCCTGGGATTAGCAGGCTACTATCGGAGATTTATTCAGGATTTCTCCAAGATAGCCGTACCCCTGACGCGGCTGACGAAGAAAGTCATGGTCTTTCGGTGGGGACCTGAGCAGCAGGCTGCATTTGAGACACTGAGACAGAGATTGTGCGAGGCGCCGATCTTAGCCCTGCCAGAGGGCGTAGAGGATTTTGTGGTTTATTGTGACGCGTCTATTTCAGGGTTGGGCGCAGTACTGATGCAGATGGGGCATGTCATTGCCTACGCTTCGAGGCAGCTCAAGCCTCACGAGGCGAACTACCCGACGCATGATTTGGAGTTGGGGGCGGTGGTTTTTGCCCTCAAGATTTGGCGACATTACCTCTACGGGGTTCGGTGTACCATCTACACGGACCACAAGAGTTTGAGGTACCTCATGGATCAGCCGAATCTGAACATGAGGCAGCGTCGGTGGTTGGACGTGGTAAAGGATTATGATTGCGAGATCCTATACCACCCGAGGAAGGCCAATGTAGTGGCCGATGCGCTTAGCCGCAAGGCGGCGCCGATCAGGGACGTTTGCATGAGGATGACCGTGGTGACTCCCCTATTGGAGCAAATTCGGGAGGCTCGGCAGGAGGCTATCAAGGAGGAACATCGGAAGAGCGAGCGCGTGGTGGGTCAGGTTCCTCTTTCGATTATGATAGCCGAGGATTATTGACACTACACCGCAGGGTGTGGGTGCCGTATCACGGAGGCGTGCGCCAGATCTTGATGGAGGAGGTGCACAAGTCCCGATTCTCTATTCATCCTGGGGCGACGAAGATGTATAGGGATCTTTGTCTAGATTATTGGTGGCCCTGCATGAAGCGGGATGTGGCATGGTACGTCGAGCGGTGCTTGACCTGCAGGAAGGTCAAGGCCGAACATTAGAGACCGCATGGGAAGATGCAGCCGTTGGACATCCCGTTGTGGAAATGGGAAGATATCACGATGGATTTTATCACGAAGCTTCCCAGGACCGCGCGTGGAGTGGATTCGATTTGGGTCATCGTGGATCGATTGACCAAGAGTGCTCACTTTATCCCAATCCAGGAGAGCATATCGGCCGAGAAATTGGCCGACATCTATATCAGGGAGATCGTGGCGCGGCACGGGGTGCCAGTATCGGTTATCTCGAACAGGGATGTGCGTTTCACTTCCAGATTTTGGAAGAGATTTCATGACGAGTTGGGCACTCGTTTGCATTTTAGCACCACCTTTCACCCGCAGACGGAGGTTAGAGCGAGCGGACCATCCAGACTTTGGATGATATGTTGCAGGCATGCATGTTAGATTTCGGTGGTAGCTGGGATACCTATCTTCCCTTGGCCGAGTTCTCATACAATAACAGCTACCACGCGAGTATTGACCGTCCCCCATTCGAGATGTTGTACGGACGGAGGTGCAGGACCCCGATATGTTGGGGTGAGGTTGGCCAGAGGGTCATGGGGAGCACCGAGGTGGTGCTAAAGACGACCGAGAGGATCCAGCAGGTTCGGAGCAGGCTTCAGACTGCTCAGAGTCGGCAGAAAAGTTACGTCGACAAGCGTCGATCTGACTTGGAGTTCCAAGTCGGGGATATGGTTCTCCTGAAGGTGTCGCCTTGGAAAGGCGTCATTTGATTCAGGAAGCGGGGCAAATTGGGCCCGTGTTAGGGGTGTTAAACCCAACAAATAAACGGGTACGATATACTCCTAAGTAACACTACTCTATTGCACTAGAAAGTAGTACAAGGCAAGTAGGGTCGATCCACAGAGACACGGGACAATCAGTCTATACCCTTTTTGCGTAAGGTACTTGTTCACGAAAGATGAAAGAAAAATGGGGATTTGATTGCAATGATTAGACAAATAAAGTAAAATCACAAGTAATTGGTTGAATGAGTAAATTAAATTCAGATATTATAAAGACTCCAACTTCATGTATGACAGTTCAACAATGTGAATCCAAGATGACAAGACCTTTGTTTCATTCTATCTAAGTTGGTACTTGAAAGTTTTAACAAGCTCTAACACTTTCCATTCACCACAATAATTAACCAAAACAAGCTCTTTGATTAATCCTAACCTTACTAACCTAATCTAAACAAGCTCTTAGAATTAGATTGAAAGATTGCATGAAGCTTTATGTGAATGTTCCCAACAACACCCAATACTCCTCACAAGCTCAGGAGCGTAAGAGTGTGTGAATAAGATTTACACTAAATTCATTCAATGGAAATCAGTTTAGTGCTTGTTACTTGTTCAATTTCACAAAACAATTACAGATATTGTAAAAGAGATAACTTGAATGACCTAACCCTAATTCAAATGGCCAATAAGAATCACAATTAGAATCAAACATTCGATTAAAGAAAAATCAAATTCACTAGATAGAAATTAAAAACAACATCAAGTCATATGATTAGATTCACAACTAGACAATCAAAACATGAGTTGGAGAAATTAGAGTTCTAGCCACACATGACTAGAACAAAACCAGAAATCTAGAAGATGAATTCAAGAATTAAAATGCTTACAAATAAGAAATCAAAATGTTTCCAAATGTTTAATGGACAATCCTTGCTAAAAACTTCAACTCCTTCTCCTCAAAAATGCCTTTTTTCTGCTCTGCCTCCCCCAAAATGACCTCATTCCCCGAAATAAGAAAAGAAGAAAAACTGCCAAAAAGACAGTTTTTAAGTCGAACACGCCCCGTGTCGATATAGAGCAAATAAACATGGGCCGTGTTGAGTGTAAGTACGATGCTCAAAAATGCCTAGATAGCCCAACACGCCCCGTGTCCATATAGGCTAAATGAACATGGGTCGTGTTCATCGAAGTCAGAAGATAAATGCTAAACACGCCCCGTGTTGGATTCTAGGGCAAACCCAACACGCCCCGTGTTGCCCTCTGGATGCTCGTTCAAACTTGATTTTTCTAATTCTTCCGATTCTCGTCCCATCGTCCCGCCATCTTCATCAACGCTCCCTAGCACCTCCAAAAGCGCGCTCCAACCCCCGGTTCACCTGAAATTGACATAATAATGTGCAAATAAGGTTGTTCAAGAAATTAACCTAGATATGCTAAAATGCAATAAAAACAACGAAATTACTTTAAGGATATACATAGAAAATGGGCTAAAAGTTGTGCAAAAAGGGTGCACAAAATGCACCCAACATATCTCCCCAATCTTAGACCTTTCTTGTCCTCAAGAAAGATCAAGAAATAGACGAACCGGGACGATTTCTGGATGACAAAAAAAAAGAACTTAGAATGAAAAGCGTGTGAAGGATCCTAAAGGCTAACAATAATTGCATGCAATGTAATGCCATGAAAATTTAAGGTATATACAAAATGCATTTGAGAAACAAAATGAAACAAAAGAAAGAAAAATTAAGAACAAACACAAAATATGTACTTTTGTAACTAAATAAAGGTATGAAAAGACTTTACATCAATGAGGCTTCGATCACTGATACCTTGGCAATCATCCTGTTTCCTTCCACATATCACAGACTCTCAGAGTGAGAAAGACCCAAAACGGTGTAACCCAATAGTCCAACCAAAGTTTTATTTAGTCTTTATACCTGTGACATCCCCAAAATCACGGCCAGAAAAGACCGGTTTGTTTATGCTTTGTTTAAAAATCAGAGTTACATTTTAAATGAAAGTGTTGCGGAATTTGTCCCAAAACAAAAATATGATAAAGATTTATCAAAAGCATTTCCATAGAAATGTATTTCATTAAAAGACTCGGGATGTCATGTTCGTACAGATCAAAAGCATAAACAGTACAATATAAGCCTTACTACATTATTTCATATCTACAGGCCTATATCCGTAATCCCTCGTCCAAAACATCACACCTATGCTCATGCGCCACTACCTGTAATACATAAAACTGAGTGGGTCAGGCTTGGGAGCCTGGTGAGCACATAGGGTTTTCAACCCACAATAAATAAGTTTATTAATTTCATCGATCAACAATAACCCGATTACCCGTTCCCGTTATCCTCACTTTACGTCCCTAAACACCTATCATAAGGGACCTAGCCTAAGGATCATCATCGGGACGGACACTACTGCTAAGGGGATTCCTCAGCAATAAATGTCCTAAAGGCAACCATGTGCGGGATGGAGTACACCGGTGAACATATCGTTCACAAACACCTACAGGTTGCGAGCCTGCTAGTGTTCCATTGGACTGTCTAGAACAGTCCGTGGTCGTCATCCATACTCCGCTAGATGACAGAATCAACAACATCAACATCGAGGCCTCTCATCATTTTATCACACATCACCTATTGCATCTACCCATGTTTTACCCCAACATTTTCGTAAATATAAAATACATATACAGTTTAAATCATTGAAAACATGTATAACAACGTTCATCTAGCATAGATAGCAAGTATTCAGATAATATGCACACATAGCACGTAATTTATATAAAATACTTCATATCTATGTGTAAGTTGAAAGTAACTATGCACTCACTTGTTAAGGTGATGATTCCAAAATCGGGCAGCGCTTGCTTCTAACGATTATATTTTCCTTCGACGAAACCTAGCATTATTATCGCTAAATTTTAGTCTAATATTTACTGTGACCAACTATTAGTCTTAGTATTATTATTATTATATAAGCGTTAAACAATATTTTCCAACCACTATGTACAGACAGGGGCCAGACATAAAACACCGGAGGGCAGGACCATTTTGGCATATAGCACTTCTGAAATCCAACAACCCTATGCGGCCCTTTAAACCAGATTCCCCGTACCGCGAGTAGTTAAAAAAAATATTATAACGACACTTATATAAGTTATAATAATAGCTCAAATATTTATTATAAGTTCATAATAACAATACTAATTTTAAATATAAGCTATATTAAAATAAGGTAAGCATAACTTACTTACAAGGGGGTTTTAGCTAGGAGTCGGGCTCTGCAGGGGCAGAACTTCGTCGCTGAATCTTTCTAAGAAAGATTCGTGCAGCGCTTCAGCGCTCACCTTACTATACTAAGCTACAGAAAGAGAAGTCGAATCACGAGGGACCGAAATGCTCGGGGGATAAGGAGAGAAAGATTCTTGAATCAAGAGAATGGTGCAAGAAATATGAGAGCCCAAGGCTCTTATTTATACTAATTGAATTTTCAAAAACTACCCTCCATAATTACTTAATGACCTTTTAGTTATATAAACAACTAAACACCCCTCTATAATACTATTATAAATGGATTTAATGATATTTGTACTAAACTAATGTCGAAAGAACTCAACATTAGTCTTATAATGACCGCATCGTCGATACCTTTCTAATGATATATACATATGTATATATATGTGTACGTATACATGATTTATACTTTATTTTAATACGTAAATATGCTATTATAATTTGTAACTCGTTCATACGAACTCCGTTTTTGACGTTCTTTATATCCACGCGTAGGTGAAGACGTACTCTACAACTTTCGTTTAGACTCCGTCGGCTAATTTTGACTTTATTTTTAAAGTTATATTTTTAACAAGCCGGGACATGATTGGTCTGTTTAAAATCTCATAACTTCTTCATACGAAGTCAGATTTGGGCGTTCTTTTTATCGATGTTCTTAGTTTAACATATTCTACAACTTTCGTTTAGATCACTAAGGCTAAATCTCGCTCTATCGTAAATTCACTATTCACGCTTCCCGGTATTGTGCCGGTTCTGTCGTGAAACTTCGACGGGTCATAACTACTTCGTTATAACTCGGATTTCGGCGTTCCTTATATGCACGGAAACCTTGAGACATATTCTACAACTTTATGTAGAGATATCGGGATTATCTCACACTTTAATTTTGACGCTCATTTTTATTCTTTATTAATTATACATTTATAATTAAATAATAAACACATATAATTCACATAATACTCAAATATTTCATCTTTATTACTTCAAAAAGAGTTACAAGAGTTGACCTAGACTATTACATTGACAAAAATGCTTAGCCCTGAAACCCGGGCGTTACAATACCTTACTAAGCTTTATGGGCGAAAATAACATAGTCCGGATTTCATGTCCTTAAGACTAGATGGCCAAGAATCAGAATCGACGCATCCTTAAGAACCCGTCACGGCGAATCAGCTTTCGCTGAAACAGCGAGCCCACCCGAAGGGGCCCAGCTCCTATGCTTTCACTTTTTCGAGAGCCACAAGTATCATATCACACAGTTCTTCATTCGCCAGATTTGACTTGAATTGGATTTTGATTTGATTGAACTTTGATTTGTACCTCGTTTTGAATTTGGATTCTTCAATCTTCATTTTTGGAATTTCTTTAGATTTCTTCGTTTTCGCATTTGAGAACCTGCTTAGGGTACTGGATATGACAGTTGTACCCTTCATTCTTTCTTGACTGTGTGGGTCTGATACTTAAGCTCTCTGTAACCGCGGGGGTAACGCGTGTCAACAAATAGGTCCGTGTTCTGTGGGTTCAGAGTTGCCGATAAAGATTCTTTTTAAACATTCAAAAGCAAATCATCCTAAAGTTGTTATTACCGCCCAAAAAACGTTTCAATATAAATTCTTTTTATTATATGAGGCTAGGGTCTTGAATTACGGTGTTTAGGTCCCCTAGTTATGACAGCTGATTCTATGCTTCCGGTAACAATCCGGTTGTTTCGGTATTTTTTCATTTCATGGAGCAATTGTATGTAAAGAGTGTCATCATCTCGTACTTTTTTTTAGAACAATGCATGCATGAATATGAAATGCAAAAATTGGTAAAATGCACAAACTTGAAATGTTTTTTTTTTTTTTTTTTTTTTTTTTTTTTTGAAAAATGCATGCATGAAAATGAACCTAGTGTACAACTCTACCCCTCCCCAAGCTTGAATATAAGCATCGTCCTCGATGCTCGGAAAGGGGGGAACAACCTAAAATGGAGGTGGAGGAGGGGGATAGTATTTAGGGTCGCGAGTCCAAGCCCAGAAGTCCTCCTCCTGTTTGCGCTGACGCTCCTGATGCCGAGCGTACTGAGTGGTGAAGCTGGAAAAATTTCGGGTCAGGCTTGCAATATCTTGCTGGTAGGTGTCGAGGCGGGTATGGATTGACTGGAATGCATCCATATACTGCTGATGATAAGGTGGGGTTGCAGCAAAATGGGATGAGCTGGCACCACCGGTGGGAGAAGCATGGCGGGGCTCCTCCTCATCATCATCACCATCCTCCGCGTTGTCCTCACTTTGCTCATCTACCTCGGTAGAGTATGAGTGGGGGAAGATGTATGGAATGATTTGCCAGTCGGTCATGTGAATGGGATCTCGGAAAGCAAGAATGCCTTTATTTTCTGGTATGATGAGGAGCTTTAGATCATGATTTTGACCCACGGTCCAATGGTGTGTGCCATCGCTTGCCGAACGGAAGAGTCGCATGGACTCAAGGACAGTAGTGGTGAGATAAGGCTCACCCGGCAGTGGCTGATGGGGACCGGGGTATGGGGCTCGGACTTGGGCGCTCTTGGTGAGCATACTGACAATACCCCCTCAAACAAGTTTTCCCGATCGCGATGCGCTCAGGCGGATGAGCTTGTGGCACACAAATCGACCATAATGAGGAATGAGGTTTTTCTCGAGATGGGTCATTGCATAGAGGATTTTGAGTTCTAGCGCGCTGATGGTGTTTTGCTCCTCTCTAGGGGCGACGAGCGAAGCAATGATTCTATGGGCCACTTTCATCACGGGATGGATAAGTGATGAGGCTTTGCCAGCGCTAAAGACATATGGGTGTTGTCGGGTGAGTTGAGTCCACCATGTGGCGTCAAAGAATCCTTGAATTGGATCGGTGGGGCCAAATGTGTTTTCCGTTGGGGCCCCCACAATGGCATTGATTTGATCCAAAGAGATCTCATAGTCTTGATTCATCAGACGGAAGTAGAGGATCCCATGGTCCAAAAAAACGGATGATAGAAACTCAGCTGTTGGGACTTTATAGCTCAATTCATGGACCCTCAACAAGCCGTGCCACCCTATATTGCGGAACATGGTTTTGACTTGGTTGTAAACGTGCAACTCTTTTAGGGATGGAGCATTCGCAAATTTTTGGATGGCATGAACCCGTCTAAGGAATGACTCAAGTTTGCCCTGTTGAATTGGGCCAATACATACGACACCGCAATGAGACGGGTCGATTGGGGGTGTTGGGGACCTAGGTGGAGGTGATGGGGATCTAGATGGAGGTGATGGAGATCTAGGCTGCCGACGGCGGGCGGATGATTTGGTCTGTCTTGGTCTTTTGGAAGATATAGCTTCCATAGTCAAGTTTGGGACAAATTTAAAAGCCAATGGGTCAAAATGTCAAAAAGTCAACTGTTGACGGGTCCAGTCAACTATGAACTTGGCCACCAAAATTTCGTGGGAAATTTGGTTTTCAAAGATTTCCAACTAAGAATCAAGTCCAAATAGATCACAATTTCAAGTATTTGACTCAAGAACACAAAGTCCAAAAGTTGAGAGTTAGAAAGAATTTACCGAATCGTGTGTTGGATTGTGTTGTTCTTGATGGAGAAGATCTTCCTTAACCTCCCCAAGCTTGCCCCTTTCAAGATTGAGACACTAAAACACCAAAATCAAGTGAGAATTTTTGGATCTAGGGTTTGTGAAAACCCCCAAATCCACCATTAAAATGCAAGAAAATGGTGTTTAAGATGGAGAAGATGAAGTGTAGATGATGAAAATCAAACCTTGTTGTAGATGAAAGCCAAAATCCTGAAGAGACTGAAAGGTTTTTTTTATGAAAATCTGACCTACGGTTTTTTTGTCGGGAGAAAGAGGCTGTTAGAAAGTGAAAGTGGGGATAAATGAGGTCAAATCCCGATTTTTTTTCTTTAAAAAGGAGTGTAACTGCTGCGCGGACACGCCCCGTGTCGCCCTAGGCCAATTCGACACGCCCCGTGTTGGGGGTTCTATGCTGACTTATAGACAAACATGACCCGTGTTGGGTCAAGGCCAAAAGCCCACACGACCCGTGTTACTCTCTGTAAGAATTTGGGATTTTTTTTGTAGGGACACGACCCGTGTCAATTGCAGGCCAAAATTGGACACGACCAGTGTTGCTCTCTGTAAGAATTTGGGACTTTTTTGCATAGACACGACCCGTGTCATTTGCAGGCCAAAATGAGACACGACCCATGTTGCTCTCTGTAAGAATTTGGGACTTTTTTTTTTGCATAGACACGGCCCGTGTTCCATTAAGTCTAAGAGGAACACGACCCGTGTTTGTCCCTGGATGCTAATCCCCACTTTTTGAATTTGAAAATTTTCCTCTCTTGGAAATGAAATAATTTTGCACCCCAAGTTCCGTTCTTTTGGTTTAAAAACAATGACAAAACACATTTGGAACATTAAAAACCATAAGAATGCAAAGAACGAAATGTTTTAACGAAAAATGACGAAAATACCCTCGGGCTGCCTCCCGGTTAGCTTCCCTTGTTTTAGGTCGTTGGCTCGACGTTGTCCCCCAGGTGTGCTTCATTTTTGGTATGTGGGGTTCTCCAACTCGTCTACCTCTTCATTCTTCACCTCAAATCCTTCATAAAACGGCTTCAACCTGTGACCATTAACTTTGAATGTTTTACCCGTTTGCTTGCTCGTGACTTCCACTGCACCATGGTCAAACACCCTTGTGACCACGAAAGGACCGACCCATCTTGATCTTAACTTTCCTGAAATTAGCTTGAATCTTGAGTGATAAAGCAACACCTTTTGTCCTTGTATAAAAGTCTTTCGGGAGATTGCTCTGTCATGATATGCTTATGTTTTCTCCTTATAGATCATGTTACTTTCGTATACATCATTCCGAATCTCCTCTAGCTCTTGGATATCCAGTTTCCTTTTATTTCCCACCTCATCTTTACTCAAGTTGAATTTCTTTACCGCCCAAAAAGCTTTATGCTCAAGCTCAACTGGGAGATGGCATGCTTTACCAAACACAAGCCTATATGGGGACATACCAATAGGAGTTTTAAAAGCAGTACGGTATGCCCATAAGGCATCATCTAGCCTCAAGCTCCAATCTTTGCGGTTTGGGTTGACCGTTTTCTCCAAGATACTTTTGATTTGCCTGTTTGAGACTTCTGCTTGTCCATTGGTTTGGGGATGATAAGCTGTTGAGGCTTTGTGTGTCACTCCATATCTCTTCAAAACAGCTTCTAGCATCCAATTGCAGAAATGGGTCCCGCGGTCACTTATGAGCGCCTTTGGTGTGCCAAACCGTGAGAAAATCTGTACCTTAAGGAAATCAACCACAACTTTGGAATCATTAGTACGGGTGGCCTTAGCCTCCACCCATTTGGACACATAGTCCACTGCTAACAAAATATAAGAACAACCAAAAGAGGGCGGAAAGGGTCCCATAAATTCAATGCCCCATACATCAAAAATCTCACATACTAGAATAGGGGTAAGGGGCATTTGATTTCTAGAGCTTAAGGACCCAGATTTTTGGCACTTTTCACAATGTGCACAAAATACATAGGAATCATGGAAAATAAAAGGCCAAAAGAATCCGCTATCTAAAACTTTCCTAGCTGTCCTTTGGGGTCCAAAGTGACCACCACAAGCATAAGAATGGCAAAAACTAAGGATAGATTGTACCTCTTTTTGCTCAACACACCTGCGAATTACTTGGTCCACACAGTACTTCCAAAGGTAGGGCTCATCCCATATGTATCGTTTGGCTTCCTTCTTGATTTTGTCTCTTTGCCAACGAGAGGAATCTGGGGGAAATTGACTTGTGACCAAGTAGTTGACGATATCTGCATACCATGGTGCTTCTTTGGCTGCAAATAGATGCTCATTTGGAAATGTGTCACAGATTGGTATACCATCTTCGGGTGATACGATGCGACTTAGATGATCCGCAACCAGATTTTCCTTTCCACTCTTGTCTTTGATCTCAATATCGAACACTTGCAAAAGCAGCATCCACCGTATTAACCTCGACTTTGAGTCTTTCTTTGTAAGCAAGTGCTTTATGGCTGCATGGTCCGAGTATATGATCACTTTAGTTCCAAGAAGGTATTGTCGAAACTTCTCTAAAGCAAAGACAATAGCAAGTAACTCTTTCTCTGTTGTGGTGTAGTTGCCTTGTGCCCTATCAAGGGTCTTTGATGCATAGTAGATGACATGGTGTGCTCGGTCAACCTTTTGTCCCAAAACTGCCCCAACCGCGGTATTGCTAGCATCGCACATGATTTCGAATGGGAGATACCAATTTGGCGGATGAATAATGGGGGCGGATGTCAACAAATCTTTCAAAAGGTCAAATGCCTTTTTGCATTCATCACCAAACTCAAAATCAGCCTCCTTTTGTAGAAGTCGACACATCGACACCGTGATCTTGGAAAAATCCTTTATAAACCGCCGATAAAAACTTGCATGGCCAAGAAAAGAACATACTTCCCGAACATTTGTCGGGTATGGTAAGCTCTTAATAATATCTGTTTTGGCCTTGTCAACTTCTAAACCTTTTTGGGACACCACATGTCCAAGTATCAAGCCCTTGTCAACCATAAAATGGCATTTTTCATAAGTGAGGACTAAGTTCGTGTCAATGCACCTTTGTAAGATTTTGGTGAGATTTTGCAAACATTCATTAAAAGAGTTTCCATAAACAGTAAAATCGTCCATGAAAACCTCTATGATATTTTCGACATATTCTGAAAATATGCTCACCATACATCTATGGAAGGTCGCGGGTGCATTGCACAAGCCGAAGGGCATGCGTCTATACGCAAAGGTGTCGAAGGGACATGTGAATGTGGTTTTCTCTTGGTCTTCCGGGGCAACCGGAATTTGATGAAAACCAGATAAACCATCAAGGCAGCAGTAGTGGGACTTACCGGCCAATCGTTCTAACATCTGATCAATGAATGGCAAAGGGAAGTGGTCTTTGCGGGTGGAAGCATTCAGCTTCCTATAATCGATACAAACTCTCCACCCGTTTTGCACACGGGTGGGTACCAATTCCCCTTCGGAGTTTTTGACAACGGTAACTCCAGCTTTTTTCGGGACTACTTGCACAGGACTCACCCACTTACTATCAGAAATAGGATAGATTACACCTGCATCCAAGAGCTTCATGATCTCCTTTTTGACCACCTCCATCATAGGTGGATTCAACCTCCTCTGTGCTTCACGGGTTGGCTTGAAGTCCTCTTCCATCAGTATTTTGTGCATGCATAATTATGGGCTCAACCCTTTTATATCTGCAATAGTCCAACCAATAGCCTCCTTGTATTTCTTCAAAATTCCAACTAACTCCTTTTCTTCTTCTCGTGCCAGCTTGGTCGAAATTATCACCGGTAGTGTCTCTTCCTCTCCAAGGTAGGCATACTTGAGATGGTCGGGAAGAGCCTTCAACTCAAGAGTCGGCGGTTGTACTATGGATGGGAGAAGTTTCGGATTAGAACTTTTTAGCTTCATGCGGGGTGGTTCAACTCTCATGGGTTGCGCTTTCTCCAAGGAATCAATTACTTCAATCAATTCGTCTTCCAATGTGTACTTGTCAGCCAACTCCTTAATCCCTGTCTCATCAAAGTGTTTGCTCAAGATGGTGGTTAGCACATCTTGGCTTGACATCTCAAAGCAATCATTAGTACATGAATCAATAACATCTATGAAGTTTAAAGAATGAATATCGCTAGGATAACGCATGGCTTCAAAGATATTAAAGTTAATTACCTCACCATCGAACTCCATTGACAAAGTACCGTTGGCTACATCTATTTTTGTTTTTGCGGTAGTCATAAAGGGTCTCCCCAAAAGGATGGAGCTCGATTGTCGGGTGTTTTCATCACCCATGTCTAAAACATAAAAGTCGGCGGGAAAAACGAGCTCATTAACTTGCACTAACACGTCCTCTAATACACCTTTCGGATGTACCAAAGACCGATCAGCAAGTTGAATGATAACTCCAGTTTTTGATAAAGGTCCAATTCCCATTGTCTTACAACTTGAATAGGGTAAAACATTAATTGATTCTCCAAGATCAAGCATGGCACGTGGTACAAAAAGGTTACCCATTTTGCAAGGAACCGTGAAAACACCCGGGTCCTTGCATTTTTTGGTAGCCGCTTTTGTAACACGGCTGAGACATTTTCACCAACCTTCACAGTTTGATTTCCTTTAAGATTTTTCTTAGATGTGCAAAGTTCCTTAAGGAACTTAGCATATCTAGGAATCTGTGTAATGGCATCTAAAAGAGGGATATTGATTTCAACCTTTCGAAATATGGCCATGATTTCGTCATCTTCCCTTTCTCTTTTGGTGCTTGCCAGCCTTGAAGGAAATGGAGCTGGTGTGACTTTCACTTCGGATTCTATTAGCTTCATGGACTTTGGAGTACTCTTCTTTTCCTCTTCTTTGACAGCTTCTTCCACCTCAATCTCTTTCTCTTCTTCTTCTTCTTCATCCGGCATCCTTGGACTTTCATAGCTTTTCCCACCTCTTAGTGTAATTGCACACGCATTGTGTTTTGGGTTCTTCTCCGTTTGAGAGGGTAGCTTGCCTTGCGACTCCATCTTACTCACGGATTGAGCAAGTTGTGATACTTGTTGCTCCAGGCTTTTTATGCTTGCCTTGGTTTCTTGTTGAAAGCTTTGAGTACTTGTGGCAAGGCTTTTTACTATGTCTTCTAAGGACATACTTGAAGAACTTGCTTGTGGAGGGGGTTGTTGTGGATGCCTTGGTTGGAAATTTTGAGGTTGGAATGATGATCGTGGTTGATTTTGAGGAAATGGTGGTCTTGTTTGATATTGATGCGATTGATTGTGCTGACAATTCCCTTGTTGATTGCCTCCCCACCCTTGATTATTGTTCCATCGTTGATCACCTCTTGGTTGCTCAAAACCTCTCTGATTCGCCCCTGAATAGCCTCCCATGACTTTCGCTTCTTCACAATATTCCTCTTGAAGTTGTGGGCACATATCGGTTGGATGCCCTACTTGGGTGCAAATACCGCATGGGCGGGGTGTGGGCTGCACACCTTTGTCTTTGGCCAAGATCATGAATACTTTCATGAGCTCGGACAATTGAGCTTCAATCTGAGGAGTTTGTACTTCTTTTACACCCCGGGGTGCATCCGTGTACCATTCTTCATCATGGCTTGAATGTTTGGAATCTTCAGCCATGTTCTTGATTAGATTTCGGATCTCAGTTGGGGTTTTATCGGGCAAAGATCCACCACTAGAGGCATTAAGAAGCCTTCTTTCCATTGGAGTCATTCCTTCAATGAAATATTGGAGGAGCTGGTACTCGGTGATCCCGTGCTTTGGACAACGAGCACAAAGTTTCTTGAATCTTTCCCAATATGTGTGGAAAGCTTCTCTTTTGTGTTGCTTGATTCCAATAAGTTCCCATCGTAGGGCTGAAGCTTTCATTTCGGGAAAATACTTGTCCAAAAACAACCTCGCAAGGTCCACCCAAGTAGTCACTGTCCCTGGTGGAAGGTCATAGAGCCAGTCTTTGGCGGCATCTTGCACAACAAAGGGGAGTGCCCTAAGCTTAATCTGATCCTCCGTGACATTGTGTGGTTTCATACCCACACATACTACATGGAACTCGGTGAGGAACTTGTGAGGATCTTCGTTCTCCAATCCTCTAAAAGTTGGGAGTAAGTGGATAAGCCCGGATTTTAGTTCCAAGTTGGTGGCGGCTGGGTATGTGATGCAAAGAGGTTGTTGAGTCACCTCTTGTCTTGACCATTGACGGAGAGTTTGTTCGGGTGGTGGGTTTGGAGGACCTTGATTCCCTCCAGGGTTATGTGCCATGGCTTGAGAATTGGTTGTGGTTTTTGTAGGTGAACTGTTTAGGATATTATGAATAGGTGAAGAGGGTGGAGTGGTATTTGTGGGTGAGGCTGTTTGTGGTGAGAGTAATGGGCTGTCTGTTTCTGATGCGGATACACTTGAGAGGGGTATGTCCTCCCAAATGTTGATGACCGGGGGATTGGATGATGAAGAAGTACCGGAAACCGGTTGCCTCTTACGAAGCTTGGCTTGCTTCCTTAACTTCTTTGCAGTCTTCTCTATCTCCGAATCAATTGGCAATGGTGTACCTATACGAAAAGATCTAGGCATAAACAATTAGTAACACCGTGTCCCCGACAACGACGCCAATTTGTTAGGGGTGTCAAACCCAACAAATAAAGGGGTACGATATACTCCTAAGTAACACTACTCTATTGCACTAGAAAGTAGTACAAGGCAAGTAGGGTCGATCCACAGAGACACGGGACAATCAGTCTATACCCTTTTTGCGTAAGGTACTTGTTCACGAAAGATGAAAGAAAAATGGGGATTTGATTGCAATGATTAGACAAATAAAGTAAAATCACAAGTAATTGGCTGAATGAGTAAATTAAATTCAGATATTATAAAGACTCCAACCTCATGTATGACAGTTCAACAATGTGAATCCAAGATGACAAGACCTTTGTTTCATTCTATCTAAGTTGGTACTTGAAAGTGTTAACAAGCTCTAACACTTTCCATTCACCACAATAATTAACCAAAACAAGCTCTTTGATTAATCCTAACCTTACTAACCTAATCTAAACAAGCTCTTAGAATTAGATTGAAAGATTGCATGAAGCTTTATGTGAATGTTCCCAACAACACCCAATACTCCTCACAAGCTCGGGAGCGTAAGAGTGTGTGAATAAGATTTACACTAAATTCATTCAATGGAAATCTGTTTAGTGCTTGTTACTTGTTCAATTTCACAAAACAATTACGTATTTTGTAAAAGAGATAACTTGAATGACCTAACCCTAATTCAAATGGCCAATAAGAATCACAATTAGAATCAAACATTCGATTAAAGCAAAATCAAATTCACTAGATAGAAATTAAAAACAACATCAAGTCATATGATTAGATTCACAACTAGACAATCAAAACATGAGTTGGAGAAATTAGAGTTCTAGCCACACATGACTAGAACAAAACCAGAAATCTAGAAGATGAATTCAAGAATTAAAATTCTTACAAATACGAAATCAAAATGTTTCCAAATGTTTAATGGACAATCCTTGCTAAAAACTTCAACTCCTTCTCCTCAAAAATGCCTTTTTTCTGCTCTGCCTCCCCCAAAATGACCTCATTCCCCGAAATAAGAAAAGAAGAAAAACTGCCAAAAAGACAGTTTTTAAGTCGAACACGCCCCGTGTCGATATAGAGCAAATATACACGGGCCATGTTGAGTGTAAGTACGATGCTCAAAAATGCCCAGATAGCCCAACACGTCCCGTGTCCATATAGGCTAAATGAACACGGGTCGTGTTCATCGAATTCAGAAGATAAATGCCAGACACGCCCCGTGTTGGATTCTAGGGCAAACCCAACACGCCCCGTGTTGCTCTCTGGATGCTCGTTCAAACTTGATTTTTCTAATTCTTCTGATTCTCGTCCCATCATCCCGCCATCTTCATCAACGCTCCCTAGCATCTCCAAAAGCGCGCTTCAACCCCCGGTTCACCTGAAATTGACATAAAAATGTGCAAATATGGTTGTTCAAGAAATTAACCTAGATATGCTAAAATGCAATAAAAACAACGAAATTACTTTAAGGATATACATAGAAAATGGGCTAAAAGTTGTGCAAAAAGGGTGCACAAAATGCACCCAACAGCCCGAGATTCATCGGACCGTTCAGGGGTGTAGCCCGGGTGGGCAAGGTGGCATATAGGCTGGATCTGCCAGTCAAGCTCAGCCAGATCCACAACACTTTCCATGTTTCTCAGTTGCGGAAGTGCTTAGTGGACGATTCAGCAGTAGTGCCGTTGGAGTATATTCAGGTTGATGCCAGCCTGAATTACATCGAGCGCCTAGTCGCAATCCTCAACAGGAAGTCGAAGGATTTGAGGAACCAGAGGGTGGAGCTAGTGATGGTGCAATGGCAGCACCGCAAGGGTTCAGAGTGGACTTGGGAGCCGGTGGAGAAAATGATGGAGCATTAACCCGAGCTGTTTCAGGATCGAGCAGCAGACTTCGAGGACGAAGTCTAACATAAGTGGTGGAGATTTGTAGCACCTGGTTCCTGGTACGTAAATCTTATTTGAGTAATTTCCATTTTAGCCTTGGACTCGGCAAGTCATAGGTCCGACTCGCCGAGTAGAGGCGGGACCCGGGACACGTTTAAGTTGGCGACTCGGCGAGTCCATATCCTGGACTTGGTGATTCCGCGCTGTCTGATGAAACCCTAATTTCCAAGGGTTTGCACCCTATTTAAACGACCATTTGCGCCCCAACTCCGCCCCATTCACCCTCAGAAGCTCTCCATACGTCCTAGCCTTTGTTCTTGTGAGTTTGAAGCTTATTAGTGTGTTTCCTTGAAGATTTTGAGAAGGAAGAGGAGTAGATCAAGAGGAAGGGAAGGAAGCCAAGCATCTTAGTGTCCTCTCCGAGAGTGGAGTGTGGGCTAGGCCCGTATCTCCCAGATAGTAGAGTGTGGGCGAGGCCCGTACCTCCCGGCTAGCGAAGTGTGGGCAGGGCCCGTATCTTCACAAGTTTGGGCGAGGCCCGTATCTCCTGGATAGCGAAGTGTGGGCAGGGCACGTATCTTCCCGAGTGTGGGCGAGGCCTGTAACTCCTAGTAGAATGTTGTTTGTTATATGCTTGCATGGTTTGAGGTATTATGGGGGAACTCACTAAGCTTTGTGCTTACGGTTTTCAATTTTGGTTTCAGGTACCTCCTCAGCCAGGGGAAAGGAGCCGGCACGGTAGCAGCATGTCACACACATACTCTCTTGTTTCCGCGGTTACGAGTTTATTATGGGATCGATACTCTGATATTTTGGTTGATCAAATGTTGTGGTTTTCAATTTGTTTTTCGATGTGAAGTGGTTCAACTAAACAATGTTTTAACTGTTAATGTCTCCTATGTTATGTTTTATAAATGAAATTTTTGGACGTGAAAATTTGGGTCGTTACATGTTTATTTGAGGTGACTGTTAAATAGATGTTTTATACAAGTTTTAAACTGTATACGTATTTTATCTACAAATATGTTGGGTAAAACATGGGTAGATGAAATAGTCGATGTGTGTTAAAATGATGAAATGCCTCGATGTTTTTGTTCTATTGTAGTCATCTAGCAGAGTATAGATGACGACCACGGACCTTTCTAGACAGTCCAGTGGAGCACTAGCAAGTTCGCAACTTGTAGGTGTTGGTGAACTATATGTTCATTGGTGTACTCCATCGCCCTCATGGTTGCCTTTAGGACATGTATGGCTGAGGAGTCCCCTTAGCAGTAGTGTCCATCCCGATGATATTCCTTAGGCTAGATCCCTTGTGATAGGTATTTAGGGACGTAAAGTGAGGATAACGGGAATGGGTAATCAGGGTTATTGTTGATTTTCAAATCTAATAGATTTATTATTATTGTGGATTGAAAACCCTATATGCTCACTAGGCTCCCAAGCCTGACCAACTCAACTTTTTATATTACTGGTAGTGGACCCCGAGCATAGTTGGATGATGATGATAGATTTTTGGATTATAGGCCAGTAGTTGTAAATAATTGTTGTAAGGCTTATAATGTCTTGTTTATGCTTTTGATCTGTATCAGAACATGACATCCCAAGGTTTTGATATAAAATGAAAATATATATTTCTTAAAGAAAGGTTTTGATAAGTTTTTATCATGTTTTGTTTTGGGAACAAATTCCGCAACATCTTTTAAAAGGATTACTCTGAGTTTATTTTACAAGCATAAATTAAATCGGTCTTTTTTGACCGAGAAATTAGGGGATGTCACAGTATCTTTGATAAGTTGAATGACATAAAAGGAAGATTTACGAGAAGCCTTCTTCTGTAAAGTGGGAGAAGTAAAACTGATTATTGAAGACCTCTCTTTCGGAGAAGTAAAAGAATAATAAGAAACACATGAAGAGGAAAATTCTGATACAACCAAAGGTATAATAGGAGACGAATCAGGAAGACAAAAATTAGCTCGTTTTAACTCGGAACAACCTCCTCCATCTCCAGAAGAAGACCCACCACTTTGAGACAAACCCACCCTCCAATCGTTGAACCCATAACCTCTGGTGCCCCTATTAAAGACTTGGGCAAGAAAATTTTACCAAATAAGAAGTTCATCGGAACAAAGTGTAGTCCATAATGATCAAATTCTCAATGACCTGGATGTTGCACCCTACCGAACATTTGAATCACCTATCTCCATTGAGTTTGTGATACTCCAAACTCTCCAAATAGAAGGTAGTATCCCATTTTTATCGCACGGAGCAAAGCATATCAGTTGAAGAGAGATTTTACAAAGAAAAAAAAGGCAAGAGGATATTTTTTAACAAGTATGGGTGTAACATCCATAAAAATCAAGCCAAATTTAAACTTTTAAAATTAGTTAAGAACCATTAGATTATTACAAAACTGTTTCCAAAATGGTTCAATGTCAAATATATCCCATAATCAATCACAAAATAAGAGGAGGTGCACGATCAAGCCTTCGCCTTCCCACGGTCATCCGAAGTACCTGAAACAATAATTAATAAATGTAAGCTCGAAGGCTTAGTGAGTTACCCCAAAATACTAATACACATACAATCCACAAAACGATATCAACAATATCATAACATAACAAACTGAACAACATGCAATGCGTCCACAACTTTACAGACTGGATTACCATTGGGCCCACAGTGTGAGTCTGGCTTGCCTTCCGAGCCCACAACTCACAACTGGTTTGCCACCGAACCCATAGTATGAGTCTGGTATGCCCCACCCGACCCTCAGCTCATAACTGGAACGCTCCTGAGCCCAAAGTACGAGTCTGGCATGCCCTGCTCGACCCTCAGCTCATATTTGGAATACTCCTGGGGTTTGTTGGCTACTGCACGAAGCAGTACAACCTCAACCCATCCCACATAACATGTCGACACATAACAGATAAGTGCACATACAGGTAATCAGACAGTATCACAGGTAGTCCTAGGGGTCTACCAAGCTAGCATATCAACTAACTCATAGTCAGCATATCAATAACTACTAGGATATAAAATCCAATGGGCCGGCCTTGGTGCCTTAGACCCCTTAGTACGGTGAGGATAACTCACCTCGCAAGTAGCTAGGAACAATATAGTCGACTCCTCCCAAAACAACTCCAACCACCAACACCTATAATCGTAATTGGTCCATTCCCATAAGTTTCCCCAATTTACCAAAATGCCCTTAAAATTCGAACTGGTCAACCCTTGGTCAAAGTCAAAGTCAAAGGTCAAGGTCAACAATCCATGTTGACCCTACTCATCGAGTGTAGCTCACAACTCGTCGAGGTCTTTAGGAATCCAGAAATCACCCTATTTGACTCGCCGAGTTTCCAACCAACTCGTCTAGTCCTTGCACGTATAGATGTCGAGAAACCCTAACTGACTCATCGAGTCATCTCCCAGACTCACCGAGTCCATGTATAAGCCAACAACCGAAAACCCTCCTCAACTCGCTGAGTTAGATTATCCAACTCGTCGAGTCCATGCGTTCCAATTCATGTCTAATCGATTCTGAGCTACTCCAATGTTCCAAACAGTAGATCTAGCCTCCTAGGGCCTGGTTATCACATAAAGTTGCAAACTTTACGTGCATGCAGGGTCTTATTGGGAGAAACTAAGCTTAAAGAAAAACACAAGGCAAGGAAAAGGCCATGGCTTGACAAAGGCTTCAACTTTATGATAATAGGAGGCCAAAGGAACCTAGATCTGATGTTGCAACCTCAGATCTTTCCCTAAATCAAAAATACCACCATAATACCCTAAAAAGGGTTCTAAACCCAAGATGAAGAGATCTAGATAAATGAGAGCCAAGGTAACGACTTGTTACCTCAAAAATGATGCTAAAGTGAAGTAGAACTCAGATCTACAGCCTTCCTCTTTCTCTAAGCTCAAGTACTTCAAAATCTTCCTTCCACAATCCACTTTAAAGCTTAATGTCACACACAAGAGAGAAAAACGACGATTTGGGGTTTCTTGACTCACAAGAGGTTGTAAGGGAGGCTAGGGGGTTAATGGCCCTTTAAATAGGGCGCAAAACCCCGAAAATTAGGGTTTCATCCTCTAGCTCCAACTCATCGAGTTTATACTCCGAGTCGCCGAGTTGACCACTTAAAATCCGCGACCAGAATCGTGCCTACTCGAAGAGTCAGGCCATCCAACTCATCGAGTCGACCTTAAAAATTGGAAATATACGACTGAAAGTTTATACTTGAGAGTCGGGGCATTACATTTCTCCCCCACTTGAACTAGACTTCGTCCTTGAAGTTTGCTATGGTAAACAACTTTGGATAATGCTCCCGTATCTCAGCCTCTAGCCCCCAAGTCCACTCGGATCCCCTCTGGTGCTCCCATTGTACCTTTACCAAAGGTATATCCTTGTTCCGTGACACCTTCATTTTCCTCTAAAGAACGGCCACGGGCCTCTCCACATGGTTTAGGCGCTCATCAACCTGAATATCATCCAAGGACACTACTAACTCCTCATCTAACACACACTTCTGCAACTGTGACACATAGAAAGTGTTGTGAATATGACTCAGCTCCTCTTGAAGATCCAACCTGTACGCCACCTTGCTAACCCTGGCAGCAACCTTAAATGGCCCAATGTATCGGGGTCCCAATTTTCCCTCTTCCTGAAGCGGATCACACCCTTCCAGGGCGAGACCTTCAGGAGTACCATATCACCGACATGAAACTCCAACTCAGATCGGCGTAGCTCTTCTGCTGACTCTGTGTGGTCTGCAGTCACTACCTAATCTACTGAATAATATCGGTTGTCTGTAGACTACCTCAGTCTGACCAATCACCTTGTGACCCACCTCACCCCAACAGACTGGGGTGCGACATCTCCTCCCATACTACAGCTCATACGGTGAAGCGCCGATGCTGGAGTGAAAGTTTTTGTTGTAGGGGAACTCTGCAAGGGTAGGTAGGAGCCCCAGCTCCCGCCGAGCTTTCCTCAAGAATCTATATGGTCTGCTCACTCGAGCCATCGTTCTGCGGATGATAGGTTGTACTGAAGTGCATCCATGTGCCCATTACCTCATGGAAATTCTACCTGAAACGGGAGGTGAATCAAACTTCATGGTCAGAAACGATAGAGACCTGTACCCCATAACGAGCAACGATCTCGCAGATATATACCTCAGCCAGCTTCTCGACCGATGAACTCTCCCGAATAGCCATAAAATGGGCACTCTTGGTTAGTCGATCCACGATGACCCATATGACGTCGAAGCCCTTCACCGCCTTCGGTAGTTTGGTGATGAAGTCCATCGTGATCTGCTCCCATTTCCACATGGGAACTTCTAGAGGCTGCAGCTTTCCATGCGGCCTCTGGTGCTCAGCCTTAACCATCCTGCAGGTCAGGCACCTCTCCACCTAGGCACCTACCAAGCGATCTCTCGCTTCATGCACGAGCACCAGTAACTCAAACGCAAATCCCGGTACATCTTGGTGGTCCTCGGGTGAATAGAGAAGCAAGACATATGAGCCTCATCCATAGCAATCTATCTGAATCCACCACACATCGGAAACCCAGACCCAACCACAACGGGTCAACAATCCTAGACTATCCTGCACAAACCGGGTGTTCCCAACCCTAATCCTCTCCAGCTTCCAATTCTCCTGACGCATACCCTCTGCATGGGCTTCCCTGATCAAGCCCACAAGTGGAGAATCCATTGAAATCCTCATGCACGTCATTGGAGTAGAAGATCCAGCTCACGTGCGGTTCAGAGTGTCTGCAACCACATTAACTTTACCTGGGTGGTAAAGGATCTCACAGTCGTAGTCCTTGACTACATCTAGCCGTCTGCATTGTCTCATGTTTAGGTTCGGATGATCCATGATGTGTCTCAAGCTCTCGTGGTACGTGTAGATGGTACAACAGACCCCATAGAGGTAATTTCTCCAAATCTTGATAGCGAATATCACCGCTCCCAATTCCAAATCATGAGTAGGGTATCTTGTCTCATGCAACTTCAACTACCACATTGCATAGGCTATCACCCGTCCTCTATGCATGAGGACCACCCCCATCCCCATGATGGATGCATCACAGAATACCACAAAATCCTTCACTCCCTCTAGGAGATTTAAGACTGGAGCCTCGCATAGTTGCTGTCGGAGGGTCTCAAACGCCCTATGCTGCTTGGGGCCCTGCCGGAAATCCCCCCCCCCTTCCTTGTCAGATTAATGAGCCCTTGGGGGATCTACTCTCCCCTGTCTCCTGTCTGTAATTCTCAATGTGGCTGGTGCGGAAGCATGCGTCGGCTTAGCAACTTCATGAGTAGGGTATCTTGTCTCATGCAACTTCAACTATGAGTAGGGTATCTTGTCTCATGCAACTTCAACTACCACATTGCATAGGCTATCACCCGTCCTCTATGCATGAGGACCACCCCCATCCCCATGATGGATGCATCACAGAATACCACAAAATCCTTCACTCCCTCTAGGAGATTTAAGACTGGAGCCGCGCATAGTTGCTGTCGGAGGGTCTCAAACGCCCTATGCTGCTTGGAGCCCTGCCGGAAATCCCCCCCCCCTTCCTTGTCAGATTAATGAGCCCTTGGGGGATCTACTCTCCCTTGTCTCCTGTCTGTAATTCTCAATGTGGCTGGTGCGGAAGCATACGTCGGCTTAGCGGTGAGCAATGGGCAGTTAGCCTTCGCAATCCTGAGCCCTCAGGGGCTCTGCTCTCCCCTGTCTCCCGTCTGTAATTCTCAATGTGGCTGGTGTGGGAGCATGCGTCGGCTTAGCGGTGAGCAGCATGGAGTTGGCCTTCGCATGGCCAATCTGCTTACAGTGGTAACATAACCTCACACTCAGAACCGGGGCGGGCTAGCGACAATCCTTTGCATAATTCCCCTCCTTGTCACACTTGTGGCACCCACTACCTGATCGACAAAATCCAGAATGATCCTTTCCGAACTTTCCACAAGTGCGGCCGTGCTGACCTCCGGTCCAAGTATCAGCGGTCTTGGACCGCTTCGGCACTAACTATGACTGTGTTAGGACCCGTCGCTGCTCCCTCAACTGCAACTCAATCTCCAACTCACGCCGCCTAGTGGCCTCCTGTAATCTAGCAGAGTGTCACATCATTGGGTGGCAACAAACTGACAGATGTCAGTCTTGAGCATTCTCAGATAACGGGTCATCCGAGCTTGATCAGAAGCAAACTCTGAGCAAAACATCGCCCTCTCAGTAAACATATGGGTGATCTCAGTCGCGGTCTCACCATCATGTCTCAACCCTAAAAACTCCTGAGCCAACCGTTCGTGCTCAACCTATGGAATGTAACGAGCGCGGAACATATCCCTGAACTACCCCCACGTAACCGCAACTCTCTGATCATCCGAGAATGACCCAGTCATCAACCTACACCAGTCCTTAGCCCTGGACCTCAACAGGTTCAGGGCACGTCTGACCTTCTGGTTAGTAGGACATGAACATCTAATGAAGCACCCCTCCATATCAGAAATCCACCTCATGGCTTTGATGGGGTCCTGAGTCCCATCAAAAGTAGGGGGCTTCGTCTTATCGAAGACCCGGTACTGGAATGCCCTTCTTGCTCCTCCTCTTGCTGCTGATACAGCTGCAGCAGCTGCTGCGGCAGCCGTCTCAGCGAGAGCTGCATATCTGTCATCAAAATACTCCATCATGGTGGTCTTAATAGACCTAAACATCTCTGGAATCTGGCCCCAGACAATCTCAACCACCCCCTCACGAAAATCTCTCTAACACGATCCTCTATCAACACTGGCCCACCCTGTCCAATAGTCCTGGGCTCTATCGAAGCGTCCGGACCGCCCTGTCCTAATCCCAATCCGGATCCAATCACAAAACTCCTTGTAACCACCATACTGAAAATATACCATGAAAATATCAGATAATCTGCATAAACAACAGGGAACCAACTCCCAACTAAGCCCTAAGGGTTGTGACTTCCTTGCTAGGCGTATGGGTCCTGTGCTTTCAATAGTACGGGCCCATATTACCTTCCACACCTACCCATATTTGTCTCAAGTATGATCACAACACCCTAACAATATACATACGCATGGTGATCGCTCAATCCTCACTCCTAGAGGAAAGCTAATTACATTATAACCGGCCTACCAGCCTCACACAACCCTCCTATGAAACTTCCACCAATCCTGCAGCACTCATGTATGCTAACCATACATAATGCTAGACCCTAAAAACTTTCGAATACCTGATCCTACCCTAAGCCGTTCATCAAACAAGAATAGGAAATAAGCCAAACCAAACATTTTCAAGCTATAAGATCTTAATTATGTACGGTCGTGTTGCATACACTAAGCAACTACAATAATGATGTCAATTTCATATAAGGAAAACCCTAGGCTACCAGGCATCATATAATCAGACAATTTTATCAAGCAATTCCTGAAGATCCCTAGCCTAATACTAGCATGTTGTTCTAACATATCATAATATCATATAACTATAGGGTATTTTGTGTTGGGTTTTGAGCATTCTAACACTCCTATGGCGTGCATACAACCCTATTTGCTTTGGATCTATGTTTTCTCTATTATACATGCATACATTCAAAATTAGGAAGCATCATCCTAACTAGCATACAATGGAGTATCTATACTACAAAAGTCTAGTTATATGACATACCTTTTGATGGAGCTTGAAGTCTTGAACCTTTAAGAGCTTAGTGCCCCAAGTGTTGCACCTCAAATGAAACCACACAACACCACCAACAATTGGAATAACTTGATAAGAGGTTACTTGGATCACTCAATGAAATCGACTTTGCCCTCTTTGTTTCTCCACTAGTTCCATTTCATGAACCATGGGGTCCTTTATATAGTGTGGCTCATTTAGGGTTACACCATGTAGACCCTAATGTGCATGACTTTCCATTTCGTTCATGATCCATGGGTTTTAACCTCCATGGAGTATCCATGGGTTACCACATGGGTTAAGCCCAACATGAAGGACTATGGATCACAAGCCCACGTATATAAGAATGAATAATTTATATAATCAATCCCTATATATTTAATTAGTATCTTTTGATCACAAAAGTAATTCTTGATCAATACTAATTAAATAATATGATTTCATATTAATATATTAGAACTTATAATATATTAATATAAATCATAAATAACATTTTCTCATTTGTCTATCCAATTGTTCCGATGCCATGCAACCCAAATGGACCATGTTACTCTCAGGTCGAGTACATACCAATAACAGTTATGGTCTTAGACACCTAATCCAATAGTCTCCTACTTGGATAAGTCTAAAACTATTATTCAAGTTTGTCTCCAAGATCCCGACTAGCAATCGTAGCTCTTAAAGCCGCTGTCGAACTTTGACCTATTCAAATGATGTGTCCATTAGATAAGGGATCATATATTCCTCCATTCTAGATATCATATGGACTGAGACATGGATTATAATCATTCTCTCTGTCCATATGTTGCTTCCCGATAACCGATTTATGACGCCTAACTAATTTAACAAAAAAAAATCAGTCCAAGCTTAGCCAAGCACTTAGTGGTGTCATCACTAGATTATCGAGGGGCCCACAGATATCGATTTTATCCTCAAGGGTAAAAGGAATGGATAAACTTCGACCCAAATGCTCGCTTGTACTTACTCATCAAATTACATACAACGATATGTTTTATAACATCCAAGTTACGGGTGCGTTTACATATGTCAATATGCAACCGACTCGCAACTACAACTCACACGTCTCCGTTTCAAGAATATAAGATATCATCGTCTCATGATCACTCGTGCTAAGATCCATGAAGTGATTTAAATGATCGTGGGTTGAATCCAATACTCAAATCTTATTCCAGGAGTACTAATGAACACTGCAACCACTTTGTCCTAGACAATCTACAGACCCATTCATAACAGTCTTGCCTCAATACCTACTTCCAAAGTATGATCGACTGTAGATGGTTTGAATAACCTAGTTATTCGGGAAGTCAAAACATGCAAAGTGAAACACAAGAATAATGCTAATCCTATATGGCCCCAAACCTTTTGAGCCATATTGATTTCTCATTATTCATTGTTTTTAATGTTTCAAATAATCAACTTAATACTTGAATTGAAACAATAGTCATACCATGCTCCAAGCATGTACACTATGTTTGTCCAAACAGTAGTTATGCCATACTCCAAGTATGCACACTATGTTTGTCTATGATCCTTACTTTGTGAAATAGATCAAATAAAAAACATTTCAATGATGCTCATTTCACGATTCCAAATCCTTACTTCAAGTGTAAGAATTCCAAGTTCTTGTCAATGTTAGGAAGTGTTAAATTCTAAACTATCATGCAATGATCCATTTGTAATGTCTAGGTACCAAAAGTCATAGAGACTTGACCAATGATATTACAAAATATTCCTTTGGAGATTGTTACAAGACAATTCCATTGAAATGAAGTATCGAATTCAAAGTACATTCCTTTGAACATCGTTCTTGCATAAAAGTTTTTCTAATCTTACACAGATTTGAAGAATAAATTCCACCTGTGGAACCATTTCCATATTTCCATTTTGACTCTTACTTCTGAACAAGAGTTGCCTCTTTTCAGAATATGTCAATATGGTCCCTCTCTAAAATTTTACACCATACTTTCAACTGTACATGAGAAAACAATCTTAGGTAAACCCCAGATTGTCCTCGACAATTGCTTAATCATTTCAGTCATATCCGGTTCTATTCCTTTTCCCCTTTTAATGCCCTAGGCATTTGGAAAATTTATAACGGATAAATATTATATCACATGCAATCGATCCTATATCTGAAGCATACGGGACACGATTCATGATGTCTCACATAAATACATGATACTTGACCAGTCTTTTGCTACAATATTTTTTTATTTGCCATCTTCTCATAATACGAATTATGAAGAGGGTTGCCGTAATCATAATCGAATTTTAGAACGTAAAAAAATGTAATAATGACTAAATTTGATTAAAATATCACAATCTAAGCTTTTAGATTTGAAATGAAGTATGAATTTCCTCACCCTTAATTATAGCAAAACAACTTTTCAAACTCTGCAACTTGCAAATTGAAACTTTTTTTTTTCTATAATTAACATTGCTAACTTGCAACATTCACTATAATTGATTATGCTCCCACTAGCATAATAATTACATCCTTATTAGCATAACACCTATGCTCCCACTAGCTTTGACATGCACTCAGAATTCAGCAGGACTTCTAGAAATCAACACTTTGTTGACTTTCTTACCAGAGTTTAGATTTTTGACATGAGATGCTTTCATAATACTTTATCAAAATCATACACCTTTCCTTAGATAGCCCACATGTGTGTATAAACAATTATGAAGAGGAATGTTGTAATCATAATGTTTAGACCTTTTTCCCTTCTCACTAGTCCATGTTAATGTGTCGGTTAACCACACACGCTCCACTAACGACTTTGAGAACGCAAATATCACAATTGCTTTCTACTTAAAATCTACTTGGTGAAAGCGTTTCCTCACCATCACTTTCATGAATCGAAGAGAAACCTTATGAAACTTAGATTTTATGGTGTATGTGTTCATATCCATGTGAATTTGTCAAAACCATAACCACAAGACAAGGTTAGTGACAAATCCAAACTCATATGGACTGAACTTGTTCATTCTTAATTTCTTGCCACCTGGCAGCCCAACGGCCTACCATTGCTCCCAAGTTGTTATGCAAACAACTGAGAACTCATATAACTCACAAGCATAGTCAATTTTAAATAGAATGGGCACATAAAAAAGAATATGTCAACACGATAGGTCACAAACCTCAAGTCGTGTGCTAGTGTTTAACAATAGGTTTATTCTTGATTAGTTCTTGAAACTTGTCAAGATCTTTAAGACTCCCACTGACCTCTTGACATATATGATTCACCTTGTCAAGGAACATTACTTGACAAACAAATATTCAAGAGTTAGTGAGGATTCTAATCAAGACAAACACTTCACACAATTGGCCTTAGTTGGTCTTTGTTTTATCTAAAACATCACAACTTGCCAATTTCAAATGTAAAAGAGTAGAAAAAAAACCTTTACTCTACATTTGATAAGTCTATAAACCATTTTTAATATTATGTCACTCAAATTATAATCTTGGAGTATGACTCTAAGACTTGTTTTTGGAACGAAGTATGATTCACCTTAATTGATTTAACCATTTCAACAATTCACGATTCCTCTTCTTAGTCATGCAAATGAACTAATATGTACTTAGAGAATAAATTGTGATATGGTTTTCCATAAACATTAAGATGATCATAAAACACGATACTAAAGTACTCACCCATCTTTTCAGATTGAAGAAACTTTTGTCTTTCTGCCTAATTTGATTCTTCTCATTCGTTCAGCCATACATTGAACCTTTTCAAATGTTTCAAAATTATACTTAAACTTGTAAGCATAACCATGTTTACTAAGCTTTAGTAAATCATGACGAATAGTCTCATCGATCTTTGTGATCGACCTTGACCAGTACACAAGAATGTGTACTTGATCCCTTCGTCCTTCACTTGACTCAGATATACATGTGAACAAGGAATTAGTCTTAATTTTCCAAAGATGAAAATTCTCATTCATCATACAATACAACTTGCATGATTCCAAGTTTCTGTCCAATTGAAACTTGGGTGATGAGAATCTTTCCTTATTTGGTAAAGTTAGACACTACCACAAATGAAAGAATCAAATTCATATTTCCAATATTGCTAGAAACATACAAACATCAATTTTTCATAAATGCCATTGCAAGGAGATATAAAATAAAACAAAACACAATTTTATTTATTTATAAAATGTAGAAAAACTTTTCCTTACAATGCAATTAAGAGTGAAAAACTATGTTGTTACATATTTACTAGCAATCTATCATAACTCCCAAGAAGTAGCTCAGAAATCCGATCTTCAAACCATGCGATTGAAATCCATATTCGCGATCAGATTCATCGTACTCTTCTTTTAAGCTTCCTTCTCTTTACTTGATCCTGCCAAACATCAAAATGAAATCTAGTCACATCATGTATTAAGAATCAACAATTAGGAACTTAACCGAGTTAAATAGTGGACTTACCTAAAGTAGAACCATACATTCTGATTAAACTTTTCAGGTAGTCTGGGCAACTTCGATTCTAATGTCCCTGTCTTTGGCAATAGAAACACACATGCTCTCATGGAGCAGTCTCACACTGGGCATTTCTCTTAAAACCAAATTTTTTGACCATGCCTAATTCATTTCCTTTAGGAGAAGGAATCTTTTCTGGGATGTCCATGTCTGCTTGGGACGTAGACCTTCCAATCAGATTTTCTTGACGACTGCGCCAAATCATTGTTGATTCAGCAACAATTAGCAAATAGGTAAGATCAATTAGGGTCATGTCGTGATCTATCACATAGTAGTCTTTAATGAACTCACTATATGACTCGAGAAGTGACTGAAGGACCCAGTAAATAGCCAACTTCCTTGGGAGGATGACACCCAAAATCCTTTTCCTATAAATATGTAGCTTCATGTCCAAGACATGAGCATATATAGGCTTTCCATCTTTGTGTTTACTATCCAATAGGGATTGAGTGATCCTGAACTTTTCAAGTCTTCGAGCTTGTGGGTTAGGGAGAATGATTGGAGGAGGTGGATGAAGAGAAGTTTGATTTCCATGATCCAACCACATGACATCATCTTCATTAGGAAATCTTGTTCCAAGAGATTTGGGAAGATCATAGTTATCTGATCTAGACATCTACAATGGGCGAAATTCAAGTTAGTTGATTTAGGTCCTTAATATAACACCCATTATGAAATATTAAGGCTAGGACCCAACACAAAATTTTACTATTTGGGAGAGGGATGTTTGTAATCCAAACCAAAAAATATTTGAAGGTAAGTAAGTGACGATTTACCAATTTCCACCACGAAAAACGAAAAAGAGTTTTAGGTTTTAAGTGAATTGAAACTCCTAGATCCTCTAAGATTCATTGAACAATTCAATGGCATGTTTAAATCCCGATTGTGCCCTTCAAGTTTGTGACTCGGATGCTGAGGATCACAAACAAGGTGTGAATAACCATGTAAGTTATCTTAGTACACCCAATGTTACAAACACCTAATCAATGTGACGGTTAACCACACACGCTCCATTGATCTATGATTAACATCAAGCTACCCTTTGTCATGCACTGTCAGTCCTGATTAGTGTGCCGGTTAACAACACACGCTCCACTAACGGCTTAACAAGGTGCAAAGTTCAATTTCATGGGTTACATTTTACTAAAGTAACTAAGATTGGGAATTTATAAGTGTTTAGTTACTTTATATTTTGTTGGATTAGTGTCTAAGTTCATAACTATTTTGGTATGTACTTGACCCGATGGTGCATGGTCCTTTTGGGTTGCCTTCACCAAAGCAAATTGATAGGATGAATTAGGGAGAGAAAGGATTAATTATGATTTATTAATATATTATTAGAATAATATATTAAAGGAGAAATCATATTGTTTTATTAATATTAGTCAATAATTAATTGATAATTAATTTTGTGACTAGAAGAGATTAATTAAACTTAAGGGACTGGAACTATAATTATAAGATAACTGCATTTGGGCTATGGATTACTTAATGATATATAAGTTGGACAAATTCTATGGGGAAGCCCATTAGAAATCGTCCAAGGGATGTACCAAAGGAATCCATGGGCTCCTTAGGGCTTAAGCAGTCAGATTAGGGTTTCCTAGTTTAAAACCCTAATAGCCTACATGTATAAATAGCACCCTTAAGCCCCAAAAATGGAGAGAAGAGTTCCTCTAGGGTTTCCACACGTTTTGGGCAGCCTCCCCTCTCCTTATTCCTCATCCTCTTGCTCTTGGTGTTTGTGAACCATTAGAGGAGTGACATTTGTGACTCTAAGCTTTCTAAAGTCATTACAAGGAGGATTTGAGATTGTTATTGCTACATAACAATCAAGGTAAGATCTAAACCTCTTTCTTATGTTAATATGATTAATTGTATGCTAGACTTAGGGTTTAAAGTCTTGGATAAATTGCATGTACAATAGAGAAACCTAGATCCAAGCATTAGGGTTTGCATGAGCACATAAGATGTTCTTACGGATAAAATCCATCATATTTATCATTATACTTTTAATGAAGGGAGAATTAGAGTCCTGTCCTATCCGTTCGGATAACGACCCTCCACCAGTCAACGAAGCGGTGGGTGAGAGTGGACACCCATTAGACTGTTGGATAAGGTGTCTAAGTCCATAACTTATTTGGTACATACTTGACCCGACCCGGCATGGTCCATTTGGGTTGCACTTCACCCAAACGATTTATGGATAATTTTATGAGAATTGTATACTTACGATTTATTAATATATTATAAGTTATAATATATTAATACGAAGTCATGTTATTTAATTAGTTTTAGTCTTAAATTAATTATGAATTAATTTAGAGATTAAAAGGAAGACAAATTAAATTGTGGACTATTGTTTTATATGGTGTGGGCTAACACTCATTTGTTAATGGGCTAGGCTTATATGGAAGTCCATGGATGATCCATGGAGCTTTTAACCCATGGATCCTTGGAAAAGGAAAGGTCATGGGTTATTAGGGTTTCACCCTAACCATGCACACTATATAAGCATGCTTATGTTGCATGAAATAGCCACTAGTGTGGTTTTGTGTGTGTGGCCGATTTTCTATGTGTGTATACACTCTCTCAAAGTTTTCCAAGCGTTTGTGGTGATTTGTGATTCCATTTGAGGCATTCACACTATTGGTGATTGGCCCTCAAACTCCTTAGGAATCAAACTCATCATCAATAGGTATGTAATCTCATCTAATTCTTTTATGTTTAAAAGTACCCCATGCCATGTTAGATAGGTTATGAACCTTGGAAAATTATTATTTTGCATGTATTAGACAAACATAGATCCAAGGTTTATTAGGGTTGCATGCACACTTAGGAAGTGTTAGATTGGTCAAAACCCAACAGTGATATCAGAGCCTAGGCTTGCTTGTTTGATACTTGATGCAAAATAATAATAAAAAAAAACAGAATTTCGCCTTTTGCTGCTGGAAATGGTCTAGAATCATTACCTTAAACTGTTTTGGACTCATAAAACCTGTTTTTGATGTGGTAATGATGCTGGTGGACTAATTTCAATGTTATAATAAAAATTTCAAGTTTATATGCGTTCATATGATTCTTGAAATTATTGATGTGGATGTTCATGTTCATATGAGTTTTGTTAGATGATAGGAATTATTTGCAAATTGTTTGTTAGTTAATTCTTGATCTTAATGTGTTTTAATGGAATTCTTAATTTGTCCTCAAGTTATGGAATTCCAAGAGTTTTTTCTTTTAAATGTTTTAAAGAAGTTGTAGGTTACATTTTCTTGAAGAGTTTTTTTTCCCATAAATGCTTTTATGGACTTCATAAGTTGTCCTCAAGTTATGGATTTCCAAGAGACTCTTCATTAAAAGTATTAAACACTTAATTAAAACTCATAAGTTATGAATATCCAAAAGTTTATGAATTGTTCAAAACTTGCCCTCAAGTTTTGGAATTTGTAAAGTCTCACAGAAACTTTAATTCCATACCCTAGAAGTTTTAAAATTTAAAATTCTACCCTTATACTATTATAAGATTAATGGTTAATTATTATTATTATTATTATATATATATATATATATATATATATATATATATATATGTATAAGAACAAGTCGTTTTACCGTTAGTAGGCCTCATTCACGAAGCCGGTCTATAAGGTAGGTATAAGGTTGTTGCCTATAAAATGGCAACTTAATGGGTGTCCACTCTCACCCACCGCTTGCTTGATCGGTGGAGGGTCGTTTGCCGAACGGGTAGGACAATGACTTTAAATTATCATTAAAAGTATAATGATTATTATAAAGTAACTAAATATTTTTTTATTTAATTCCCAATCTTAGTTACTTTAGGAAAAATGTGAATTTGGTGCTAGCCCATGGAATTCCCACTTTGTACCTTAACAAGTCGTTGGTGGAGCGTGTGTGGTTAACCGGCACACTAACTTGGACCGGTAAGGATCACAAAGGGTGACTTAATGTTTGTCATAGATCAATGGAGCGTGTGTGAACCGGCACATTGATTAGGTGATAATATTAAGGGTACCAAGTGAATTAGCATGGTTATTCACACCTTGTTTTGTGATCCTCGGCATCCCAGTCACAAAATTTGAGAGGGCACACTCGAGATTGAAACATGCCATTGAAAAGTTCAATGAATCTCAAAAGATCTAGGAATTTCAAATCCAATTAAAACCTAATAAATTATTTCGTTTTTCATGGTGGAAATTGGTGAATCGTCATTCGCCTACCTTCAAATATTTTATAGCTTGGATTACGGCATCCATCTTCCACATTATAAAATATTGTGTTGGGTCCTAGCCTTAATATTTCATATTGGGTGTTATATTAAGGATTTTGAATCAACTAACTTGATTTTCTCCCATTATAGATGTCTGGTTCAGACAACTATGATCTTCCCAAATCTCTTGAAGATGGTGTCCCTCAACATCATGCTTCAGTTCCTCCACCTCCTCCAATTATTTTCCCTCACCCACAAGTTCTTGAAAAGTTTAAAGTCACTCAATCCCTATTGGCAAGCATAATCTATGTGTGCTCACATCTTGGAGATAAAGTCACATATTGACAAGTCGGGAGAGTTGGGTGTCAAAGTCTCATGAAAGTTGGATGTTCAATCACTTTCTTAGTAACATAGTGAGTCTCTTTGGGACTACTATGAGACAGACTATGACGTGACCCTTAATGATGTTATCTATTTGCTTGGTGTTGTGGAATCAGCAATGATTCGGAACACCAGTAAAGCAAATTTGATTAAAAGAACAACTTCCCAAGTCTACATGGACATTGACAATGGTAGCATTGGATATCTAGAAAAGGATTTCTCTTCCCAATGGAAAGGGATCGGCTATAGTCAACTCGGTTGACCAAATAGTAAAAAGAAAGGCAAATTCTGAGATAGTCTCATGTGCCATTACCAAAGGGTCCATGTGTTTTGTTGCCAAAGGAAGGGGCATTAGTTGCGAAGCTGCCCTATTCACCTGAAAGGTCATAAGGTTGATCAAGTCAAGAGGTTTGACTCTACTTCGGGTAAAGTCCACTGTCTAACTCTATTAAGTTCCCATTTGGAGATTCTTATTACATAATGTGAATGGGTCACATGCTGATGTTTTAAGAATCAAAGAAAAGATAGGAAGCTTAAAGTAAGTATATGTTGATTCTGATTGCGAAGGTGGGTTTCGATCGCATGGTTCGGTAATCAGAATTTTGAGCTGTTGCTTAAGAGTTATAATATATTGCTTATGAATAGATAACAACAAGGTTTTCATGTGGATTGTAAGGATAAGTTTTTCGGCAAAGTTTTAAAAAAAAAGAAAAAAAATGGGTTTTAATTTTATTTATTTTAAAAAATATCCTTACAATGGCATCTGTGGAAAATTGTTGCTTATATGTTTCCAGTAATAGCAATATTGGAAAGTGGATTTGATTCTTTCATTTATGGTAGTGTCTGAATTTACCAAATGAAGAAAGTTTTTCATCACCCAAGTATCAATTGGACAGAAACTTGGAATCATACAAGTTGTATTGTATGATAAATGAGAATTTTCATCTTTGAAAATTAAGACTAATTCTTCGATCACATGTATATGTGAGTCAATTGAAGGACTAAGGAATTAGGTACACTGGGTGTGCGCTGGTCAAGGTCCACCACAAAGATTGATTTGTCATGATTTACTAAAGATTAGTAAATATGATTATACGTATAAGGTTAAGTATAATTCTGTAACATTGGAAAGGTTACAATGTATGACAAAACAAATGAGAAGAATCAAATTAGGCAGAAAGATAAAAGTTTCTCAAATCTGAAAGGATGGGAGGGTACTTTAGTATCATATTTCATGATCATCTTAATGATTATGAAACCATATCAGAAATTCATACTCTAAGGACGTCTTAGTGCATTGTTATGGCTAAGAAGAGAGGTCATGAATTGTTGGATTGGTTAAAATCAAGAAGATGAGTCATACTTCGTTCCAAAACAATTCTTAGAGTCATACTCCAAGATTGTAACCTTGAGTGACATAAAGGAAGATTTATTAACACTAGTCAAATGTAAGAGTAAAATGTTTTCTACTCTTGTACATTTGAGATTGGTAAGTTGTGATGTCTTGGATGAGACAAAGACCAACTAAGACCAATTGTGTGAAGTGTTAGTCTTGATAAGAATCCGCACTGTCCCTTGAATATTTGTTTTGTCAAGAAATGGTTCTTGACTGGGGAAACTTATATGTCAAGGGGACAGTGGGAGCCTTAAAGATCCTGAAAGAGTTTCAAGATTTAATCAAGAGTAAAACCTGTAATTTATCACTAGCACACGACTTAAGGTTTGCAACCTATCGTGTTGACATAATAATTATTTCTGTACCTACTTCAAATAAGTTGAATTTGCATGTCAGTTATCAGAGTTCAACTTGGAAACATTGGTGGGCCTTGTGCTACCAAGGTGACAAGAAACTAAGATTGAACAAGTTTAATCCGTGTAAGGCTGAATATGTCGCTAACCTTATCTTTTGATTATGGTTTTGACAAATTCACATGGATAGGAACTCATACACTATAAAATCTAAGTGTCATAAGGTTTCTCTCCGATTCATGAAAATGATGGTGAGGAAACGCTTTCACTAAGTAGATTTCACGTAGATATCAATTGTGTTATTTGCATTTTCAAAAGTCGTTAGTGGAGCACGTGTGGTTAACCGGCACACTAACATGGACTTGTGAGAAATGGCAAATGCCTAAGCAATTGAGACTATGATTACGGCATCCCTTTTCATAGTCCTGAAAATTGTTTAGACACACATGTGAGCTATCTAAGAAAGGGTGTATGAATCTAAATTTCAGAAGTCCAGCAAATTTCTGGAAATATGTCAGAGCTAGTGGGAGCATAAGTGTTATGCTAATAATCATCATGTTAGTGGGAGCATGATAATTGTGATTACTGTTATTGCAAGCTCGCAATGTTAATTATAGAAAAACAAAAGTTTCAATTCATGAAGTTGCAAGGGTTGAAAAAGTCGTTTTGCTATAATTAAGGGAGAGGAAATTATACTTCGTTTCAATTCTAAAGCTTAGATTGAGATTTTAATCATCTTTAGTGAAGAATATATATATATGAATTTTATGTCTGAATGGTTCGACTTAAGGAAACTCTATATATATTGCGTTCTCAAAATTCAATTATGACTACGACATCCCTCTTCATAGTTAAATTTTGAGAACATGGCAAATAAAAAAAATATTGTGGCAAAAGACTGGTCTAGTATCATGTCTTTATGTCAAACATCATAAATCGTGTCCCATATGCTTCGGATATAGGATCGATTGCATGTGCTATAATATTCATCTTTTCTAAATTTTCCAAATGCTTAAGCCATTGAGAAGGGAAAAGTCTAGAACTGGATATGACTTAAGTGATTAAGCAATTGTCGAGGACAATCTGAGGTTCGCCAAAGATTGGTTGCTCGGGGAAAGTTGGAAGTATGATGTAAGTTGTCGGAAAGGACCATATTGACATATTCTGAAAAGAAGTAACTCTTGTTCGGAAGTGATAGTCAAAATGGGACTATGGAAATGTCTCCATAGGTGGAAGTTATTCAATCTATGTAAGATTAGAAAACCTTAATGCAAGAAGGATGTTCAAAGCAATGTACTTTGAATATGAGACTTCCGTTCCATAGAAGTTGACCTTCTTTGGAATACTCTATAATGACTGGTGACAAGGTTTTGGGGACTTTGTGCATAGTCATTACAAGAGGAACATTGCATAAAAGTTTAAAATCTAACAGATTTTTGGTAAATGATAGGAATCGGGGATTCTCACATTTACAATAAGGATTTGGGATAGTGAAATGAGTATCAATGAAATCATGTTCAATTGATCTACATCACAATATAAGGATCATAGACAAACATAGTGTGCATACTTGGAGTATGGCATAACTATTGTTTAGAAAAACAAAGTATACATGCTAGGAGCATGGGATGACTGTTGTTTTTTTTATTCAAGTCTTAAGTTGATTGTTAGAAACATTATACAATTAATAATGTGTAATCAATATGGTGATAAATAAAAGGTGGTTCTATTTATATTCAAAAGGGTTCTGAGACCATATTGGATTCGATTATTATTGTGTTTCACTTTGCATGTTTTGACTTCCAAAATAGCTAGGTTATTCTTTCCGAATGACTCCACAGTCGTTCATATGTTGGAAGTAGGTATGAATCAAGATTGTCATGAATCGAGTTTGTAGATGGCTAAATGGGTTTAGTCATAACAATGGTTGCTACAACATTCATGAGTGCTCATAAGTTATGAGTATTGGAATAAACCCACACTCACTTGTATCACTTCATGGAATTTATCTCGAGTGATCGTGAGACGGTAATATCTTATAAATCTTCAAACCTAGAGATATGAGTTGTTACCTATGAGTTGGTTGTGCATTGATTGCACGTAAACGCATCAGTAACTTGATGTTATAAAATGTGCCTTTGTGTACAATTCAACAAGTAGTAGAACAAGCATATGAGTCGAAGTTTATCTGTTCCTTCTAGAAATAGAAGCGATATCTGGGCCCCTCGATGATTTTGTTGTGACCTATGTACCGGCCGGTCAGAACTAAATTGATGTGTTCGATTAAGTTCTTTGTCAAACAAATCGAAAATCGGGAAACAAACTGCTAGACAATAAGTACGACGTTGTTCCATGTATTTGTCCGGCTGATATCATGAGAACAGAGGATTATATGATCACTTATCTAAAATGGTGCTTCATAGTTCAACAGAGTTTTCGAGAGCTACGATTGCTGGTTGGTTCCTGAAGTAACATACGCAAATATAGTTATTAGACTTATCCAAGTGGGAGTCTGTTGGATAAGGTGTCTAAGTCCATAACTTATTTGGTACATACTTGACCCGACCCGGCATGGTCCATTTGGGTTGCACTTCACCCAAACGATTTATGGATAATTTTATGAGAATTGTATACTTACGATTTATTAATATATTATAAGTTATAATATATTAATATGAAGTCATGTTATTTAATTAGTTTTAGTCTTAAATTAATTATGAATTAATTTAGAGATTAAAAGGAAGACTAATTAAAGTGTGGACTATTGTTTTATATGGTGTGGGCTAACACTCATTTGTTAATGGGCTAGGCTTATATGGAAGTCCATGGATGATCCATGGAGCTTTTAACCCATGGATCCTTAAAAAAAGAAAGGTCATGGGTTATTAGGGTTTCACCCTAACCATGCACACTATATAAGCATGCTTATGTTGCATGAAATAGCCACTAGTGTGGTTTTGTGTGTGTGGCCGATTTTCTATGTGTGTATACACTCTCTCAAAGTTTTCCAAGAGTTTGTGGTGATTTGTGATTCCAATTGAGGCATTCACACTATTGGTGCTTGGCCCTCAAACTCCTTAGGAATCAAACTCATCATCAAAAGGTATGTAATCTCATCTAATTCTTTTATGTTTAAAAGTACCCCATGCCATGTTAGATAGGTTATGAACCTTGGAAAATTATTATTTTGCATGTATTAGACAAACATAGATCCAAGGTTTATTAGGGTTGCATGCACACTTAGGAAGTGTTAGATTGCTCAAAACCCAACATAAACTTCCATTTTATAGGCAGTAAGCTTATACCCCCCTTATAGACCGGCTTCGTGAATAAGGCCTACTAACGGTAAGATTGACTTTTACTCTTATATATATATATATATATATATATATATATATATATATATATATATATATATATATATATATATATATATATATATTGTAACGACCCGTCTCTGGTATGTTGCTTCCATGGCATTTATTTAGAAGTTTTCAAGAGGGACTCGGTGAGTCTATAGCCCGACTCGTCGAGTAGGGACGGGATTTCGAGCATGTTTAGTCGGCGACTCGACGAGTCCATATTCGGGACTCGGCAAGTCTGCCTTCCAGGAAGAATCCCTAAATCCCCAGGTTTGCTCCCTATTTAAGCAGTGTTATGTGCCCCAAACTCACCTCCTTCACCCTCAGAGAGCTGTGAGAAACCCTAAACCCATCCCTTGTTTGATTTAAGTGTTTTGTGTGATTTCGTGAAGGCTTGAAGAAGAAGAAGAAGGAAGGACCAAAGAGAAGAGGTGTAGAGCAAAGATCCAAGGTCAAAATCGGAGTTCATTGAGGTATTTCCTGGAATCCTTCTATGTTATGCTTAAATCCTCCATTAAAAAATTTCTAGGGCTAGTTGATGTATTTTTCCAACCTTATAGTCGTATGGAGGCCTTAATAGGTCGAGATATCCCTAGATCTGTTCATTTAGGAGTTGTAGAGCCCGGATCTATTGCCTTTTTGATGTTGCTTTGCATGAGAGCCCTAGATCTAGCCTTTATTAGGCTTTTTGAGCCTTATAATCTTCATGGATGCTTATGGACACGTAAAGATAGAATCTTTACGTGTTAATCGAACTAAGGAAGCCCATATCTATAAGTTTTAGACGTTGGATTCAAGCATAATCGAGTTTAAGGTAGCTACATGGATGCGACTCAGCGAGTCGGAAGAACGACTCGGCGAGTCAAGTCGCGAGTCCCGATTTTTCCCCCTTTTGAGTGATGTCGAGTGGGAACCTGTGAGTAGTAGAGTGGACTCAGTGAGTTGGAAGGCAGACTCAGTGATGGAGGGACTCGACGAGTTGTTCATACAACTCGGTGAGTCCAAGACAATCTTCTTAGCTCAAGAACAAATCGTCGAGTTGTTCATACGACTCGGCGAGTCGGATACAGATTGCCTGAGTTTTTGAATCGAGAGGGGACTCGTCGAGTCGATGCCATACTCGACGAGTAGCCACGAGTAGGGTTGAGAAGTGAGAATAGAGACTCGGCGAGTTGGCGGCCCAACTCGGCGAGTCAGGTCAACTGTAGGTTGACTTTGACCGGGAGAGTTGACTTTAACCAGGGGTAAAAGAATCATTTTACCCAATGCAGTGATTAACATCTGATTGAGTGTGTTTATGGATTTGTAGCCGGGGAGATACCGGAGCAGCAGCAGATAGCTTCCAGAGCCATACACACAGCAGCCAGTTCACGAGGTGAGTTTCCTTCCAGTAGCAACGGGTCTACGGCCACAATGTCGGCCCGTTAGTTAACAGTAGTTCCGGACTTCAGTTCGATGCAGTAGTTAGAGTGCTTGATGTCTTTGTGATTCAAGCATGTTTGTGTTATGTGTTCCGGACTTCAGTCCGATGCAGTATATGTGTTATGTTAGCAAATACGTGTTTATGTTATGCTATGTTCAGACAGTTCCGGACTGCGGTCCGATGCAGTTAGTTCCAGACTCCGGTCCGATGCAGGGGACGAGGTCCCAGTCAGTTCCGGACTTCGGTCCGATGCAGTTAGTTCCGGACTCCGGTCCGATGCAGGGGACGAGGTCCCAGTCATTTCCGGACTTCGGTCCGATGCAGTCTGTTCCGAACTTCGGTCCGATGCAGTGGGCAAGGCCCAATATGTGCTTTATATGTTGTATGGTATGTGGTAGTTTGGGGGAGCTCACTAAGCTTCGTGCTTACAATTTCAGTTCTTGGTTTCAGGTACTTCTGCAAACAAAGGGAAGAGCTCGGGATGATGGCATCACACACACCACAGTTTCAGTTTTTGTCCTGGGATTTGATTCAATTTCTTAGATATGTTTGATACAGTTGTGGCATAGTTTTTCTCACAATATTTTAGTATGGTTTTGAGATACGCAATGCATGGTTTTATTATGTTATACTTAGTTTTATGGTTTTTGTTATATTAAAATGAAATTTTCGGGTCGTATTTTGGGTTGTTACATATATATATATATATATATATATATATATATATATATATATTAAACCTATAATATTATAATAGTACAAGGGCTGAACTTTAAACTATTTAAAATTCTAGGGTTTGGAACCAAAGTATTCAAAAGTGTAACTTTACAAATTCCAAAACTTGAGGGCAAGTTTCGAACAATTCAAAAAACTTTTGGAAACCATAACATATGAGTTTAATATAGGTTTTAAATACTTTAATGAAGAAACTTTTGAAAATCCATAACTTGAGGACAAGTTATGGAGGTCATAAAACAATTTATGGGAAAAAGACTCTGCAAGTTTATAACCTATGGATTTAATGACTCTTTTAAAAGGAAAAACTTTTGGTTTTCCATAACTTGAGGAAAAGTTATGGAGTCCATTAAAAATCATTAAGATCACCAATTAAACTAACAAACATGTCAAGAAAAACTATGATCTAGATTAAATTCACATGAACAAGACAATTCAAATCAAACAATTTTCATATAATTAGTCTAACCATTAAACTAATACAAAACATGATACTTTTGACAATTATCTTTTCAATTGGATTAGTATGATCATTAACATATCAAAAACAGGTTTATAAGTTCAAAAACAGCTTACGGTAATGATCCTAATCCAATTCTAGCCAAAAACCTCGAAAATCTGCATTCTTGAGCACTAACTCGTCGAATGTATGAAAGAACTCGGCGAGTTGGTCAGTTTTTGCCTTGTACTCGGTGAGTCCATCAATGGACTCGGCGAGTCCACAGTCAAGAACAGCAGAAAATCGATTTTTCAAGCATTTCCAAGCAAGTAGCATAATGTATAATTGAAAACAACCCTAGGCTCTGATACCACTGTGGGGTTTTGAGCATTCTAACACTCTTATCGTGTTCATGCAACCCTATGTTCTTTGGATCTATGTTTTCTCTATTATACATGCATACATTCAAAATTCCAATGCATCATCCTAACTAGCATACAATGGAGTATCTATACTACAAAAGTGTAACATACACGTTTTGAAATCGTGTTTTGTAATGAATAAAATTGTGAAATACTATGTGAAATTGAGTGTTGAGTTCTAACAAGATGGTTTTTACTAGAAATGAAGTAAAACTATGTTTAGAATCACTCATAAAATATTGGAAGTCTTATGAGATTCCAATTAATAGCCAAATAGTGAAATTTAGCGAAAATATAAAATTTGAAATAAGTGAAATTTTATTATTTAATATTGTAGAGAATCTCGTTAGAAGCATTTAGGTGAAAACCTCATCGAAATCCGAGTTATAATGAACAAGTTATGACCAATCGAAGATCCGCGACACAACCGACACGACGCCAAATGACGTAAAAAGTGAGTTTTTGATAAACTACTTTTTATCCTTAGTGATCTAAATGAAAGTCATAGTATTCGTTAAACCGAGAAATTCGATAAAAAAACGCCAAAATCTGACTTCATATGAGGAAGTTATGATTTTTCGAAGTTTCAACTTAGCAGTAGACAGCTAAAAACTCGAATTTTAGATCGAGCGATATTCGACCGATACATCTTAAACGAGAATCGAAGGTCTCGTCATTTTTAGTACAACGGTAAAAAGTCTGACAAAAACGGATGTCAGGTGAAGAAGTTATGAATTTTTAACGGATTTTCCTGTCTCGGTCTGTTAAAAATAATAATATTAAAAATAAATCAAAATTAGTCGACGAAGTCTATACGAAAGTTGTAGAGCATAATTTTAGCTACGCGTGCATATAAAGAACGTCAAAAACGGAGCTCGTATGCGAAAGTTATGGATTTTAGAAGTTCGGGGCTCAAAATCTGAGAAATCTCGCATGAATAGTGCCAGGCCACATCACCTCGCACAAAGCAGCAGCGTATCCGAGACGTGGCCCAAGTCCGAGACCAGTGCATGTCCTATTCTAATTCGCCGGAGGCCGAGGGCCAGTAAGAACAAGACACGTCTCGCATCGGTGGCCAATCCGACGCGAGCCACGTCCCGCCTAGCAGCCTCGCATCTGATGCCACGTCCGAGCCTCGCAGCGGCCTCGTGGCCTTCGCTTCTTTTGCCAAGTGTCCGAAGCTTGCATGAGCCACGTCTTCTCCCTCCTGACCGAACCTCGCAGCTGCGATGTGGACTCTTCTCAGCCATAAGGATCGAACCCTCGGCCCTATATAAAGGGAGGCTGCGAGCCTTCCCGGGTAACTTTGAAAATTTGACACTTTTTCACCCTAATTCCATGTATTCACTATTTTGACTTTTCCCGAAGCCCCGATATCAATTTTAGCACCCAGAACATGTCCCGAAGCTCCCGAGAAGCCCGAAAAATTTATTTTTTCTGTTTTGAAGCCCTACCTTCGTAGAGCCCGGTTTTCAATTAAGCTCCCGATTTTCAACATAGAAAGTCATATTTAAAGCCGAAGTGCTATCCAAATTACTATTTTAACCCCCTGTTAATTTAAGGTGAGTTCAATATATAGTAACAATTGTATGTTATGTGTTATATGTGCTATGTGCTTTTCAGTGTTATTATTTTGAGTTATTTCCCATGTTATTTTATTCGCTATGTTTATAGATAATGTAATACCTTTGACCATGTGATCAGTGAAAGGACTTAGATTCACATTGGTACTGGTACGTAGCCTCTGGCCATGTAGAGCATGTCTCTGTAAGAGAATGACTTCTATTCTATGGCATTGGCAAATGGTTAGACAGGACTATAAGCCTGAAATCTAACAAGATGTTAATCAGAAATTGCATGTCTTCTATGCCATTTGGGCCAAAGTTTTATTGATGTATATCAAGCATTGAAAAGTATATGTTTGAATAAAGTCTTTGATTGATATGAACGTTTGTCACATGATTTCACATATTTCTTGTTGTTCCTCTTTGCTTTTGCCACATTGAAGTATATATATGGCATAACGTTATATTGTATCTATTATTGAACTCACTAAGCGTCACCGCTTACCCTATCAATGTTTAACAATTGCAGGTGATAAGAACTAGTATGATCACATACTGTTGAAAGATTTAGAATAGTTTGTAACAGTACTTTTTTACTCCAGTTTATGTTTGTATAAATTACAATATCCTGGGTTGTCGTTATTTAATATATAACACTTTGTAATAGTCGGTTTGTATCCAGTAGTTTGTAATCCCTTTATCAATGGAAAATATTGCTTTTATGAATATGCAAGTAGCATGTTTTGGAGTAATAATATTATGAAGTATGAAAGTTTGGGTCTTTCAAAAATACAAAAGTTGGGGTCTTTCAAAAAGTCTAGTTAGATGAAATACCTTTTGATGGAGCTTGAAGTCTTGAACCTTTAAGAGCTTAGTGCCCCAAGTGTTACACCTCAAATGAAATCATACAACACCACCAACAATTGGAATAACTTGAGAAGAGGTTACTTGGTTCACTCTATGAAATCAACTTTTCCCTCTTTGTGTCTCCACTAGTGCCGTTTCATCAACCATGGGGTCCTTTAGATAGTGTGGCTCCTTTAGGGTTACTCCATGTAAACCCAAATGTGCATGACTTTCCATTTCCTTCATGATCCATGGGTTTTAACCTCCATGGAGTATCCATGGGTTACCACATGGGTTAAGCCCAACATGAAGGACTATGGATCACAAGCCCACATATATAAGAATGAATGGTTTACATAATCAATACCCATATATTTAATTAGTATCTTTTGATCACAAAATTAATTCCAAATTAATTCTTGATCAATACTAATTAAATAATATGATTTCATATTAATCTATTAAAACTTATACTATATTAATATAAATCATAAATAACCTTTCCTCATTTGTCTATCTAATTGTTCCAATGCCATGCAACCCAAATGGACCATGCTACTCTCGAGTCGAGTACATACCAATAAATTCATAACTTCTTCGTCCGACGTCCGTTTTTGCCTAGATTTTCATCGTTTCGCTATTAACAACGAGATCTTCGATTCTCGTTTAGATTGTTTCGGCTAAAAACCGCTCGATCTCAAATCGAGTATTCGGGCTGCATACTGCCACGTCGAAACTTCAGAAAATCATAACTTCCTCATACGAAGTCAGATTTGGGGGTTCTATATATATTCGGAAACCTTGTTTCAACTACTACAACATTATCCAAAGATATCGAGTTTATTTTACACTTAAATTTTGACGTTCATTTTATTCTTAATTTAATTAAATTATAATAATTAAGAAAACACACATAATCCACATAATTCACAAACAATACATTTTTATTATTTCAAGTTGGGTTACAAGGTTAACCTAGACTATTACATTGCTAAAAATGGCAAGCCCAGAAACACGGGCGCTACAATTCTCCCCACCTTAGGATGATTTCGTCCCCGGAATCACACACCAGCAAACAAATGCGGATAGCGACTCATCATGTCACTCTCCGTCTCCCAAGTGAGATTCGGCCCATTTGCGTGTTTCCATCGGACAAGCACTAACTCAACCATCTTACGCCGCAATTTCTTAGTCTTTCGGTCAACGATTGCCTCTGGTTCTTCAATCAACCTTTTGTTTTCATCGATCCTCAACTCCGAATGTGGTATCATGTCGGGAACTTTTCCCGTGAACTTCCTCAAATAACACACATGAAAAGTGTTATGAATTCCATTCAGTTCTTCGGGTAGTTCGAGCTTGTAAGCTTGGTTCCCAATTCTCTGAAGAACTTTAAACGGTCCAATAAACCTTGGACTTAATTTTCCCCTTTTACCAAATCTTATAAGTCCCTTCCACGGCGAGACTTTAAGCAAAACCGAATCTCCACCTTCAAAAGTTATGGGTCTTTGCTTTTTGTCAGCATAGCTCTTTTGACGATCCCGAGCTGCTAACATTCTCTCCCTAATTATTTTCAACTTTTCAGCAGTTTGATGTACTATCTCTGGTCCCATAAACTGCTTTTCCCCAACCTCAAGCCAACAAGACGGCGTACGACACTTCTGTCCGTACAAAGCTTGATAAGGTGCCATCTTTATGCTTGATCGGTGGAGGGTCGTTAGCCGAACGGGTATGATGAGGACTTATAAATTCTCATTAAAAGTATGATGAATATTATAAAGTAACTAAATGTATTATTAAATTCCCAATCTTAGTTACTTTAGGAAAATGTGAATAAGGTGCTAATCCATGAAATTACACTTTACACTTTGATTAAGTCGTTAGTGGAGTGTGTGTGGTTAACCGGCACACTAACCTAGACTTAACAAGGTAGGTAAAGAGTGACTTAAGGTTTATCATAGTATCGGTGGAGCGTGTGTGGTTAACCGACACATCGATTGAGTGATAAACATTAAGGGTACCAAGTGATTTGCATGGTTACTTCACACCTTGTTTTGTGATCCTCAGTATCCCAGTCACAAAACTTGGAGGGCGCACTCGAGATTGAAACATGCCTTTGAAAAGTTCATTGAATCTCAAATGAATCTAGGAATTTCTAAGAACCAATTAAAACCTAATAGTTTATATTTCGTTTTTCGGTGGAAATTGGTGAATCGTCATCCACCTACCTTTCAAATATCTTATAGCTTAGATTACGGCATAGCTCTTCTAAGTTATAATATGTTGTGATTGGATCCTAGCCTTAATATTACATTTGGGTGTTTTATAAAGACTCTCTTTATATCTAAACTAATCTTGTTCTCTTCTTTTCAGATGTCTTCCAACAACACTACTTCTGGATCAAACCCTACTGGCTCCTTTTCCCTCATGAACCTATGTGGGAGGGTCATCTTCAATGGTTCCAACTTTATGGATAGGATCCGGAACATCAAGACGGTGACTCGTTATGAGGACAAGGAATATGTCCTAGATAAGGAGCTAAAGGAGATCGATGAGTCCACTGCTACTCCCTAGGAGCTCGCTGACTTTTGGACTCATGAAAGAGATGGCACTAAAGTGGCATGCATCATGATGGCCACCATGAAAGCTGAACTCCAGAAGTCCTATGAGGACTACTACCCTTTTGATATGCACTAAGATATGATGGAAAGATACCATCAGAGTGCTCATCAAGAGCGGTATGAAATAATCTCCTCCATGATAACAACCAGGATGAAGGACGGAGATTCTGTTACGAGCCACATGCAGAAAATGCAAACGTATGTGGATTGTTTGCTGAAACTTAATGTGAACTTGCCTGAGGAGCTTGCAATAGATATCATATTTCACTCCTTACCCTCGTGTTATGATCAATTCTGCATGAAATACCACATGAATAAGGAAGAAGTCACAGTCAGCAAACTTCAAGGACTCCTAAAGACTGCAGAAATAGGTCTTAAAGGTAAGTCGGTTGTTAACACTCCTACTCCTACTCCAAACTCCCCCTGTCTTCACAATCAGGAAAGCTAGAGGGAAGAAGAGGAAAAGCTCTTCGAAGGATACCAAGGCTATGACCCTTGATGGCTCTTCTTCAAGTGGGACCAAGAAAGGTTTCATCACTCCTTCTTCTGAACCAAAAGAGGCTGAATGCTTCTATTGCCATGAAAAGTCGCACTGGAAGTGGAACTGCCCAAAGTACCAGCAAGATGTGAAGGATGGGAAAGTTAAACCCAACCATGCAGGTATTTACACTATTCTATCTAATAACTCATCCTATTCTAACTCTTGGGTCCTTGATACCGGTTGTGGTATTCATATATATATTCTGATTTGCAGGGACTAAGAAGAAGCGAGAATGTGGAGCATGGAAAGATAAACTTGATCATGGGGAATAGGAAAGCTTCACCTATCACCAAGATTGGAGTCTATTCTTTGTTTCTAAGTAGTTGATTTACTTTAGATTTGAATAAATGTTGCTATTCGCCAGAAATTGCAAGAAATATTGTTTCCTTTCATGCTTTGTACAAACAAGGGCTTACCTTTTCTTTTGATAATGAGAATGGTGGAATAAATGCTTTCTTTAATAATGTTCTTTATTTTAAAGCATTATCTTTTGATGGTGTGTACGAAGCAGTATCTGTTGTAGATAATCTAGGAAATAATATGTTGTGTACTGATTCTTCGAGTAATAATAACTTGGATAAAACATCATTATGGCATTGTTATCTTGGACATGTGAGCAAAAAACGCATAGGACAACTCCAAAAGGATGGTGTCTTGGAGTCATTTGACCTGAAGTCAGATGATTGTTGTGAATCATGCTTACTTGGAAAAATGACAAAGTCTCCCTTCACTGGTACTTGTGCTAGGGGTGAAGGTTTGCTGGATCTAGTGCACACAAATGTGTGTGGACCCTTCAAATCTGCCACAAGGGATGCTAATCGTTATTATTTGCTTTTACTGATGATTATAGTAGATATGAATATGTCTACTTAATCAAGCATAAGTCAAATACTTTTGAAAGGTTTAAAGAGTTTAAACAGGAAGTCGGGAATCAATTGGGCAGGAACATTAAGATGCTTCATTCTAATCGTGGTGGTGAGTATCTTAGTACAAAGTTCCTCTACTATCTTAAGGAATATGGGATTATCTCACAATTGACACCTCCCAGGACACCACAGCTTAATGGTGTGGCTGAGAGGCACAATCGAACCTTATTGGATATGGTTAGTTCCATGATGAGTCGAGCTTCGCTACCAATCTCATTTTGGGGGTATGCCTTAGAGACTTCCGCCCATATCCTTAATCTAGTCCCTATAAAGAAAGTTGCCAAAACTCCTCATGAGATGTGGATTCGTAAAGTTCCCAAACTAGACCACATCAAGATTTGGGGTTGCGAGGCTTTCGTGAGATGCAAGACTCATGATAAGCTCGAGCCTCGAAGTGAGAGGTGTATTTTCATCGGCTACCCATAGAAATCCTTTGGTTACCTCTTCTAAAGACCTAGTGACAATGTGGTCTTTGTAGCAAGGAGGGGTGTCTTTCAAGAGAGAGAGAGAGAGTTCATAAGCCAGGGAAACAGTGGGAGGCAAATTGACCTTCAAGAAATTCAAGAGTCAAGTGGTGAAGGAACTTCAAACCCTAGCACTCAACCTAAGGAGGAAACTCTTGTTGAGCCAATTGACAAGTTTGTACCTCTGAGGCGTTCCACAAGGGTTAGGAATCCACTTGAGCATTATTATGGTTTCCATATTACTGCAGAAGGTGAGACACTTATCAGTGATGATACTTTGGTATGTATGGATGAACCTAACAGTTACGCGGAATCCATGGTAGGCCCCTAGTCTGCCATGTGGAAAGAGGCAATGGACAGCGAAATACAGTCCATGTATAACAATCAAGTTTGGAACTTGGTTGAAAATGTACCAGGTCGTAAGACAGTTGGGTGTAAATGGATCTTCAAGAAGAAGACCGTCATCGATGGTAATGTACACACATATAAGGCGCAGCTGGTTGCAAAAGGCTTTTCTCAAACTCCGGGAGTTGATTATGATGAGACCTTTTCACCAGTTGCAAAGATTAAGTCCATTAGGGTTCTGTTAGCCGTCGCTGCATTTCATGATTATGGAATATGGAAAATGGATGTCAAAACCGCCTTCCTTCATGGAAGTTTGGCTGAAGATGTTTACATGAGTCAGCCAGAGGGTTTTGTCAGTACAAAATACCCTAATAGAGTGTGTAATCTCGAGAAATCCATTTATGGATTGAAACAGGCACCTCGCAAATGGAATCTTTGCTTTGATTAGAAAGTCAAGGAATTTGGCTTTTCAAGGAGTGAAGATGAATCTTGTGTCTATGTCAAGGCTAGTGGGAGTATAGTTAGCTTTTTGGTACTGTATGTGGATGACATACTACTCATAGGAAATGACATCCCAACCTTGCAGGAAGTGAAGTCCTGGCTTGGGACAAGGACTTAGGAGAAGTTGCCTATATTCTAGGGATAAGGATTCTGAGAGACCGGAGTAAAAGATTAATTGGACTTAGTCAGAGTACCTACTTGGATAAGGTGCTGAAGAGGTTCAGCATGCAGGACTCCAAGAAAGGAGAGTTACATATCCAGTGTAACGCCAGACTAAGTAAAACTCAGATCCCGAGTAATGAGGCCAGATAGCAGAAATGAGTCGAGTACCTTATGCTTCTGTAGTAGGTTCGATCATGTATGCTATGACTTGCACTCGACCTGATGTAGCCTTTGCTTTGAGCATGGTTAGCAGATATTAGGGGAATCCTGCAAGGCTCACTGGACCGTGGTAAAGAATATCCTCAAGTACCTGCGGAGGACTAAGGACTGGGTCCTTACCCTCGGTCGGAGTGATGACTTGAGAGTTGTAGGGTATAGTCATGCTAGCTTTCAGACTAATAGGGATAATTTCCGCTCTTAGTCAGGATGGGTCTTTACTTTAAACGGAGGAGCAATTACTTGGAAGAGTTCCAAGCAAGAGCCAGCGGCTGATTCAACTTGCGAATCAGAGTATATAGCAGCAAGCGAGGCAGCAAAGGAGGCGATATGGCTGAAGAACTTCATTGGAGACCTTGGAGTTGTACCAGCTATAAAGGAGCCAATGGAAATTTTTTGTGATAGTGAAAGTGTAGTTGCCTTAGCCAAGGAACCAAGGGATCACGGGAGATCCAGAAACATCGACAGAAAATACCATTTCATTAGACATCGAATAGAAGAAGGACTCCTTATGGCAAAGAGGGTATCATCATATGAGAACCTAGCAGATCCCCTCACGAAGGGACTGACTCGGGTTAAGCATCTCCAGCATACTCGGAGCATAGGGCTGAAGGGTCGTATTAGTTTTAGTAGTTAAATAATTTTGAAATTTGTAAAGTGTAATTGACATTTGATGATGAATAAAAGTTGTGTTTATTTGTGAGTAAAGTGTTGCTATCTCTTGTTAATCGTTTACTGTATTTCTTTTGCATGTTTTGACTTCCAGAATAATTATGTTTGGTATATCATATTATTCAAATCTCCACAGTCGGTCATATGTTGGAAGTAGGTATGAATCAAGACTGTCATGAGCTGGTTGCAGAGGTCTAAGTTGTTGGACCTGGCTACAACACTCATGACTGCTCATAAGTTATGAGCATTGGAATCAACCCACGCTCACTGGTATCACTTCATGGAATTTATCTCAAGTGATTGCCAGACGGTAATATCATATAAGTCTTCAAACCTAGAGGTATGACTTGTTGCCTATGAGTTGGTTATGCATTGATCGTACGGAATCGCATTGGTAACTCGATGTTATAAAACCTACTTTTGTGTGTGATTCAACAAGTAGTAGAACAAGTGTATGAGTCGAAGTTTATATGTCCCTTCTTGGATTACAAGTGATATCTGGGCCCCTCGATGATTTTGTTTTGACCTAAGTATCGGGCCCGGTCAGAACCAAATTGATGTGTTCAATTTAGCTCTATGTCAAACAAATCAGAAATCTGGAAACAAACTGCTGGACAATAAGTAAGACATTGTTCCATGTATATGTCTGACTGATATCTAGAACAGAAGATTATACGATCACTTATCTTAAATGCCACATCATCATCTTCTCAGTTCCGAGAGACCTTGAAAGAGCTACAATTGTTGATCGGTTCCTGAAGTCATACTTGCAGTTATAATTACTAGACTTATCCAAGTGGGATACTATTAGATAAGGTGTCTAAGTCCATAACTATTTCTGGTATGTACTTGACCCGACCCGGCATGGTCCATTTGGGTTGCATGGCTTCATGCATTTGGATAGACTAAATGAGAGAAATAACACTTGTGGTTTATTAATATATTATAAGTTCTACTATATTAATAGTATTATTTAATTAGTATTGATCAAGAATTAATTTGGAATTAATTAAGTGATCAAAAGATGACTAATTAAATATATTGGTTGATTATGTAAATCGTCCATAACTTGTATAGTGGGCTAAAAGGCTCCATGGATTATCAAGTTGGATTAAACCCATAGGATGATCCATGGGAATTACAAACCCATGGGTCATAGAAATGAAGATTCATGTCACATTAGGGTTTAGATGGTGTAACCCTAGATGTGACACACTATATAAGCAAGATGTTACTCACCAAAATTGGCTACACTAAGTTACAAGAGGGCTAGGCGAATTTTTACAAGTGTTTGCATTCTCTCAAATCCATTCCAAAGCATTTGGTGTTGTCTAAAGCATTTGAGGCATCACACTAGGGGTACTAGGCTCTCAACGTTTTCAAGGAATCAAATCAACTACAAGGTATGTAATTCTAGCCATCTTTTAGATTAAAAGTTCCCCATGTATGCTAGATAGGATTATGAACCATGGAAATCATATTTTGCATGTATTTTAGCAAAACATAGATCCAAGGTTTTCTAAGGTTGCATGTACACTTAGAGGTGTTAGAATGCTCAAAACCCATCACTACTTACAAGCTCTGGTTGATCGTACACTTGCATCCTCCTTTATTATTTTGGAAAAACCATTTGAAAATTATTTTGAAAATAATTTCCTTGATTTGAGTCTAGATTCACACGAGTCTTCCTCCAATTCACTCACACCAAGGCTCTGATACCAACTTGTAACATCCAAAAAAATCAAGCCAAATTTAAACTTTTAAAATTAGCTCAAAACCATTAGGTTATTACCAAACACTTTCCAAAATGGTTCAATGTCAATTGTATCACAGAATCAATCACAAAATAAGAGGAGGTGCATGATCAGGCCTTCGCCTGCCCACGGTCATCCGAAGTAGCTGTAACACTAATCAATAAATGTAAGCTCGAAGGCTTAATGAGTGACCCCCAAAATACCGATACACATATAATCCACATAACCATATCAGCAATATTGTAACATAACAAACTGAACAGCATGCAATGGGTCCATAGCTTTACAAAATGGATTACCCATGGGCCTACAGTGTGAGTCTGGCTTGTCTTCCAGGCCCATAGCTCACAACTGGCTTGCTACCGAGCCCACAGTACGATTTTGGAATGCCCCACCCGACCATCAGCTCGTAACTGAAACGCTCCTAAGTCCACGGTACAAGTCTGGCATACCCTGCCCGGCCCTCATCTCGTATCTAGAATACTCTTGGGGTTTGTTGGCTACTGCACGAAGCAGTACAACCTCAACTCATCCTACATAATATGTTGACATATAACATATAAGTGCACATACAGGTAATCAGACAGTATCACAGGTAGTCCTACAGGTCTACCAGGCTAGCATATCAACTAACTCATAGTCATCGTATCAATAGCTACTAGGATATCAAATTCAATGGGCTGGCCTTGGTGCCTTAGACCCTTTAGTACAGTGAGAATAACTCACCTCGCAAGTAGCTAGGAACAGTATAGTCTACTCCTCCCAAAACAGCTCTAACCACCAACACCTATAATCATAATTGGTTCATTCCCATAAATTTCCCCAATTTACCAAAATGCCCTTAAAAGTCAAACTGGTCAACCCTTGGTCAAAGTCAAAGTCAAAGGTCAAGGTCAATAATCCATGTTGACCCTACTCGTCGAGTGCAGCTCACAACTCGTCGAGTTCTTTAGGAATCCAGAAAGCACCCTACTTGACTCGCCGAGTTTCCAACCAACTCGTTGAATCCTTGCGCGTATAGATGTTGAGAAACCCTAACTGACTCGTTGAGTCATATCCCAGACTTGCCGAGTCCATGCAGAAGCCAACAATTGAAACCCCCCCTAACTCGCCGATTTGGATTATCCAACTCGTCGAGCCATGGATTCCAATTCATGTCCAGTCGATTCTGAACTACTCCAATGTTCCAAACAGTAGATGTAGCCTCCTAGGGCCTGGTTGTCACGTAAAGTTGCAAACTTTACGTGCTTGCAAGGTCTTAATGAGTGAAACTAAGATTAAAGAAGAACTCAAGGCAAGGAAAAGGCCATGGCTTGACAAAGGCCTCAACTTTATGATAATAGGGGGCCCAAGGAACCCAGATCTGAAGTTGCAACCTCAGATCTTGCTCCAAATCGAAAATACAACCATAATACCTTAAAAAGGGCTCTAAACCCAAGATGAAAAGATCTAGATAAATGATAGCCAAGGTAACGACTTGTTACCTAAAGTGAAGTAGAACTTAGATCTACAGCCTTCCTCTTGCTCCAAGCTCAAGTGCTTCAAAACCTTCCTTCCACAATCCATCTCAAAGCTTCATGTCACACACAAGAGAGAGAAACGGCGATTTAGGGTTTCTGGACTTACAATGGGCTTTAAGGGAGGCTAAGGAGGGTTAATGAACCTTTAAATACGACGAAAACCCCGGAAATTAGGGTTTCATCCTCCAGCTCTAACTCGTCAATTCTGTCCTCCAACTCGCCGAGTTGGCCACTTAAAATCCGCGACCAGAACCATTCCTACTCGATGAGTCAGGGCATCCAACTCGTCAAGTCGACCTTAAAAATTGGAAATATATTACTGAAAGTTTATACCTGAGAGTCAAGGCGTTATAATGGGTAGCTCTTTTTTTTGGTCTTGAAGAGAAAGTACTAATGTAAATTGATTCCAAACTATATCCTTTGAACTATAGAGTATTGTTGCTATGATGTAACACCCATTTTCCAAAATGGGTCAGTTAGTGACCTGAAGGAGTCAAAAGTATGGTTTTTGGGAAAACCATTTGCCACAATGTGGTGTATGGAATGTCACGACGTAGCATGGCTTGTTTTGTGTGTGTATGGAATGCCACAAGGGTTTCATCCTTCATGCATAAGTAAGAGCTTGTTTGCTTGATTGAAGTGCTTGTTCTTGGATTTTGGTGAAGCTTGAGGAAGGAGGAAGTTCATATTGTTCAAAGGAAGCAAGAAACTAGCTTGCATCCATCACCCTCTTCTGATTTCTGAGTTATTGAAGGTATAAAGTTCATACCTTGACCTTTGATCTTCTTGTTTCAAGTTTGAGTTCATTTTGGATGGTTTTGGTCCCTTCCAAGGATGCTCTTTAAGTTTGAGGGACTCCAAAGCTTGTTTAGGCTCTCAAATGGTCATTGGGTTTATAAAAATGAGAAAAGAGTCATGCTTGGGAGTATCTTGTGTTCTCGAGCAAGCCTTAGACATATTAAGGACTTAATGGACTTAGGGTTGTAGATCTTGCTTTGGAGTGAGGTTCAAATGGATAAAGTTGGAAACTTTATCCATTAAGTCAATGAGAAGGACTAGATCTGAAGTTTTGAAACTTGATCTATAAGGATTAAGCTCTTAATGAAGAATTATAGAATATGCCAGTGACCACGATGTGGCCGAGGAATGACCACCACGTGGTGGAGTTTTGTTTCATGATTTTTTTTGTTTGAATATGCCCAAAAACATGGCGATGTCCTGTATGTCTCCTTTTTTTGTCATGTCATTCCCACGATGTGGCCTAGGGGTCTCCATGTTATAGTGAATGCTGACTTGGTTGACCTTTGACTTTATTTGGTTTGTTCATTGAGGTTTTATCTCTTTTGATGTTAGTTGGTTTGCAAGATTAAGCAGTGCATAGCATGAGATTGTTGTTGTACTTCTCCAGTTCTTCAGTTCACGTGAGTTTCTCACTATGCCACATATCTCATTGTATATCCTCTGCATGGTAGGATAAGGGTACTGTTAGAGTACGAGTATGCTAGTTGACTAGGATGACTTCTTGTTATGCATGTGCAGTGTTGGACGCCTGGTGTCATGGCATGTTAGATTGGTAGGGTCTTGCCTGATGATCGTATGATATTGTTAGAAGTTGTGTTTGGTTAGGGTAACTGGGGAAGGCCGGTTATCAGGTTTATGTAGTTTTGGCTAGCGAATGACTTGATTGAGAAGTGGTCAATGACAAGGTAGCTAGGGAAGGCTAGTTGCCTAGGGAATGTAATATGCTATGTTCTATTATGTGTTTACGTTATATGATTATATGGTAATGATAGTTTTGGTTCTATGTAGTTTAAGGTGGATAGCCTGAGAACTCTTGGTCTAATGTCTGATTACGATCTTGTTTTCTGAATTTTCGCTGTCGGGTGGATCATCTGTTCGACTATCTATATGATCAGTGTTGTAAAACTTGCCAAGTTGGCCGATTACTCCTTCGAGTACTCACTACTCGACCCCTTACCGAGGCGAGTTACAAAATCTCGAGTACTCCTCGATGGGCCCCTTACTGAATTGAGTAGTGTTGTAAAACACGGTCAACTCGGTGATTAATATGTATAGTATAGTTAATGATTTACTCATGAAGTGAGACCACTATATATTTTTTTTTTAGCTTTTGTGTATTCACATGTCTCTAATTTTATTATATAGTTCAATCCACTTATGATTTTGACATAAATAATTTCCCAAAAAATATTTCTACATGTATTATCTAATCCGAGTACTCACTACTCGGTAGTCGGCCGAACAGGTACCGAGTAATGAGTTTTACAACCTTGTATATCATCCCTGCCTACCTATGACTTTATCAATTGTATGAAAGACAAGGATTTGACCCCTGGAAATTCTATGAAAGACTAGGATGCCAAGTGAATGAATGACCAGTTGGATTAGTGTCTAAGCCCGTAACCATATTTGGTAAATACTTGACCCGGTTGTGCATGGTCCTTTTGGGTTGCCTTCACCAAAGCAACTTGACTGGAGAAATAAATAGAGAAAGAGGTTATTATGATTTATTAATATGTTATAAGAATAATATATTAAAGGAGAAATCATATTTGTTTAATTAATATTAGTCAATAATTAATTAGGAATTAATTTTGTGATCAAGTGCAATTAATTAAACTAGAGGGGCTGAATTGTAATTATGTGATAGTTGCAAAATAGGGCAATGGTTATCCTTGGAGAAGGGTGGACGAATTCAAGGGATTGGATATCCTTGAAATCGTCCATATGGTCCAAGAGATAAGGGTTATCAAGGCTTATCTTATGGTTGCTTGGTGGGCAAGTAACTAGATAAGGATAAGGACTGAAACCCTAATCCCAACCCTATATAAAGACCCCTAGGCGTTGAAAAATTGTCCCACTTGTTTCTAAGAGATCCCTAGGCCAATTTCTACCTTCTATCTTCTCTCTCTATAGCCTCTCCAGTTGCTTGTGGTGTTTGTGAGCCATTAGAGGCACTACACTTGTGGTGCTTGCTTTCAAGACTTAGGGTTTGAAGATTTAAGTTGTTATTGCAATATAACAACAAGAGGTATGTGATCTAACCTTATATATGAATTTACAAAATAGCAATCTACTTTAAGGTTTTATTCATGTGTTCATAATGTTCTGTATCTAATAGTGAAAACATAGATCCAAGTCTAGGGCTGCATGCACACATAGGATTGTATGTATAAAACCCATTAGTGGTATAAGAGCCTTTCGTTAACTTGTTTTCAATTAGTATTATTCAATTGTATGAACTTGACAAATTAGGGTTTATAGCCAATAAACCCTAGGAGGCAATAGATTTCGAGCTTAGGGTTTCCTAACCCTAATTTGCGAAAATCTTGAAAGGGTTTTTTGAATCCTTTCCTTTTAATCAAAGATTTTGAAATCTAGGGTTTGCAAACCCTTAGATTTCGAGATTTGCCTCCTTACCCAAGATAAGATCCTAAATTTTAGGGATTTGGATAATCCCATATCTTGTAATTATCTCTTAATAGTTAAATATGGTAATTAAAAATGTTGAATTATCCCCTCCTATTATTTTCGAGATTTAGAGGGATAAAGGGATTAGGATAAGTTATTTGTTTAAATGGTAATTATCCTGTAAGATTTGATAATCCCTTATGATTTAATAATTTGAATTAATAGTTTAATTTGAGATAATTATTAAATCAAGAGTTTTAATATTTAAAATTTTAATTTAAATGGTATTAAATTTCGAAAATTTTAAATTGAAGATTAAAACCCTAGTATTTTTGAAATGTTTAAAATACACCCTATACTATTATATTATTACAAGCTTAATAAATATATATGTATAACTAAAATGACAGTCTTACCGTTACTAGGCCTCATTCACGAAGTCGGTCTATAAGGTGGGTATAAGGTTGTAGCCTATAAAATGGCGCTTAATGGGTGTACACTCACACCCACCGCTTGCTTGACTGGTGGAGGGTCGTTAGCCGAATGGGTAGGATAGGGCAATTCTCTCTTCATTAATAAGTATAATGAATCTATATAAAGTAACTAAACATTTTTCAAATTCCCAATCCGAGTTACTATAGGCAAAAGTGAAATTGATGCAATCCCATGAAATTACACTTTGCACCCTTGCTAAGAAGTTAGTGGAGCGTGCGTGGTTTACTGGCACACTAATTGGTTCTAAGCAAAGGTGGTAAAGGGTGGTTTACCGGCACATTGAATAGGTGATTGTAACAATGAAGGCACCATGTAGATTTGCATGGTTATTCACACCCACTTTGTGATCCTCGGCATCCCAGTCATAAACGAGAGGGGCATATCGAGATTTAAACATGCCATTGAAAATTTCAATGAATCTCCAAGAAAATCTAGGAATTCTCAATACATTTAAAACTTAAGCATTTATTTTTCATGGTGAAGAATTAGTGAATCGTCATTCACTTACCTCCAAAATATTTGCGTGTTGGATTACTGCATCCCTTTTCTAATATGTAAATAATGTTGTTGGATCCTAGCCCTAATTTTTCATTTTGGGTGTTTAATTAGGGATTAAATTCTAATCAAACTTTGTCCTTTCTATTTGTAGATGTCTAACACAAACAACGTTGCTGCTAGCTCATTCACACTAATGAGCCTTTGTCAAAAAGTGACTTTCGATGGATCGAACTTTAGCGAATGGATAAGATACATTCGCACTATCACGCGTTACGAGGACAAAGAGTATGTTCTCGATGAGAAGCTCGAGAAGATCAATCCATAAACTACTACTCCCCAAGAGATGGCTGTCTTTGAGACCTATGAGCGTGATGCAACGAAAGTTCATTGCATCATGATAACCATAATGAACTCCGAATTCCAAAAGTCCTATGAGGACATGTATCCCTACAAGATGCATATAGACTTGATGGAGAGATATCACCAAAGCGCGAGGCAAGAGCGCTATGAAATCATTACAAATATGATCACTGCTAAAATGGGAAGTGGAGAGTCTCTAACCGTGCACTTGCAAAAGATGCAAAGGTATGTTGATCGTCTTCGCAAGTTGAATGTCAACTTTGGGGAAGATTTGGCTATCGACATTGTTCTTCACTCCTTTCCCTCATGCTAAAACCAATTTAGGATGACCTACCACATGAACAAGGAAGAGGTCACCCTAAGCAAACTCCAAGGGCTCCTAAGGACTGCTGAGAGCAACCTAAAGGACAAGTCTGTTGCACCAACTCCTAATCCACCCGCTGCTACTGTTTTGGCAATTGGGCAAAGAAGGGGCAAGAAGAGGAAGGCTCCGTCAAAGAGCCACCACAAGGGAAAGTCCCAAGATGGTTCCTCTTCTAGTGGGACCAAGGTTGATCCTGCTAAACCCAACTCTAACCCAAAGGAGGTAGAGTGACATCATTACCACAAAATAGGGCATTGGAAGAGAAGCTGCCAGGAATATCTACAAGCCATCAAGGATGGAAAGATCAAGCCATCTTATGCAAGTATATACACTATTAAATCTAATGATTCATCTCATGCTATTTCTTCGGTTCTTGATACAGGATGTGGTTACCACATTTGTTCTGATTTGCAGGGACTAAGAAGAAATAGGGATGTGGAGCATGGAAGAATAAATCTAATCATGGGAAACAGAAGATCGTCGCCTGTCACCAAGATTTGAGTGTATTCTTTAGTGCTTAGTAATGGATTAGGTTTAGATTTAAATAATTGTTGCTACTCGCCAGATATGGCAAGAAACATCATTTCTTTTCATGGTTTGTTTAGACAAGGATTTAGATATTCATTTAATAATGAGAATGGTTCTATTTATGCTTATCTAAATGGTGTTTTATACTTTGAAGCAATGCCTTGTAATGGAATTTATGAAACTGTTATGGTTGTAGATAACCTAGGAAATGATGTGTTGTGTATGGATTCTTCCAATAGTATGGATAAAGCATCTTTGTGGCATTGTCGTCTTGTACATGTCAACAAGAAGCGCATAGCCCAACTCCAAAAGGATGGAGTGTTGGAGTCATTCGACCATAGGGAAGATGACATGTGCGAATCTTGTTTACTTGGAAAGATGACCAAGTCACCCTTCACTGGCACTTGTGAGAGGGGTGAGGGTTTATTGGATCTCATACATACCGATGTATGTGGACCCTTTAGATTCACCACAAAGGATGGAAACTGCTTCTATGTGACTTTCACCGATGATTATAGTAGATATGGGTATATTTATTTAATCAAGCACAAGTCAGAAACGTTTGAAAAGTTCAAAGAATTCAAGCATGAAGTGGAGAATCAATTGGACAGGAAAATCAAGATGCTTCGACCCGATCGAGGAGGAGAGAACCTAAGTCTTGAATTCCACGACTATCTCAAGCAATGCGGAATAGTTTCGCAATCGACACCACCTAGGACACCACAATTGAATGGTGTGGCAGAAAGGCGTAATCAAACCCTGTTAGACATGGTTCGTTCTATGATGAGTCATGCTTCATTACCTATCTCATTCTGGGGGTATGCCTTAGAGACTGCCGCCCATATCCTTAACCGAGTCCCTACAAAGAAGGTTGCCAAAACACCTCACGAGATGTGGACAGGGAAAACTCCCTCGTTGGCACATATCAAGGTTTGGGGCTGTGAAGTTTTCGTAAGATGAGATACTCACGACAAGATCGAACCTCATAGTGAGCGATGTATTTTCATCGGCTACCCGCAGACATCCTTTGGATATCTCTTCTATAGACCGAGTGACAATGTTGTCTTCATTGCGAGAAGAGGAATTTTCCGAGACCGAGAACTCATAAGCCAAGGAGATAGTGGGAGGCAAATCGATCTTGAAGAGATTCAAGAATCGAGCGATGAAGGAACCTCTCACGCAGGCGCTCAACCCGAGGAGGAAACTCCAGTTGAACCAATTAACCAATCCTTACCTCTTAGACGTTCCGAAAAAGTTAGAGTTCAACCCCAGTTGTATGGTTTTCATATTACTACCGAAGGGGACACATATATTAGTGACAGTACACTTGTAAATCTAGATGAACCTAACAGCTATAAGGAAGCCATGGCAGGCTCGGAGTCTGCTAAATGGAAAGAGGTGATGGACAACGAGATTCAGTCCATGTATGACAACAAAGTTTGGAATTTGGTTAACAATGTGCCCGGACATAGGACGGTTGGGTGCAAATGGATCTTCACGAAGAAGACCGACGTGGATGGGAATGTGCACACGTATAAAGCACGATTGGTGGCGAAGGGCTTTACTTAAACTCCCGAAGTTGACTATGATGAGACCTTCTCACCAGTTGCCAAGATAAAATCTATTAGGGTGATGCTAGCCATTATTGCATTTCATGATTATGAGATTTGGCAGATGGATGTCAAGACTGCTTTCCTTAATGGGAAGTTGGCTGAGGATGTTCACATGGCTCAGCCAGAGGGTTTTGTCGATACGAAGCATCCCAATAGAGTGTGCAAGCTTGAGAAGTCCATTTATGGACTTAAGCAAGCATCTTGCAAATGGAATCTTTGCTTCGATGAGAAAGACAAAGAGTTTGGATTTGTACGAAGTGAAGATGAGTCATGTGTATATGTCAAGGCCAGTGGGAGTATAGTTAGCTTCCTCGTTTTGTATGTTAATGACATACTGCTCATAAGAAACGACATCCCGACTCTGCAGGAGGTTAAGTCCTGGCTCGAGAAGTGCTTCGCTATGAAGGACCTCGGAGAGGCTTCCTATATTTTGGGAATAAGGATAGTGAGAGAATGAAGTAAGAGACTAATAGGACATAGTCAAAATACTTACTTGGATAAAGTACTAAAACGTTTTAGTATGGAAAACTCAAAAAAGGGAGAACTACCGATACAGAGTAATGCCAAGTTGAGTAAGACTCAAAGTCCGAGTACCGAAGCTGAGATAGCAGAGATGAGCCGAGTACCCTACGCTTCCGCAGTTGGCTCGATCATGTATGCTATGACTTGTACTCGTCCTGATGTGGCATTTGCCTTGAGCATGGTCAGTAGATATCAGGTGAACCCGGGCAAAGCTCATTGGATTGCGGTTAAGAATATCCTTAAGTACCTTCGGAGGACCAAGGAATGGTTTTTAGTCCTCGGAGGGAGTGATGACATGAAGGTGTGAGGGTATAATGATGCAAGTTTCCAGACCGACAGAGACAACTACCGTTCGCAGTCGGGCTGGGTCTTTACCCTAAATGGAGGAGCGGTGACTTGGAAAAGTTCCAAGCAGGAAACTATAGCTGATTCAACGTGCAAACCAGAGTACATTGCAGCGAGCAAAGCGTCGAAGGAGGCAATATGGTTGAAGAACTTCATTGGTGACCTTGGAGTTGTGCCTGCCATAAAGGTGCCTATGGAAATTTTCTATGATAATGAAGGAGTGGTTGCCTTGACCAAGGAACCGAGGGATCATGGTAGATCTCGACATATCGACAGAAAGTATCATTTTATTAGACATGTAGTAGAAGAAGGACACCTCGTGGTTAAGAGGATATCATCAGAATATAACCCAGCAAATCCGCTTACAAAGGGACTGAGTAGGGTTAAGCACTTGCTGCACGCTAGGAGCATTGGGCTGAAGGATGATATTAGTTTAGATTAGATAGTTTTAGAAACATATAATGGATAAATGTAATTGACATTTGATGATTAAATAAAGGAGTATTGTTTATAAGTAAGGTTACTGTCTTATGTTAATTATTTAACTATTGTTTCAATTTGCATGTTTTGACTTCCTAAATAATTGAGCTATTAAGAATAATCGAATTATTCGAATGATCCACAATCGTTCATATGTTGGAAGTAGGTATGAATGAAGATTGTCATGAATTGGTATGTAGAGTGTCTAAAATGTATTAGACATAGCAAAGGTTTGTTGCAACGTTCATGAGTGCTTATGAACAAGTTTTGAGCATTGGAATAAACCCGCGCTTGCAGGAATCTTTTTATGGAATGTGACAAAAGTGATCGCAAGACGATAATATCATATGGTCTTAAAACCAAGATATATGGTTTATTGTTTACTAATTGGTTGTACATTGATAATGCGAAATCACATCAGTAAATTGATGTCATAAAACGCATTGTTGTGTATAGTTGATTAATGAATAGTAAATGCATATAAGTCGAAGTTTATCTGTTACTTCTATCCTAAGAGGGTAAAAGCGATATCACGGCCGCTCGATGATTTGATTTGACTTATGTGTCAGACTCGGTCAGGACTGAATTGATGTGTTCAATTAAGTTCTATGTCAAATGAATCTAAGATCGAGAAACCAACTGCTGGACAATTAGTTCCATGAAATTGTCCACACAATATCTAAACAGAGGATTCTACGATCCCTTATCTAAAGGACAGGTTACTGATAAGATTAGAGTACGACAGCGTCTTTGAGAGCTACGATTTCTAATCGAGTTGTATGTTACATTTGTGGTTACTAAACTTATCCAAGTGGGAGACTATTGGATTAGTGTCTAAGCCCGTAACCATATTTGGTAAATACTTGACCTGGTTGTGCATGGTCCTTTTGGTTTGCCTTTACCAAAGCAACTTGACTGGAGAAATAAATAGAGAAAGAGGTTATTATGATTTATAATATGTTATAAGAATAATATATTAAAGGAGAAATCATATTTGTTTAATTAATATTGGTCAATAATTAATTAGGAATTAATTTTGTGATCAAGTGCAATTAATTAAACTAGAGGGGCTGAATTGTAATTATGTGATAGTTGCAAAATAGGGCAATGGTTATCCTTGGAGAAGGGTGGACGAATTCAAGGGATTGGATATCCTTGAAATCATCCATATGGTCCAAGAGATAAGGGTTATCAAGGCTTATCTTATGGTTGCATGGTGGGCAAGTAACTAGATAAGGATAAGGACTGAAACCCTAATCCCAACCCTATATAAAGACCCCTAGGCGTTGAGAAATCGTCCCAGTTGTTTCTAAGAGATCCCTAGGCCGATTTCTACCTTCTCTCTTCTCTCTCTATATCCTCTCCAATTGCTTGTGGTGTTTGTGAGCCATTAGAGGCACTACACTTGTGGTGCTTGCTTTCATGTAACGCCCGCAAATCTGGGCTAGTCAAATTAGAGGCAATAGGGGTCGAAAACGACTTTTCGACAAAAGATTATTTAGAATAAATAATCTTAACCAAGTTGTAGAGTATGTTACAAGGTTTTCGTACATATAAAGAACGCCGAAAACCGAGTTATAACGAAGAAGTTATGACCCGTTGAAGTTTCGCGACGGAACCGGCACGATACCGGGAAATGTAAATAGTGAATTTATGATAGAGCGAGATTTAGCCTTAGCGATCTAAACGAAAGTCGTAGAATATGTTAAACTAAGAACATCAATAAAAAGAACGGCCAAATCTGACTTCGTATGAGGAAGTTATGATTTTTCTAAGATTTAGCATAGCAGTGCACAGCCCGAAATCTGAATTTTAGATCGGTCGATTTTTAGCCGACGGGATCTAAATGAAAGTTGTAGTACTCGTAAATACCAACGCGTGGATATAAAGAACGTCGATAATAGAGCTCGTATGCAAAAGTTATGGACGAAGCTTAGTCCCTACTTTTCGAGCGCGGCGAATTCGATACAGTTTCGTAAATACGAGATAGAATGAGAATTAGCCAACGAGGTCTAAATGAGAGTTGAAGATCTCATTAATAGGAACTCAACGGTAAAAAGACAGACAAAAATGGAGCTCGTATGCGAAAGTTATGGACGAAGCTTAGTCCCTACTTTTCGAGCACGGCGAATTCGATACAGTTTCGTAAATACGAGATAGAATGAGAATTAGCCAACGAGGTCTAAATGAGAGTTGAAGATCTCATTAATAGGAACTCAACGGTAAAAAGACAGACAAAAATGGAGCTCGTATGCGAAAGTTATGGACGAAGCTTAGTCCCTACTTTTCGAGCGCGACGAATTCGATACAGTTTTGTAAATCCGAGATAGAATGAGAATTAGCCAACGAGGTCTAAATGAAAGTTGAAGATCTCATTAATAGGAACTCAACGGTAAAAAGACAGACAAAAACGGAGCTCGTATGCAAAAGTTACGGACGAAGCTTAGAGACTACTTTACTATAAAACTCCTATACATACAAGGGTGAACTCCTCATATTTTCTTCACACCATAAGCCTCTCTTTCTCTCTCTAACTTCTCTCTAGCCTCCCCAAACCCCTCCCAAGTCTACGGAACCTCCCTAGCACGAGAAGAAAGCCCCGGAGCGCCCGACGGCTCCGAGAAGAAAAGCTTTCGGCTTGGAAACGCTACTCCAGCGAAGCCCGATTTTTAATAAAAACTCGCGGTAAGTGAGCTACGCCTATACTATATTAAATATTGATTTTATTTAATTATAGTAACATTATTAGGACCTTAAAATAATTATTTGGGCTATTATTATGAGTTATATTGAGTGTTATTTAACGCTTATATAATAGTAATAATAGCTAGACTATTAATTAGTCGTGGTTAACGTTAAAAACTAAACCCTAGTGGTATTGATACTAGGTTTTGTCGAGGAAAATTGTTTTGAGATAACGAAGTGCTGTCTGAGTTCGGAATCACCACCTAATCAGGTGAGTGCATGGTCTCTTTCATCTTACACATAGATATGAAGTATTTTAATATAAATTACGTGTTATGTGTGCATATTGTCTGAATACTTGTTGTCTATGCTGGTGAAAGATTTTTATACATGTTTTAAAAGATGTAAACTGTATAAAGTATTTTATATCTACAAAATATGTTGGGTAAAACATGGGTAGATGAATGATGATGGATAAAAGCTGAAATAGAGGAACATTAGTAGTACGGACCTAGTGCCCTATAGGTATACATTGGCAGCAGTGGACCTAGTACCCTATAGATGAGCACTGGCAGCTGCACCACAACCCGTAGATGATTTAGATCTACGGTAAACGTCCTAGCAGCTGCGCTCTAAGGATAGTATCGGCAGCTGCGCCTAATAGGGAGCCTTATGACCATGACAGTAGTGTTTAAAGGTCAATACCGACAGAAGCGCCTCATAGAAAATGTCCTAATTCTGGCAGCTGAGCCTAAGTGACAATATTAGCAGCTGCGCTTGACCAATGTGTCATTGGCAACAATGGACTTCATGTTGTTTCCTTACGATGATCCTTAGGAATGAATGAATGAGAAATAGTTGATTCTTAGGGTAGATCCCTAAGAATAAAGAAGATAATGGGGATGGGTAATTGGGTTGATTGTTTGATTGTTTAAACATAATAATTATATTATTGTGGGTTGAAAACCCTATGTACTCACCAGGTTTCCCAACCTGACCCACTCAGTTTATTTATATCACAGGTGTTGATATGAAGTGACATTACACTGAGAGATTTAAAGAGATGTAGATCACTAGTGTAAATAATTGTAAGTTCTGTTTATGCTTATGTTTCTGTATTAACGATGACATCCCAAACATTTTAAAATGAAATAAATACGTTTCTTCGAAAATGTTTTAATAACGTATTTACCATGTTTTTCTGGGAACAAATTCCGCAACATTTTTATAAAATGAAGTACTCTGATTTTTATAAAGCATAAACAACATCGGTCTTTTTTGGCCGTGAAAATGGGGATGTCACATTTCAAGACTTAGGGTTTGAAGATTTAAGTTCTTATTGCAATATAACAACAAGATGTGTGTGATCTAACCTTATATAAGAATTTTGAAAATAGCAATCTACTTTACGGTTTTATTCATGTGTTCATAATGTTGTGTATCTAATAGTGAAAACATAGATCCAAGTCTAGGGTTGCATGCACACATATGATTGTTTGTATAAAACCCATCATGACCATGATCTGGCCCTTGGAAAATGTATGAAAAACCAGCATCTAGCATCAGGCAATTGTATGTAAGACCAGGATTTGGCCCTTAGTATTACAAGGAAAGACCACGATTTGCCTATGATAGGAAGTGATTGTAAGACTATAATTTAGCCTATAACATTCACTCGGGGTTGGGATAGACGCGTTATTTTATGTATGATTGTTATATATGTGATATACATGTTGATAAGAGAGTTGGCAGGTTGACGTTAGAGCCAAGGACTTTGTGTGGATGCATCGTATATATAACCTAATATTTTAGTGCTTGTGTCAAGTCAGGTATATAGCCTAAAATATTTTAGACACACATCTCACATTCATCACTTAGTGTTCTAAGTTTAATCTCGGATTTATCAAAATTCCTAGTTCGCTTAAACTAATGCTTTGATTCCAAATATGACATCCCTTATTTTACAGCCAATTAAAAAAAATCTTTATGATTATTTAAAACAAGGTATTCTTTTATTAGTACGAAATTTCCCAAAACGTTATTAAATTGAGATAATATCAATATCAAAGCATTTCAGAAGAAATGTTTTTCATTAATATTTAAAAACTTTGGATGACATATCTGATGGGTTTTATGCATAAGAACAATCCTATTTGCTCATACAAACCCTAATGCTTGGATCTAGGTTTCTCTATTGTACATGCTTTGAATCCAAGACTTGCAACCCTAGATCTATCATATATAATTCGAAATTGACATTATGAAAACAGATCAAAGTCTTTTTCCTCTTTCAAATAGCTTGAAAAACTTGTAATCTTCTTGATCTTGAGCTTAGAGTCACAATTGTAACTCCTCTAATGGTTCACAAACACCACAAGCAAGAAGGCAACTATATGAGAGAGATGGGAGGATGCTAAATTTGGCTCTAGGGTTCCCTTGGAAGCAAGTGGCCGAATTTGGGAGCTAGGAATCTCCATTTATACTGCTGCATGCTAGGGTTTCAGTCAAAACCCTAATGGACAACTTATTGACCAAGCAGCCCATGGAACCTTTTGGAATAAGGCCTATGGAGGAAATTTTGATGGATCCCTATCATAATTTCGTTCACCCTTTGATCCATTAGGTTTCCCTAGTCCAAAACTCAACTGTCATACATTTGACAGTCTATACCCCTTTATTTAATTAATCTATTTTAGTCACCAAATTAATTCCCAATTAATTTATGACCAATACTAATTAAATAATATGATTTCTCTTTTAATATATTATTCTTATAATATATTAATAAACCATAATATTCTCTCTCTCTCCTTAAGTTACCTTGTCAAGTTGCTTTGGTGAAGGCAACCCAAAAGGACCATGCACAACTGGGTTAAGTACATATCAAATATAGTTACGGGCTTAGACACTAATCCAACAATATCTGATATAGAAAAAATAAGCATAAACTTGTCTTTACAAAATTGACATCAACTTATTATACTAATGGCCTAAAGTCCTCGAATCTCTTAGCAGATTCAAACATCACTATCTTTGAACCTTCATTTCGCTACCTGTGATACAAAGAAATTGAGTGGGTGTCACACCCCCAAACCGGAATGGCGGAAACGTCCAGGGGCGGATGACATCATTTTACAGTATCATAACAGTTGAATATAAATGAATCTTCGCATGCATAATTTGTTCAAAAGCAATTACAAATAACGGATAATTATAAAACATGTTGCAGCATCTCCTGCTCTCAAAATGGATCAGATACCTGTTTACTAGTTCCCTGAGAATACAAGTGATTTTGAAAAATATCAAAAATAATGTTGGTGAGTTCATAAGCATATTTTTATGAAAAGGGTTTGTAACTGTTTTGTTTAAAATGGTTTTGTATACTTCCAGAAACTCCAATATTTTCTATAAAAATGAGTTGTAAGTCTTATATCCAAGACTATATATGTATGTATGACTTTTGTATCTTTTCCTTGTAAAAAGATCATATATGTTTCTAGAAAATCCAATATTTTCTTAAATGTGAACGGTAGTCTTAAACCCTAAGACCAGAAATGTATGAAATGTTGTACTGTAAGATAGTATGTAGTTTTATTCTTTTATAAAACTGATGAAGTGTAAGCTTCCCGTAAACCAAGATAGTATTGTTAATCCCCATGTGAGTTATTATAACCATGCTTAATATGACTGTTATACCAGAACGACATTCTTCAAGCATCGGAATCGGTAGATATTTTTCATCCTAGACTTGCCGGTCTAACTGTAGCGACCAACTGAGGTGTGGGGTTGTCAATCCCATATAGATCTATACACAACTATCTCGCTCTCCCTCCAGGAGACTCTGGTTATAATGCATGACTTAAAGTGTAAGCTAGGTAGGTATGGTGAAGAGAATGTCTCACTAGAGCATTAACATATTTAAATGAACTATGACTCCCTTTTTCTTGTATAATGAACTAAGTATACCATTGCAAAATCATGAAAGTGTGGTTTTGTGACTCCCAAACTATACCAATTATAGTTTGTGTTGTATGTTTTGTTCAGACTATTTATATAATATTTTATGTAAATGCATGTAAGTCATCATGTCTAGATGTTTTAAAAGATTATAACATATAAACTTACATCCAAACACAAGTATACAATCATTTTATATGATGAAGACAATTTCTAGTTTTTGACTTTTCTGTCCATGTTTTTAGAAAAATTATAGAAAAATCATCGTAAGTCAAAATCTGGATCCGCAAACTCTCAGAGCATATAAAATGAGTCTTATTTGTCCACAATATTTTTCCCTGGCCTTAAGTGGTTCCTAACCAGAGAGAAAATGTTCATTTTTACAGACTGGTCCAAAAATATTCTGAAATGATAGATAGTTTTGTAAAAATCACCATAAATTGTAGAGAAATCATATGAATGTGTGCAAGTAGTCCTTAAAAAGGTATAGACCTAAACTATTTTCATATTGAATAGTTTTGAAATATATGTAGTTTAAGTAGGGAAAAACAATCGGTAAAAAGACCACAACTTTTCTGTAGAAAGCTGATTTTCTAAGCCTAGATATGTTTTAGTGACCTAACTTGTGTTTTTAGTTTACAAAGCTTTTAGATCAACCAAATAGGATTGGTTTACTTGTATCCCCCCCCCCCCCCCCCTAAAACATGTAAAACTCGAAAATAATGGGTGTGAACTCACCTTGAGTGGATTTCTTAGTGGATAAAGAGATGAAGATGAAAATCCTCAAGCTCAGAACACTTGAAGATAGTTGAAGAACACTTGAAGATGGTATTACCCTACGGATAATAACACATATAAATGTGTGTAAATGTAACAAAACTAGTATGAATGTGTATAAAAACACTAGATTAACAAGGAATGCTTACCAAAAATCCTAAAACCAACTTGGAGGGATGGATCTTTGGAAGACTTGAACTTGTTCTTGAGAGGATTATGGAGGAATGAAGAAGATGAAGATGAAGAGAGAGAGAGGGGGAGAGGTGAAAGAAATTTATGTTTTTGGAGTGGGGAAAATGGCCTCTCGGCCAACGTATATTTGTAGGGAGGAAAGAGAAGAGTTATGGATGTATGGGGGATATTAGTGTGTATGGCATGGAGGTTTGAAGGATAATAGAATGTAAAGTTGGGGCGTGCATGTTTGGTGGTTATTTAGGTGTCATTCATGGAAACATGATGTGTATTTGTATGTAGGGTATGTGTAACGACCCAAAAATCACGACTAAAAATTTCTTTTAAAACATTACTAAAACCATATTTATAAAACCGTATCACAAGTCATAACATAATTTTCGAGTATTAATTCAAAATATAATCTCATTATCAGAGTAAAACATTCCCAGGCTAACTGACCATGGTGTGTGCACTGCAACCTCTCCGAGCTCCTTTTTTGAAAACTGAGTACCTGAAACCAAAAATGAAACCGTAAGCACGAAGCTTAGTGAGCTCCCCCAAACTACCACATACCATATAATAACATATAAAGCACATACTGGGCCTTGCCCACTGCATCGGACCGAGGTCCGGACTAACTGGGGCCTTGCCCCCCGCATCGAACCGAAGTCCGAAAACTGACTGGGACCTTGTCCCCTACATCGGACCGAAGTTCGGACTATCTGGGGCCTTGCCCCCTGCATCGGACCGAAGTCCAGAAACAGACTGGGACCTTGTCCCCTGCATCGGACCAAAGTCCGGACTAACTGGGGCCTTGCCCCTGCATCGGACTGAAGTTCGGAAACTGACTAAACAAAGAATAACATAAACATATCAACTAGCATGAACACACATATACTGCATACTGCATCGGGCCGTAGCCCGAACACATAACACATAAATCCTATCTGAGCCACGAAGGCATCAAACATACTAACTACTGCATCGGACCGAAGTCCAGAAACTACTACTAGCTAAACGAGCCGGCATTGTGGCCTTAGACCCGTTCCTACTGGAAGGAAACTCACCTGAACTGCTGAGCTCTGTTGATAACCCTCTGGCTGCTAACCGACAACCCTCTAAGGCGCTGCTCCTCTAGCTCTTCGGGCTACCAATAACAATATATCACTTAGTTTGACAGCCCTTCAAAAGTCAACTAAGTCAACTCTGGTCAAAGTCAAAGTCCTTGTCACAGTCAACCTTCCAGGTTGACCCTACTCGCCGAGTCAGCCTACTGACTCGCCGAATTCATAAGCTCTGAAATCCCTTTCATTCGCGATTCGACTCGCCGAGTCGTCAGACCATGACTCGCCGACTCTACTGATTTCCGAGTCCTAACCTGTCCACTCACTGGGTCCCCACTCAACTCACTGATCCGAGTCTTAACTCGAAGAGTTTGGGGTTTCGCGACTTGACTCGCCGAGTCCAAGAACAGACTCGCCGAGTCCAAGACAATCTTCAATAGACTTGCCGAGTTGTTCTTCCAACTCATCGAGTTGCTACCTAACTTCATCCAACTCGCCAAGTTCACCCATGTGACTCGCCGAGTTCCTACGCGACTCTAAGACTGATATCTAGCCCGACTCGCCGAGTCATCTCCCAGACTCGCCGAGTCCATACGTGCTTCCCCATAATCTCGAGTTACAAAGCTACTCCTTTGCTCAAAACCAAAGATCTGGGTTTCTATAGTCCACTAGCAACATAAAATTGGTACCTTTACATGCTTCTTTTCCCCTAATGCCAGAAACCAAGCTAGAAAGGAGCTTAACTCATGGGGGATGGCTTTTGCATAGCAACTAACAGGGCTTTCTGCATCTTTGGTCCAAATAGAGCTCAGATCTGGAGTTTTAACTCCAAATCTAACTTGTGCACCAGTTTCTCATCACATACTCTCAAAGAAACCCTAAAACTCCATGAAAGATGGATCTAGAAAGGAGAAAGCCAAGGATAACGATTCATTACCTCCAAAATGTCCTCCTACTGAAAAGGAATCCGAATTTCCACGAACCTCCTTGGTCCAAGCTTCTTGACCTTCAAGATTTCTTCACAAAACACTTAACAATGCCCCAATTTGCTTCAAATGGATCTCACTCACGATTCTAGGGCTTCTGGATCTCAAAGAGGAGTAAAGAGGCTGGGGAAATGGTGTAATGTTCCTTAAATAGGGTGCAAACCCCCGGATTAGGGTTTTTCTCGTTCAAACCAGACTCGCCGAGTCGGTCATTTAATCCTCGATTTGGATCCCGCTCGGACTCGTCGAGTTTCTCCCTGGACTCGATGAGTTGACCCTTTGACTTAGGGCTTTCTTTCCTTTCTTGGACTTCCTGATTTTGGGGTGTTACAACTCTCCCCCACTTAAATTAACTTCGTCCTCGAAGTTTCTCTACGGCCAATCGCCCTGCAAACTGCTGTCAACACTCTGCTTGGTTGATCTATCATCCGCTGGCCACCTTTTGCGTGGCCATTCTGACTAACATTAATCCTTGTGGATAATAATCTCAGGTCAACCCTGACCCTGAACATTCTAGGAACACCACTTAATCGACTGACAAACCTTTTGATACTCCTCGAGTACTTATACTGAACACCCTAGGGTTCACCCTTTTCTTTTCCTTGCGCGATCTTCGGCCTTTCCAAGGCAACGCTCCATAACCAACTACTTCTCTGACACTGTGAAGGACCCATCCTTCACGAATCCACTACTCCCGCTACTCCCAGTACGGGTCATTACCGCTAGTATCCACTGGACACTTCTCGCTACTATAACTTAGTGTTGAGCACCCATCAATCAACTAGTCGAATTCTACCATAGTCTACTTTCCATTACTGCCACTGACTAAAAATTTCTACTGTCCCTTATCCGCCTTCCAGATGAACCGAGACCACACTGGTCCCTACTGACTTCTCCATATTTGGGTTACTGGACTCCTACCGGTTACTACACCCCATCGCAATCTCCTAGTCTCTTTCAGCGACTTCTGAAGATACCTCGACTATCTATAACTGTTCTACCCACTCTGCCACTCATACTGAATCGATGCTGCTGGAACCAGCCTACTTATCTCTCATCTAACTACTCAACTTCCAATAACTCGAGCCCTCCATTCAAAAAGAAAGGCCGCCTGCCTAATTATCCTTGCAGATCACTTATACATGGCAGAAGACTCAACTGATCCTGCTCGAGGGACTTGCCATTTCAAATCGACCAACTATACTGTCAGCACTTGCATTCCAACACAAAACCTAATACTGGCCATCACACTGAAACTATCCGAAACACTGAACTGCCTGCAATACTGAACTGCCTGAAACACTGAACTACCTGAAACACTGAACTGACAGAAGCACTGAACTGGCTGAAACATTGAAGTGGCTGAAACACTGAACTGGCTAAAGCACTAAACTAGCTGAAGCACTGAACTGGCTGAAACACTGAACTGGCTATATGGTTGCTTCCCACAACATCTCAAGACCATCCTGGTCTCCAATCATTCGTCGGTTATCTGTAACACTAAATTCCAACTCAACTGTGGAGCCCAACGACTCCTTACTTAGTCGCTCCCACGACTTCTGAATGAAATCTTTCTCTGGAACTAGTTTCCACTAGTCATCCTGACACTGTGACTCTAACAACCTCCCGATGCAACCGACCGGGTCCATACATCGAATCCTGACATCATCAAATCTAAGACTAAAAAAATGGTGGCTCCCAGACTAACGGTAGCCCTTAACATACACGAACCCAAGCGGTCCACTGCTTCCCTGATCTCATGACTGAGGTGACGATCCACTGACAAATCGCCGACTTAACCATAACTGAACCATTTGGGAATCCGAAATCTAACCCGTGGATTCCCATATTCTCACTGATGCACCCGAACTGGTGGGTATTACTGCTTTCCCCGCGTCCCAACAACACGCTCATGCTGCCTACCAACCTGGTAAATGCTACAGCTACACCCGCGGACTTACAACTCTCTATTACTATCTGGCTGCTAGTGAATGCTACGGCTACCCCCATAGACTTACAACACTCCTACTACTGTCTGACTGCTAGTGAATGTTATGGCTACCCACGCATACTTACAACACTCTACGACTATCTGACTACTAGTGAATGCTACGGCTACCCCCGCAGACTTACAACACTCTACTACTATCTGATTGCTGCTAGAAAAATGTTGCGGCTTTCCCGCCGCTCTATAATGCTCTGAAGGCTGTTTCTGCTACTAACTACTAACACGGAAGCATCTCTCGATAACTATCCTCAAGATCCTCATTCCGACTCACTAGAGCCCTACAGGCGGTCCTCCAATCCTGGATTCCCAGCCAGCTACTAACCATCTCGATTTCATGAACTAACTGTTGGGAAGTTTCTCAAACTCCCAATCCTGAACTCCTCAATCTATCAATTGCTGCTACTATCTTTTTTTCTCAGAGGTCGCGTACTCATTATGGATCTGCGTACTCTTACCCTTGTATACGCGGAGGGTTCTCCCCCACTTAGATCCGGCTAACTCCTTACTGCTCACTGGTCGAAAGGATTCCCCAACCTTCCTTCCATGAAAGGGGCAATCCGCTGCCCACCCACGTTTACCTCTGATGGCGCTCCAACTAACCCTTACCAGATTCGAACCATTCCTGCTTAACTAACCGAGCACTCTTCAATCCTTCACTGTATTTGCTTTAGTGTCTTCATCCTCAGAACTTGCGTTCAGCCTAAACATCTCCAACTCACTTCCCTACTATCCACTAGCTACTTCACTAGAAGCTTTAAATCGTCACCACTGAGGATATAACTGATCAATACCCGAATGACATCTTCCGAAAGTAATGAGGAACTACTGAATCTTACACATACATGCAACAGTCCCCGCATTTGAAGTAACCTGATCTAGAGGGAACAACCTCCAATTTACCATTCTAATTCCAAGGTATGCAGATGGCATAAAACTCAGTCACAAACATGTAATATAATACCCCGACACTTATGCTTATTGACATCAATGCAGCAACATAACAATAATATCATGAATAATAATTGACAGGAAGGTAAAAGATACGTACCCCCATCATTCAGTGCTGCTCGAATCCTTGTTGAAATCAACCGAAATACTCGGCTCCGAGTCGTGGGCGCCCTTGCCCGACCCAGATGTCTGCTGGTGGTTCTCGAAGTCCCAGGGGCAGGAGCTGGCACCTGCCCTGCTGTATACAAACTCAGACAGTGGGCCTTCCTGTGGCCCCTCTGACTACAATGGAAACATATCAGATCAAGCTCCTGAGCGATGGTAACAATACAATCTCTGCTAAAATGGCCAATCCAGCCGCACTTGAAACATCCAACATCGCCACTACTTCTACGTCTGCACACACCCTCGTGCGTCCTACCACACTTCCCGCATCGACTGCGGCTCTGATAGTCCTTCAATCTCGAATCCGACCCCTTGGGCCTCTTGCCCGTCTCTCACTCATGCGTTACCTCGTCGACCCCATCCATTGTCTGAACAATCGTGGGGCAGCTCCTCGCGAATGGCTTGCGAAACCTCCCTAACTATCCAATCATGCAGAAGTCTCTCCTGGAGATAGGGTGCCCCGCTCACTCCCATCCCCTGATGGCAAGAGCTAAAAATGGTATCTCCCTCCCTGGTGGATCCCTGAACTCCATAAGAATCAGGCTCTAGACGAGCCCCAAACTGCCCTGAAACTATCCCGGCCCTAAAGGCCTCAAGATGACTGTCCAAAAGCTCCATAATGGCCTCCCTAACTGAACCAAATATCACGGGAGTCTGATCAATGATGTTGTGCATAATCTCTGCAGAAATAACATCTCTCATCTGATCGTCAAACTGTCCGGCTCTAGAGCCTGAGCCAGATCCTTTCCTGACACCTGAATTGCCAACTAATATCTCGTGCAACGTCACCATGCTGGAATCACATCACAAATCTGATCAATATACATACCGCTGCTAAGGGATCTTTCACACACTTTACTAGTTTCCTGGTTTTGCCTTAGTCCCTCTTGAATCAAGTACAAATCCTATGCTTTTAGTAGTACGGGCCCATACTACCTTCCACATCTATTCGTACTTTCCTCAAGAGTTACCTCAACTCCACCAAGTCCCTTTTCTCTACTGCTAATCTTTGTTACTCTCATCCTAGGCTTACCCTAGGGAACCTCTGACTCCACCCAAACAGTCCTCAGCTGCTGAAGGCCTCCTCGTAATGCCAATTAGCCACCATCTGAATACCATCACATGTGACGAGGCTCAGATAATCCTTCGAGTAAAAGACTCGTCCCCACAACGGTTAGACTTAGACGAGAGTTGCGCAATAGGGCCAAATCCAGCACTCTGAGATTATTAAACCTTGATCACATGTGATGTGACGTATTCACCTAATGGCTAACTCCCATCATTCAGAGTCCCACTAAGCACAGAGCAAGCATCATACGGATAAAGGAAACATACTCATGCAAACTATTCTCATAATCAAGAAACTATACTAGCATACAATGTTAAGCTTATACTATCAGGCATAACCTAAACAGGCTATCCTACTGCTGTCTACTCAATACTAGCATGCAATTCTCATAAGGCTGAAACACATAAGCAGGCACATAAGGCATCCTCCTAGATCCTTAGTCCTATACTAGCATGTTGTTCTACTGAAACTGGAAATAAAATTGAAACTGAAAATCATAAACTTGTATGGGTAATTTGGAAGTACTTACTTGAGCTTGGCTGATTGCATGCACCACGCCCTTTTTCTCTTTTCAAGTTATTTTCTTTCTAAATATTGTTTTCGCTTTTTCTAAATCTCTTTTCTCTTCTCAAACTCCTTTTTACCAAAAATTCCTTTCGAAAATGTTTTTCTTTTGAAAACCTTTTACCATTTCCTTAGTTTGAGTCCAGACACACTCTCAAGTGTGTCTGAATCCCTCAAACCAAGGCTCTGATACCAACTTGTAACGACCCAAAAATCACGAATAAAAATTTCTTTTAAAACATTACTAAAACCATATTTATAAAACCATATCATAAGTCATAACATAATTTTCGAGTATTAATTCAAAACATAATCTCATTATCAGAGTAAAACATTCCCAGGCTAACTGACCATGGTGTGTGCACTGCAACCTCTCCGAGCTCCTTTTTTGAAAACTGAGTACCTGAAACCAAAAATGAAACTGTAAGCACGAAGCTTAGTTAGCTCCCCCAAACTACCACATACCATATAATAACATATAAAGCACATACTGGGCCTTGCCCACTGCATCGGACCGAGGTCCGGACTAACTGGGGCCTTGCCCCTGCATCGGACTGAAGTCCAGAAACTGACTGGGACCTTGTCCCCTACATCGGACATAAGTCCGGACTATCTTGGGCCTTGCCCCCTGCATCGGACCGAAGTCCAGAAACAGACTGGGACCTTGTCCCCTACATCGGACCAAAGTCCGAACTAACTGGGGCCTTGCCCCTGCATCGGACTGAAGTTTGGAAACTGACTGAACAAAGTATAACATAAACACATCAACTAGCATGAACACACATATATTGCATACTTGTCACACCCCAAAACCAAGAACGGCGGAAACGTTCTGGGGCGGAGGACGTCATGTATAATATCAACAACAATGTAAAGTAATAAACAAGCAACAACATCATCCATTGCATTAATAAAATAATTATTATAAAATTGTATTCTGTCAAATTTTGATAAACACTAAAGCATAAATCAAAATGAAAGATAAGTCTTGAACAAGCTCCATCTTCCTTTCTCCTTGCATCGGTACCTGTCTATGATGACCTGAGGATACAAGTAATTTTGAAAGCAAGTATCAGCTTTGAAGCTGGTGAGATCATAAGTATTTAGTGTCTTAATTTGTATGTAAGAATTTGTAAGTATTTGTAAGTCTATGTATTGTAAAAATGTGTAAGTGTATAAGAATTGTAAGTATTTGTAAGTCTATGTATTGTAAGAATTTGTAAGTGTATATGAATTGTAAGTGTTTGAAAAACCCTAGAATCCCTATGATTCCTTCTAGTATATGAAGGTGTCTTCTACCAAGACCTAACTGTTCTGTGTGTGTGTCTCTTGTAAGAGTATGTATTTTTCCAAAGTATAACTATCATTATCCAAAAATATAGTTTGTACATTTATGTTTAAGTGAGGTTATCACTAAAAATATGTAATGGAAAAATTAACGTAGTACTAAAACGTAGCTCTAAAAGGACTACTACCATACTAACTACCTTAAGCCGGATTTTAGGCTAAGGCACTATGTGATAAATTGCGCCATACTATCGACCAGTAACAACGACATAATGAATGGTCGAAATAAAGAAATGATGTTTGCCACCCGCAGACCTGCAGGTCCGGCTGTAGCTAGCAGCAAGGTGTAGGATTGTCAATCCAGCATAGATCTATACGCAAACTCAACGCTCCCCCTTCAAGAGACTTTGGCTGCAACTCAAGTCATGAGGTTTTAAGTCATGCTCCGATTTAAATCACAGTAATTAACGTATTCTCGTATATGTAATGTAATGTACTGTTCTAGCTGTAATGTAATGAACTGTTCTAGCAAGTATAGTAATGTAATGAACTGTAATGTTCTATGTGTGCTAGCTGTAATGTGTGTTCTCTCTATCTAGCAAGTATAGTAATGTAAACGTTCTAGTATAGTTGTATATGTAATGTACAGTAATGTTCTAGAAAGTATTGACTCATGAATGAACTGACTCATCGTATGATATCGCGTTCTAGTAATGGTTCTAGTATCTTCCTGAACTACCCATATGGTAGCTTACTAGCAATCTAAGTGGTACGTATGGACGTGGATGTATACCCTTGCTACCCAAGGGCATAAGATGAACTGGAAGGACCTTTTATGACTTTATATGTACACATGATATATAACTAATATTTAAACGACCTTCGGACGAGTATCCAATATCCCACCAGACCACATCTCAAGGCGCGAAAAGGAAATAGGGTGGATAGTCTTCCTAAGCCTTTTAAACATTTCTTATATAACTATACATATAGAGGCATGCAATTTATAATATAAAAGCATAAATAAGTTTGGTAAAACATTTGAAACATAAATATTAGTTTAAGGAAAGATCGACTTGATGTCAATCTATAAAACAATTTGAAGGCATAAGTTTGATAAAACAATATAAGTACAAGGAACATTTGTTTGAATCACAGTTGTAAATAAGTTTGAAATATGATAAACAGAGTAAGAGGTACAGTGTAAAAAGTAGTTTGAAACATATAAAATGTTTATAAAAATCATTTGAAGGAAACTGTTTGGTAAAACGGCTAATGAGTAGCCAAATCTTTTGAATGTTGTATATTAATCACATGTGATTGATGTAATAAGTAATATAATCCTACTTACTAATCACATGTGATTGACATAATAAGTAGCATGATTCTACTTGTATCCCCCCCCCATAAAACATTTAAAATAGTTTAAAACATTAGTTAAGGGGTATGAACTCACCTGCAGTATGTGATTGGAATTGAACGGGCTGTTATCGTACGGAAGGATCGGACAAGTGCTTGGTGTCAAGTGAAGACTTAGACACACACAATGATCCTAATTACATATGAAAACATATGTATATAAATAATTAGTGATTATAACACTAATTATACAAGTAATAACATTTAAGCACGAGGATAACACTTTTGGTCAAGTGCTAGGAGGCTAATGGGTTGCAACAAAGAAGTGCAATGCCCCTAATGGAAGTTTAAGGTCAAAATACCATATTCATTGGAGTTTAAGGCCCAGGGGAGTAAGCTCTTGGCCGTAAACTCTCAACCAAGTCATGAAATGGAGCTTAGAATTACTACAACCTTAGAGGGAAATTGTTTCAAGGCTATACAAGTGTTTGGGCACCACATTGACTCCTTTGGGGAGTTTACGGCCCAAAGACCCTTTTCCCTTGGAGTTTACGGCCGTAAACTCCCTTGGGAGGGTTCTTATTGTTCTTTCAAGTCTCCAACATTTCTAGGAACAAGTCTAGGCTTTAGTACTTGGCTTAAGGAAGATTTATGGCACTAAATGGTACCATTTTATGGAGTTTACGGCCTTGGAACTTTTTGGGCCGTAAACTCCCTCACACATGGGGTTCTAAATGTCTTAGTTAGTCCAAAACTCATCTAGGTACATGCCCTAATTGTCTCTTGGCCTAAGGAAGTGTTTAGGGTGTCCTTTGACCCCTTTAAAGGAGTTTACGGCCCAAGAAATACTCTTGGCCGTAAAATCTTCAACACTTGTGCTTTTCATGAGTTTTCTAGGTCCTAAACACATTAAGGTACTTGCCTAAAATAGAGTCCAAGCCTTAGGAAGTGTTTGAAGGGATTTTGGCACTTAAACTTTGAGTTTACGGCCTAAAGAGCTTCTTGGCCGTAAACTCCCTTCTAGAATTGATTTCTAATTGTTTTGGTGGCATAAATCATGAGTTTAAGGCTTCTAGGTTTTTGCTCTAAGGCTAAAGGAACATTAGGCACTCATTTGTGCCCTTTACTTGGAGTTTACGGCCCAAGAGATGTTCCTTGGCCGTAAACTCCTCAAACTACATGGTTTTGATTTGTTTCTAGCCTCTAATGCTCATACATAAAGTCCTTAGCTAGATGCCTAACACGGAAATGGGACTAGATGGCCTTTAGGCTTGATTTTGGAGTTTACTCCCCAAGAACGTTCTTGGGCGGTAAACTCCCGGATCTTGCATTTTAGACATGTAAACAATGTTATTTAGCATATAACAAGTATTAAAACACATCTATGAAAGTAGACTCACAATCTGGGATGAAAACCTGAAGATCCAAGAGAGAAAAATTGACTTTTCTCTAATTGGAATCCAACTAATGAACCAATTTGGTTCAGAATTCTATTTATAGTCCTGAGATTTTTGGCAGAAAATATTTCTATTCTCGGAATGGATTCTAATGACCTAGAGTAATGGAATTACAGTGTTGCACAAAATCCTAGTGCATCCACTCTCCTAATGACTCCTTAGGTGTAAAACCCTGAAACTGCCCAATTTATTCCATAAGTCTGAATTTTCATTGTAACTACTCTACATCTATTGGCTTGATATGGTTTGATTTGAATGGAAAATTTTGGGTTGTCACAATACTGCATCGGGCCGTAGCCCGAACACATAACACATAAATCCTATCTGAGCCACGAAGGCATCAAACATACTAACTACTGCATCAGACCGAAGTCCAGAAACTACTGCTAGCTAAACGAGCCGGCATTGTGGCCTTAGACCCGTTCCTACTGGAAGGAAACTCACCTGAACTGTTGAGCTCTGTTGATAAGCCTCTGGCTGCGAACCGACAACCCTCTGAGGCGCTGCTCCTCTAGCTCTTCGGGCTACCAATAACAATATATCACTTAGTCTGACAGCCCTTCAAAAGTCAACTAAGTCAACTCTGGTCAAAGTCAAAGTCTTTGTCACAGTCAACCTTCCAGGTTGACCCTACTCGTCAAGTCAGCCTACTGACTCGCCGAATTCATAAGCTCTGAAATCCCTTTCATTCGCGACTCGAGTCGCCGAGTCAGACCATGACTCGTCGACTCTACTGATTTCTGAGTCCTGACCTGTCCACTCACTGGGTCCCCACTCAACTCACTGATTCGAGTCTTAACTTGAAGAGTTTGGGGTTTCGCGACTTGACTCGCCGAGTCCAAGAACAGACTCGCCGAGTCCAAGGCAATCTTCAGTAGACTCGCCGAGTTGTTCTTCCAACTCATCGAGTTGTTACCTAACTTCATCCAACTCACCAAGTTCACCCATGTGACTCGCCGAGTTCCTACGCGACTCTAAGACTGATATCTAGCCCGACTCACCGAGTCATCTCCCAGACTCGCCGAGTCCATACGTGCTTCCCCATAATCTCGAGTTACAGAGTTACTCCTTTTCCCCAAACCAAAGATATGGGTTTCTATAGTCCATTAGCAACATAAAGTTGCTACCTTTACGTGCTTCTTGTCCCCTAATGCCAAAAATCAAGCTAGAAAGGAGCTTAACTCATGGGGGATGGCTTTTGCATAGCAACTAATAGGGCTTTCTGCATCTTTGGTCCAAATAAAGCTCAGATCTGGAGTTTCAACTCCAGATCTAATTTGTGCACCAATTTCTCATCACATACTCTCAAAGAAATCCTAAAACTCCATGAAAGATGGATCTAGAAAGGAGAAAACCAAGGATAACGATTCATTACCTCCAAAACATCCTCCTACTGAAAAGGAATCTGAATCTTCACGAACCTCCTTGGTCCAAGCTTCTTGACCTTCAAGATTTCTTCACAAAACACTTAACAATGCCCCAATTTGCTTCCAATGGCTCTCACTCACGATTTTAGGGCTTTTGGATCTCAAAGAGGAGTAAAGAGGTTGGGGAAAGGGTGTAATGTTCCTTAAATAGGGTGCAAACCCCCATATTAGGGTTTTTCTCGTTCAGACCAGACTCATCGAGTCCGTTCTCCAACTCGCTGAGTCGGTCACTTACTCCTCGATCCGGATCCCGCTCGGACTCGTCGAGTTCCTCCCTGGACTCGACGAGTTGACCCTTTGACTTAGGGTTTTCTTTCCTTTCTTGGACTTCCTGATTTTGGGGTGTTACAGTATAGAGATACGGTGGTTAAATAGATGTAAAGTTAGGAGGTCAAGTCTTAGAGTCAACTTCTTGAATCTTGCACCTAACCGAGATCACCTAGCCAAGGAGGAGGTTTTCGGTTTTGCTTTGCATAGGGAGGGGTTTTTGGTTTAGAGATCACCCACTAGGGTGACTTCATATTTGGAGTTCTTCTTGGCCGAAAACCCTAAAGCAATCCCACCTTTGATTCATGTTTTAACATTTTTGGTATATTTTAACCTTTAAGTATTTTTAATGAACCTGGTTCTCAAAGTAAGCTTACATATGTATTCATACAAACAATGCCCTTTTTGATTTATATGAATCGATTGTAACAAGGTTACATTGTGAATTTATTTGTACATGGTTACAACCTAGACTCTACTCGACCCAAATTTGCTAATTGTCACGGTGGGTCATGCTTGGGAGCCTAGTGAGCACACAAGATTTTCAACCCACAATAATATAATTAAAATCTTTTAAATATATATTTCACAACACAAAATTAACCATGTTCCCATTCTTGTTTTTCTTACTCCCTCCCTAATCCTAAAATGACGATCTCGAGGGACCTATCCTAAAGGATTATTGTAAGAAATGAATAGACTGTCTAGAATAGTCAGTAGTCGTCATCAATACTTTATTAGATGACTGGTCCTTAGTAGTATAATAGTGCAATGCATAGCTTCTCACCATTCCCTAGTAGTATAATAGTACAATGCATAACTTCTCACCATTATTTTATTTCCCACAACCCTTCACTACCCAATACAATTTAAATATGATAAAATAATATACAAGTAAATTCTTATCACATTTAGCACAAATATCAAGAACACAGATAATAAGCAAATATAGAATTTGATTATCTAAATGCTTCGTATCTATATGTTACATGAAAGTAACTATGCTCTTACTTTTGATAAGTGGATGACTTGCGATTAGGGCAACACTTTGCCTAACACCTTATTTTTTCCTTTTAAAAGACCTATATATAAATATCACTAAGTCTTAGTCTTATATTTCTTATGATTGTAATAACGATAGTCTAGATTCCTCAATAATCCCATTGACTACTTATTTATAACTAACAAGGAATAACCAGGTAAGATCATATCAGAGGTAGGGTCTGTTTGGTATACAAAGTATATTGTTTGGAAATCCCACTTTAAACACATCACTAAATCTAGTCTTGACATCACTCTTGCAAGTAGATCAACTAGTTTTATGACATGGAATCACTGATAAATCTTATATATAGGTTCATAATAACGATTGTGAATATAAATATAAGTTACACTTAAATCATAATAGGTGTAGCTTAACTTACAGAGTTTCCTAACAAAAGTCCGGAAAGTTTGCAGGCAGAAATCTGACCCAAAAGCTTTTATTTCTCGGGCCCTCAATCGACTCAGGGCTTCGCCGAAATATTCCTAAAATCTAGAAAATTTCGAACTAAGGAGTAGATAATCTCCAGAGAATTGTTTTGGAGGTGTGAGTGAAAGAATGAGGAGGTTGTTGTTATTTATAGGCAAAATTCGATCAAAGTGTGTTGTGACTAGACCAGGGGTGTGCCGCTCCCTGGCTTGGTTAACAAGGCCTCCACCAGAAATGTGACATGTGGCACGATGCTTAAGGTGCAATGTCGCTTTGTCATAAAATTCTCTTAAACTTTGAAAAAGCGTATCTCATATGAGCTCTGTTTTTTATGTTCTTTATATCCACGCGTAGCTACTTCCAAGTGCTATAACTTTCAGTTAGACTCCATCGGCAAAATCTCATTCCATTTTAAATTTAATAGCTTAAGAAGATTACACTACAAATGACCATGTAAAAATCATAACTCTTTCATATGAACTTCATTCTTGACTATCTTTATATTAACGAATTCCTATTCTTAGATCGTCAACTCTTGTTTACATTGTTTTGGCTAACAATCAACCGATTTTAATTTCGATTTCGGAATCCACACTATTGCACTGAAACTTTGAAAAACCATAACTTCCTCATATGAAATTAGATTTGGGCGTTCTCTATATGCATGCTCTCGCTTTTCTGAATACTACGACTTTTTCTTAGATTACATAGGCTAATAAGCAACCTATCTTCGATTCAGTTTTTACGATGCTCTCTGTCGTATGGGTTTAAGCGTGAAATTTCAAGGTATCATAACTTCTTCATACTAATTCAGATTTCAGTGTTCCTTATATCCCCGAGATCGTCATCATGACTACTAAAATTTTCATCAAGGTTATTTATCCAAAATAATATTTTATTTTTAATGTTTATTTTATCCCTATTAATTAACTTCTAAGCATATGTGTTTACACAAATATTATATACATATAATATTTACCTAATTTCCACATACATAATATATAAACACATATATTCACAAAAATATCTTTTATTTATTCATAAAAGATTACAATTGTCAACCGACGTAAACACATCTTCTATGCCTAGCAAGAAACGCGGGTATTACATATTGATCATTCTCTTGTTATGCAAACAAATAACCTATCAAAACATGTCACATAATTATGTTTCCTGTTTCATTGGCGGTGAAGTCCGGATTAGGTATTTCAACACTAATCGGCCTTTTCCAATAGAATATTAGCTTTCTTCGTATTGAGATTTCTATTTAGATAGTGTTAACACACTGTCACGCGCGTATTAAACAAGTAAATTATCATTGCTGGTTGCACTAAAAATATAGCACAGGGAAGCACGGTTGAATCCTCAGGGATACAGCCTAAAAGTCAATGCCTTTTTGCATCAGACACATTTAGTCAAAACAGAAATTATAAAAGGGGATTTTAATTGTAAACTAAAAACTAAAAATGCGGTGATATTAAATTAAACGAAAATCGATAATAAAAGCAGTTTCAGCTCTGCTACGACTTTCCTAATCATGCAACGGATCCAGATCTGATTATTTGAGATATGTTCTATCTAAGCTGGTACTGAGAAAAACTAATAAGCTCTAGTAGTTTCTCTTTTACCTAAATTAGTTAATCAAAACAAGCTCTTCAATTAACCCTAACTTTTTATTGTTCTATTAAATAAGCTTTTAATTAGGATCAGAAAAGTTGCATTAAGTTCTTTGTAAAATTCCCAGCAATACCCATTACTTCTCACAAGCTCGGAAGCGTAAAAATATGATTTTTACAGTTTATATCAGAGTTAAATCCCAAAACGGAACCAATCTGATACTTGTTACTTTTACCAATTTATTAGAATAATTACAAATTCTATTAATTGATTAATTGGAATGATAAAACCCTGGTTAGGTGATCAGACTAACAAAAATTAAAATCAAACATTCATTAAGAACAAAAATGAAGAATCTAGATAGAAACACAAATCAAAAATCAGATCTAATGATCAATCACATGAAAAGTACTTGTCTTTGTAGAACTAAAAACTATGGTTTTAACCAGACATGGCTAAAATCTGATAAAAACAGATGAAAAGAGACATCAAACAACTAATCTTACTAATCTACTTGAAGGAGATGATCCACAGTCTTTAGATCTTTAGAAATCTTTGAAATCGGAGAAGAAACGCCTCCAAAATCGTATTTTCGTCGTCTGATACCTCTGGAATCGCCAACTTAGGTTACAGGAATGCTATCAGGGTTTATTTATACGTCCAGTAGCAAAAACGACGTGTGTGCGATCACATATAGACAACCTGTGATCGCAGGTTTTGAAGAAAGCACGTCACAGGCCTTTTCAATGAAGTAGGATGTTATTTCGAGAAATTATGTCCAATCTGCGATTGCATAGATGGAACCTGCGATCGCATGTGCATACATTGTGATCGCATGTTTTCATTTTATTACTTCCGGATGATTTTTTGGCATAAAAAAACCTCGAATGCAAGTTGCGACCTAACCTGCGATCGCATAAAGGCTCCATGCGATTGCATGGACCATAATTGCGATCACATTTTTTGCCTAAGACGTCTGAAATTTCGTCTACTTTTCACATTATTTTGAATCGCGTCAATCGGAGTTATGGTTCATGTGATATGGTCAAAATACTGACAGGGGGTCAAAGCTGCCAGCAACATCCTTTAACTTTAGATTACAGATTCTATCTTCGTGTGATCAATTCGATCAAATGTTTCTTGACCAAAGCATATTCCAATCATTCCTCAACATACTCCATATGTTCCAAGCTCCATTTTAAGCTCCAAACGTGCATCCAACTGCTCCCAAAGCATTGCTCCACTTGAACTATCTGAAATTGACATTAACACATAAGCAGTATGGGAATTCTAACGAAATACATGAGCTGAACATTATTTAAATAAATGAAATGCAAATTTACAAAATATGATCCTAAATGATAATGAAAACTACCCTATAAGATGCATGAAATGTCATCTAACAGATAGTGAATATAGGAGCATTTGAGGTTAGAATTTCTATGATTGACCATGTTAGTCCCGAAAAGCCTCAACATGTCATGAAACTCCTTTATGGATCCAAGTTGTTCATATCAAAATTGGAGTGAACTCATTATATGTACATGCCAACTAGTTGATAATTATAACCATAGTCAACTCTGATTGAAATTCCATTGCACTTCATTTAGTTTATTTGATAAGTGTTCTTAGAGTATGAGAACTATTCCCAACCTATGAATTTGTACAACATATATCATCTTGCTTGCTAATTCTTTCGAGGTTTTATAGTAGTAGATTTAAGTGGATTATCTTATAGACATCATTCAATATTAGATCCATTCTTGTTTGTTTATTAATCCTTAAAATAATTTTTAACCCTAATTAATTATTTACTAAGGATAGGATCTATATTTGGCTCTATGATGTGTAAAGGGATATCGTAAACACACCACAAAGTTATTTAGGTAAGCAAAGCTCTTTATTAGTTTTAATATCCATGAAACTCTTAAATATTTTGAGATTCAATAACTATCAATGACATCTTAATCTGAGATTAAGCTCATATCATTTCTATGATGATGATGCCACGGATCACATAATAGATGGTTAATCAACCATGAAAAAATGCATGACCCTATATCTAAACTATTTTCTCATTGATGTGTCAGTTAACCCGCATGTTCATCAACATAAGAGTTTTTCTATGTGCCACATCATTTCTCACATTATATCTTCGCTTTGATGTGTCGATTAACCACACATGCTCCATCAATAGAACATAACAAAAAAATGTGTGTTTTCAAGGGTAGCTTAAGACTCACGTTTTTAATAAAATGGGAATTTTGTTTTAATACTTTCAACTTTCAAACAATTATCCTATCAAACCGTTTCATTATCTCTAATCTCAAAATGCAAAGTAGCAGTGAGGTTGGTAAGCCAAATGGATTTTAAAAACCGGCCTCATTAGTAATCAAAAGATCCTCCTTAAACCTCTCATTTGGTTTTAGATCGGATAAGCATAGTCATGGTTTAATGATAACATTTCTATTAAACATGTGAGGACACATATTTGTAATATTCTTTTACATATAGTAATTATATTACATATAATAAAATTAAACCTTCTAAATTTTTATCTTTATCTTTTAACTTAATTCTTATGAAATAATATTTTAAGTTTTAATAAAATATTATAATTTAAACATTTTTTTAAGTAATATTCAATTTGTGAAGTAAATCAATTTAGATATTTCAATACTCTAATTTAAATTCTCTTATATAAATAATATTTAAGATTTTCGTTCAACTTAAATGTTCTCATTTAAATCTTGCTTAAATAATATTTTAAATTGATAGGAATTATCTAAATTTACCGACATACAAAAAATAAAAATTAGCAGCTCAGAACGCGCCGTGTTTAGAGGGAACGCACCGCGTTCATCGGAATTCCAGTTTTTTCATTTTTTTTATTTGAACAACCGTACATATAACTTAAACCTAAAGGCTATGATACAACTATTGAGTTTTTAATAGATCAATACACACTACATTAGTGCAACGAAACAATCAAATTAATTTCTATATGTACATGCACTTAGAAATAATATACTCAATAAATAAACTTCTATTAATTTCACTTAGAAAACACATAAAGTTTCTATATATAGTTTTTATATAGCATATAAATTTATTCGCTCCTACACATGAATGCTATTTAATTGCTTGTTACCTAACAAATATAGATTTGAGTCATTTTAAATTAGTGTTTTTTTTTTTTTTTTGACTCAAATAAAATGTCACATTTTGATTTATATATATATATATATATATATATATATATATATATATATATATATATATATATATATATATATATATATATATATATATATATATATCAAAACGTTAATTGTTGTAGTTGCATTGAGTTTTATGTATTCACATCTATAAAACCAGTTTAGATTTTAATAGATTTTTCAAAAAATTAATATAGGAGGGTCTTTTTTTTTATCCTGGACTCTAAATATGTTTTGATCGACCCTAAATATCTTTTAGAATTTTTTTTTCACAATCGATTTTTTTTACCAAAATCTCAATATCCAAAGATTAAAAAGTAGAAATATTAAAATAAAAATAGAATTCAATCTTAAAACATATAGTAACTGATTTTAAATAATAATAATAATAATAATAAATAAATCGGTTTTATCTCCAAACATATTTTGTGAAGTAAATAAATTGCTAGCTGGAGTGGAGGGCACACGTGAGGAGCTGTAGTTTAAATTTTTGGAACCGGCATGTTAACCCAATGTAATTTGTGTGCGTTAGAAAAGAAAGGGTGCCAACTGTTTGCTACTAAACCCCCACGTGGATGCGTCCAGTACGCGGCGGCACCGACTATACACTGGTTAGCGTCACCTGACAGGTGTCACTTTCCGTACTGCTCACTTTTTAAATCAATCTTTCGCTATTATTTTATGAAAAGACACATGAAAAGAACTTTGTAGTACCAGGTTATACACTGCTCACAAAAACACCACATAGTTTTCGGATATGGAAATAATTGTTCGATTATTTGCAAAAAATAGCCACTATTTTCAAAATTGTCATTTCGTATTTCAGTCGTGTATATATATGGGTGCTCCAATATACACGAATAAAATCCTGTAATTGAGCTTTGGTAACAACAAAGTCCCCATCCTATCATCGAATGAAGAATTTCAATTTCCTTTATGTTTTTCTTATTTTACTCTCTTGAATTTAGATGTAAGTTTTAAAAGATACTATTTTTTTTTTTAATTTTTATATTACATTCTAATACTTAATTATTGATTTGAAATATGTATACAAAAATATATATTCATGTTCTTAATAATTAACTCCTCGTTATAATTCCAAATACAGAGTGTCATTTTTTTTAATAAATTTGAGTTATTTATATTTAGCAAAGCACATTAATATATCGTTAAAACACAACCACAAATCATGTTTTATCTATTAGGCTTGATAAAATTGATGAAAAAAATTTCATTCGTGTTCATTAATATGGAGTTTGTATCATTCAAAGAGAATTTTTAGTAACCTGTCAATTATTTTTACGCCCTACAACTTATAACAATAAAACACCACAACTTATAACAATTATTTTTATTAACTCGTCGAGTACGGACTAATTTATGAATTATTATTATCGTCAAATGTTGATAAGAGTTCTATTATAATGTATTAATAACTTGTCAATTATTTTTACGCCCTACAATTGTTACATCCCGACCGAGACGGCGGAATATAAGGTTTGATTTGAAAATCAAATATAAATGTAAGGATATTTAATGAAAATAATATATTTTATTATTTTCAAAATTCATATTATTAAGGATCGATCAATTTATAACTTTATTAAAATGTCTCATCTTCGTGACATATACCCCCAGTTTACGAATGACAACTGACATATCATTTCAATTATCATATTTAATATGTGTGCCAATCATTCTATCGATAAAATGTAATACTACAAATTTATACCCGCAGTTTACGATGTAGTTTTAGAAAAGACTCTAGATTTTATCAATTTAAATCTTAAACCCTTAAAATTTTATTAATTTTGAAAACTAACAAATAGAACCATATTATTTATTCATAAAAATTATATAATTAAAATGATCTCATGAATACATTTACAAGAAGAGTAATAATGAATATTATTAAATATTAATAGAAAAAAATTAATTTGTTAAATAATAAATATAAACTATGAAACATTAACAAAAATAGAAGAGATAAAAATGAAATTTTGGTTACAATTTCTTTATATATATATATATATATATATATATATATATATATATATATATATATAGAGAGAGAGAGAGAGAGAGAGGATTGATATTTCTTATATGTTAAACTGAAAGCAACTTGCAATGTCATTTTGAATGTAACTTTCCTTAAAAGCAATCATACGATATTTGTTATAAATATAGATTTTATTAAATGACAAGTTGGGAAGAATGGATGGGTGACACATATTATGAGGTATTTGTACTTAACCTTTATTATTATTATTATTATTATTATTATTATTACTATTATTATTATTATTAAATGTATGTTTTTCTCTTTGTTATGTTTAGAGAGATGATATTCATCCAATGAAGACAAATAAAGTAGATGAAAATAATAGTTTCAATGAAAGTAACTATTTTTTCGAAGACACATCGCCATTCGAAACGGATACTCATCCAATGGACACAAATGAAGCAGATGAAAATGAAAGTTTGAATGAAAGTCGTTATTTATTCGATGACACATCACCATTCAAACACAGGTGTTCAATTCTCGTCAAGAATTGATGGATTGGGTGCAAAATATGGCAAATACTGTAGGTTATGTCATCGTCATAAAAAATTCTAAACGTAACTTTAATGTTGTATTTCAATGTGGTCGTAGAAGTATAAACAAAAGTACACAAATCTCCGGGAAAAAAAAACAGGGACAAAAAAATTAATTGTCCATTTAGCCTACAGGGTAAATATTCGTCAGTAGATAATTCTTGGATGATAAAAATGATATGTGAATTTCATAACCATAAGCCGTCATTATATTTGGATGGTCATCCTTATCCACGATGGCTAATTGAATATGAATGTCGAATAGTGGAATATTTATTGAAAAAAAATATCAAACCAAAAGATATATTATCTGCACTAAAAAACCTAAATCCGAAAAATGTATCTACTCTCAAAATTATCTACAATGCAGACGAAAAACTTCGACGTAGGGAGAGAGAAGGTAAAACTAAAATGCAAGGTGTTATGGAATTTCTAGATCAAAATGGATATGTTTATTATAGTCGTGCAAATGTTTTGACAAATAAGTTAGAAGATTTATTCTTTGCTCATCCAAGATCATTAGAAATATGGTGTGCATTTCCACATGTCTTGTTAATGGATGCAACATATAAAACAAACAAGTACGGGATGCCTCTATTGGAGATTGTTGGTGTAACTCCAACAAATATGACATTTTCCATTAAATTTGTGTACATGCATGAAGAAAAACAGTCCAATTATGTTTGGGATTTAGACAGTCTAAAATCGGTAATGGAAAGATGTATGTTGCCGCGTGTTATTGTGACTGGTAGAGAAATGGCTGTCATGAACGCATACGCTATTATATTTCCAGATGCTAAAGGATTACTTTGCAGATGGCATATAAATAACAATATCATGAAGAAATGAAAATCATGTTGGGATGTTCTTTATACGTCATGGACGAGGTTGGTTAATTCTGAAACAAAGGAAGCATACAACAAGAATTTGGCACAAGTTGCAAAAATTACGAACAATTATCTAGGTATTTTTAAATATACATTATAATATGTTATAATTCATTACATCAACTGAAATTTGTTTATGTATTTCAGATGCATTTTCTTATCTAAACAAAACATGGTTGACACCACACAAAGAAAAGTTTGTGTCTGCATGGACCGGTAAGTTTCTTAACTTTGACAACCACACAACTAATAGAGCTGAAAGTCAACATGCCAAGTTAAAAAGATATGTCGAAACATCGCGATCAGATATCGCCAAATCATTGAAGCGTATTGCTGATGTTGTTGAGTTACAATACACAGGTATAAAAACGAGTCTTGCACATAACAAAATTTTGATTGCACATCAGTACTACGAAATACCAAATCTAAAACCATTGTGTCGTTTCGTTTCAATTTATGCACTTGATATCATTTTCAAAGAATATGAGTGGTCCAAAGAATTTGGATTTGTTTGAAAATTGTGGATGTTAAGTACGTACAAGTTATGGGATGTCATGTGCACATGAACAAGCTATATTTGTTAAAAAAATGTCATTATGTACCGCTTCATTCAGTCGATAAGTTTTGGAAGAAACTTCATTTATTAGAATGCAAATCGTTAGAAGATGACAAATTGGGTTGTGCAGTTGAGGTAAATATGTTTAATGCTCATTACAAAAAACAATCAAGACCTGTTAAGTTAAGTTAAGCGAGGAAGTTACTAAACTTAATCATGCCATCAACAACTTCAGTTTCTGAACCTGCTACTCACAAAAATACTCGTGGGCGCCCCTCCTTAAAGAAGAAACTTTTCAAGAAAACCCATAATGATTTAAACCAGGACCCACCAACTCAAGATCCACCACCTCAAGATCAACCGACTCAAGTGCCACCAACTCAATATCCGTCTCGACATGCATTTCTACTTAAACGTCTGATTATATGCGGTCTAATTTGTTTGATCTAAACCAGGAACCGGATAGACAATGTACGTACTCGTTCCGAGAACCTCCAATGTTCAACTCAACTTTTAATCAGGAACAATCGATGCATAACTCGTACTTCAACCAAGAATAAGTAATGTATAATTCAGATCCACTTATGAATGAAATTCCGTATGAATTTCATCCATATGTCATAAACATACAAAACGTGAAGGGAGATGGAAATTGTGGCTTTCATGTAATAGTTGTGTGTCTCGGTTATAGTGAGGATAATTGGCATTAAATCCGCTTAGATTTACAGAATGAGTTGTTAGCACACCCAACTGAGTACACACATATTTTTTATTACGATTTAAACACCATACATCACTCATTGAATTTCAATGGATCACGTTTCGCACCAAAAGATCGTTGGTTGATTATGTCGGTCACTAGCTTTCTCATTGCTAATAAGTATAGTGTAATAGTTATTTTTCTAAGTAAAGATAGTCCATCAACATGTTTTCCACTATGGCTTGGTCCCCAAGACATCTCAACTCATAGAGTTGTTGTTCTTATTCTTGTTAGAGGTGATCATTATGTGAAGGTTGATTTACATGGAGCATATCCAATGTCTACTATTTTGCCACTTTGGCGTCACAATAGATCATCACGGTCTGCTGGATGGGAAACTGTTTATGTTGCTCCCTTGAATTCCTACATTTCTCCATTTGCAACACACAGTAATTGTAACAATTCTACATTTATAATATCTGATAATTAATAAAATCAAGTTTATGTTTTGTTGTTTATAATTATTAAGATCTTTATAAATAAAAAAATGTTTTTTTTAGTTTAGCAAACTTATATATATGCGATTCTGATGTTCCTTTTATATATATATATATATATATATATATATATATATATATATATATATATATATATATATATATATATATATATATATATATATAAACTAAAGTTGTAAAGTAAAAGGTTTAATCTAAAAATCAGTATAAGTACAAAGGCATTTACTATAAATTTGAAAAGTAACATCTTTATTAATTTACAGTAACTATCCTTGGCCAAGTAGACTTTAATATATTTTTAATATAATGAAATATCAATTCTTAACTGACATATATCAACTGAATCAATTGTTTCATTTATTTGGAATCCGATTCGTGCATTTAGAATATATATATATATATATATATATATATATATATATATATATATATATATATATATATATATAGGACCGTTCACTTAAGATTAAAAAAAATAGAGCTCTTGAGATTCAATCACAGCCACATATTTCTCATTTGCCGCTCTGACGCTCCAGCGTACCGGCAGCAACGAGGTATGTCTAATCATAAATGATTATATGGCAGTGAGGTATAATCATATATGATTATATATGTTTATATGCATATGCCTAATCATAAATGATTATACATATATGTATGTTCACAAATTGAGTAATCATATATAATTATGACAGTCGATGGCATAAGAGGTGTTGGTAGCAGAGGTGACAGTGGCGGGGTCGGTGGGTGTCAGAGGTGGTGGTAGTGGTGGCGGTAGTGGTTATGGTGGTGGGGATAGTGGCGGAGTAGAAAGGAACGAGCGGCGCTATATAATCATTTATGATTATAAAAGGTCTGTCGTGCCGGTACGCTGGAGAGTTAGGGCAACAGATGTTGAATATGTAGCTGAAGTAGAATATCAAGATATCTATTTTATTTTTAATCTCAAAGAAACATATATATATATATATATATATATATATATATATATATATATATATATATATATATATATATATATATATATATGGCGTGTTCGACAAAACAAGCTGATAGCGGGTAGCTTGTAGCGTTTTGTTAAAAACCACATGAAGTAGCATTTGGATTTGAAGCGTTTTGTTTAAACTAAATGTTAGAAATTTATAGTGCTAAACAACGTCTTCTGTTCAAAACGGAGAGTTTTGTCAAACGCTAAAAGCTAGAAGCTCTCAAACGCTCAAATGTTTCATGCCGAAGACGCCATAATAGAATCAAACGTTTTTTCTTGATGAAAATTTGAAATATTTTGCATTATTAATTTTTAACAAAACATCATATATTATGTTCTCGTATCGTATCTTTTCAATTTGTTAATTTTATCTAATTTCTTCTTTAATTACAGTAAAAAAAACCGAACTTTATTTTTCTTTGAAATTTTTGATTATTAACTCAGGCTTTGGACTTCCTATATTAAATTTAGAAAACATAATTTTATCCGAAATTTGACTCCAAATTTACTTTTTTGTCAATAAAATTATTTTTATTGTGAAATAAAGTTCGTTTAAAATATTCACGAATGGCTCTCTTTTTAATAAGGTGGTAACTTCGGAAAAACCGAACAAATTAGGTTGCGTTTAGTTACGGAAACAATTTTCATTTTTCGTTTTTCATTATCCCTTTTCTTTTTTTGTTTTTCGTTTTCAGTTTTCATTGAAATATTTAGAAAACGCGTTTAGTTAAAATTTATTCATTTTTCATTTTCAGTTTTAGAATACGCGTTTAGATGTGTATATTTCAATCGGTTCTCATTTTTAGAAAACGGTAACAGTGGTAAGATGGGGTGGGAGCAGCTCTCGGGGGACGGTGATGGTGTCGATGATGGCGATGATGATGGTGGTGGTGGCGGCAATAATTGTGGCAGAGGTGGTGTTGATGGCGGCGGTGGTGGTAATGTTGGTGATGGGGTAGTGGTGGTGGTGATGGTGATGGTAGGTCAGTGATTGTGGCAGTGGTATTGGGTGTGTGTGTGTGTGTGTTTGTGGGGGTATGGGGGTTGTTTGTGTGTGTGTGTATGTTTATGGAGGTGTGGGTGTGGGTGGGGGTTGGGGTGGGTGTCTATTTGTGGGGGTGGGTGTGGGTGTGTGTTTGTGGGTGTGAGTGTATGTGTGTATATGTTTGTGAGGGTAGGGGTTGGGGTAGGTGTGGGTGTGCGTTTGTGGTTGTGTGTGTGTGTGTGTTTTGGGGGGTGTAGGAGTGGGTGGGGGTTAGGGTAGGCGTGTATTTGTGGGTGTGACATACCCATTTTCGTGGCCAGAAAAGACCGATTTGTTTAAATTCTATTTTGAAAACCAGAGTAACTTTTAAAGAAATATGTTGCGAAATTCGTTCCTAGAAAAACATTGATAAATACATTATCAAAGCATTTTCGAAGAAGTGTATTTTTTTCATTTTAAAACATTGGGGTGTCATTGTCAATACGGAAACATAAGTATAAACAGACATTACATTTATTTATACTAGTGATTTTCATCTCCTTAATCCCTTAGTGTAATGTAGCTTCATATTGATGATACAAATAAACTTGAGTGGTTCAGGTTGGGAAACCTGGTGAGTACATTCCCAACCTGGTGAGTACATAGGGTTTTCAACCCATAATAATATAATTATGTATAATCGTTAAACAATCAACCCAATTACCCATCTTTATTATCTTCTTTATTTATTAAGGATCTACCCTAAGAATCATTTATCATTCACTCATTCAGTCCTAAGGAGTAGGCACGAAGTCCATCGTTACCAATGACACAACTGTCAATGTTATCTATTAAGCACAACTGCCAATATTATCATTTAGGCGTAGCTGCCAAAATTGTGACATTCTCTAATAGGCACAGCTGCCAAAATTGTGACATTCTCTATTAGGCGCAGCTGCCAATATTGTCCTTTAGGCACAACTGCCAAGGTTATGATGTTCTCTATTAGGCGCAGCTACCGATACTATCCTTAGAGCGCAGCTGCTAGAATGTTTAGAGTGCATCGTAGATCAAAAACATCTACAGGTTGTGGCGCAACTGCCAATGCTCATCTATAGGGTACTAAGTCCATTGCTGCCAATGTTCACCTACAGGGCACTATGTCCATACTGCCAATGTTCCTCTATATCAGCTTTCATCCTTCATCATTCATCTACCCATGTCTTACCCAACATATTGTGTGGATATAAAATACATATACAGTTTAAATCATTTAAAACACGTATAAAATCCTTCATCCAATATAGACAGCAAGTATACAGATAATATGCACACATAGCACGTAATTTATATAAAATACTTCATATCTATGTGTAAGATGAAAGTAACTATGCACTCACTTGTTCAAGTGACGACTCCAAACTCCGACAGCGCTCCGCTTCTTAATAATATAATTTCCTTCGACGAAACCTTGTATTATTACCACTAGATTTTAGTCTAATATTTATCGTGACTAATTATTAGTCTTGGTATTATTATTATTATTATTATTATTATTATTATTATTATTATTATTATTATTATTATTATTATTATTATTATTATTATATAAGCATTTAAACAATACTTCTTAACCATTATGTATAGACAGGAGCCAGACATGAAATACTGGAGGGCAGGACTATTTTGGCATTAAAGCACTTCTGAAATCCAACAACCCAGGTGGCCCTTCAAACCGGATTCCCCATACCGCGAGTGATGACACGACCCTCATAGCAAGCCAAAAATAAAAGAGCCCCCAGCGAGGAGATCTTAGCGAGGCCCAGTCAGGCCCGACTCGGCCGCCCTAACCGACGGGCACCCTAGTAGGATGACCGTGCAGAAGCCTCGCCCTCGCTCAAGGTCGCCCTCCGCTACAGTCCAAGGATAACGGCTCCAGGCGACAAGGAGCACATCCAGAGCATTATCGCCTGGACCAATCGTTAGACCTGACACAACGAGGAACACGATCCACCAATAAGGATGACGGATCTTGTCAGGATCACTGTCCTTGTCCCTTGTACAGATCGAGGAAGATCCTTAGTATAAAAGGACGACCACCCTGCCTTGATAGGTAAGCTATCTCTCCCGATTCTTAACCCTTACTCTCCAAACACTCTACTAACTTGACCGTCGGAGCGTTTTTCCGGGACCTCATCCCGGAGAGCGGCTGACGATTTTCTCTCCTTGTGACCTCTTAGGTTTCTCTCCGGCGATCACAACTTTCACAACCCAGGTGGTTGGAGACCAGGTTGCATCATTTGGCGATATCCATTTGTGTGACAACAGATACACAAACCTAGTTCTTCCTCTTTAACCTAGCCACACATGACAAGCGAAGCGGCCAATGATCCATCGGAACCACTACCTATCCCAATGGTGTCATCAGAAACAACCAACACTCCAACAACACCACCAGCCCAGGCAACCGGCTCGGTTCCTGAGGTACCATCGTCCGGTGGCCCGCCACCTCCTCTTGCAGTAGCCACACTGTCTGTCATAGTTCAGAGCCGCACACTGATACCGATTCTAAACAACGCAACCTCGTCGTTTTTCCCCAATGACAGCGGACCTAATTTGTACATTACACCTGATGGTTTTTGGTCATAAGAACATCCTATGTGCTCATACAAACCCTAATGCTTGGATCTAGGTTTCTCTACTGTACATGCAAGTTATCCAAGACTATAAACCCTAATTCTAGCATTCAAGTAATCATATTAACTTGAGAATAGGTTTAAGATCATACTTGATTGTTATGTAGCAATAACAATCTCAATTCCTCCTTGTATTGACTTTAGAAAGCTTAGAGTCACAATTGTCACTCCTCTAATGGTTCACAAACACCAAGAGCAAGAGGATGAAGAGGAGAGAGGATGGAGGCTGCCCTAAAACATGTGAAACGCTAGAAGGATGCTTAGCCACGTTTTTGGTTCATAAGGGATGTATATATAGTTAGGCTATTAGGGTTATCTAAGAAGGAAACCCTAAATTGGATGCTTAAGCCCTAAGCAACCCATAGATTCCTTTCCTTAAGGCCTTGCACGATTTCCTCATGGGCTTTCTCATAGAATTCGTCCACTCCTTAATATAAGGCAATCCATAGCCCAAATTTCAATTATCTTATAATTACAATTCCAGTCCTTTAAGTTTAATTAATCTCTTTTAGTCACAAAACTAATTACCAATTAATTCTTGACTAATATTAATTTAAACAATATGATTTCTCCTTTAATATATTATTCTCATAATATATTAATAAATCATATTTAATTCTTTCTCTCCATAATTCATCCTATCAAGTTGCTTTGGTGAAGGCAACCCAAAAGGACCATGCACCATTAGGTCAAGTACATACCAAAATAGTTATGGACTTAGACACTAATCCAACAGTCTCCCACTTGGATAAGTCTAATAACTATTACGCGTATGACTTCAGATCCTGATCTGCAATCGTAGCTTTCCAAAGCCGCTGTCAACTCTGATCCTATCAGATACGCGTGTCGTTTAGATAAGGGATCATATATTCATCCATTCTAGATATCTTATGAGACATGATTTCAAATCATTCTCTTTGTACTATTTCTCGACTTCCGATTTATGACGACTGACTATTTGAACAAATCAAATTAGCCCTAGCCCGGCCGAGCATTTACGTTTGTCATCACTAAATCATCGAGGGGCCCAAAGATATCTCTTTTATCCTACTTTGGATAAAAGGAACGGATAAACTTTGATACAATGCTTGCTTGTACTCACTCACCGAATCACACACAATAATATGTTTTATGACACCAAGTTACTAGTGCGTTTACATATTATCAATGTGCAACCGATTTTCAAGATACAACTCACACATCTTGGTTTCAAGAATATAAGATGTTATCGTCTCACCAATCACTCGTGATACAATCCATGGAGTGATCCAAGTGAGCATGGGTTTGATCCAATGCTCAAATTCATATTCATAATCACTCATGAACGTTGCAGCAAACATTTGCTTATGTCTAATACTCTTTTAGACAATCCACACACCAATTCACGACAGTCTTCATTCATACCTACTTCCAACATATGAACGACTGTGGCCCGTTCGAATAACTTGACTGTTCTTAATCAATTAAGTTATCCAGGAAGTCAAAACATGCAAAGTGAAACACAAGAATAATACTAATCCCATATGGCCTCAAACCTTTGAGCATAAATAAAACACCTTTTATTTATCACCATATTGATTACTTATTATTTGTCGTTTCGGGTAATCAACTTCTTACTTGAATTATTACACTTGTCCCATGCTCTTAGCATGCACACAATGTTTACCTATGGTTCTTACTTTGCGAAATAGATCAAATTGAACACATTTCCAATCATTCTCATTTCACAACCCCTAATCCATTTTATAAATGTAAGAATATCAATTCTTTCCACTTATAGAATATGCTAGATTCTAACATTTTATGCAACGATCCTTTTTTAATATCACTGCACCAAAGTCACAAAGACTATTGCCAATGAAATTACAAAGTCCTCTATCGGAGATTGTTACAAGACAATTCCATAGATGTGATGTCTCTCACTCAAAGTACATTCCTTTGAACATCCTTTTGCATAAAAGTTTCTAATCTAGACATAGATTTTCAATATTCAATTCCCAATATGGACAACTTTCCATACTTACCATATGACAACTGATTCTTAATAGAATCTTATCTATTCATAATAATGTCGATATGGTCCATCTAATATGGAAACATTTCCATATTTTCCATTACTATACTTCCAACTACTCACAAGCGATCAATCCTTAGCGAACTTTGGATTGTCCTTTGATAGTTGTTTAATTATTTTGGTCAAAAAAACCGATTCTAGTCCTTTTTCCCTCTAAATGCACTAAACATTTGGAAAATTTTAGAATGGTCAAATATTATTGCATTTGCAATTGATCCTGTACCCGAAGTGTACGGGACACGATGCAAAATGTCTTACATAAAGATTTGATACTTTATCAATCTTTTGCCATAATGTCTATGTTCTCAAAATTCGAATTGTGAAGAGAAATGCAGTAATCATAATCGAAATTTTAAGAACACACTATGTACTTTTGACTAAATTTATTAACATTCCACAACCTAAGCCTTTAGATTTGAAATGAAGCATAATATTCTCTCCCTTAATTATAGCAAAACAACTATTCCATCCTTACAACTTTGCAAAGAATGACTCTTGTTTTCTATAATTAATATTGCCAACTTGCAATACCTTTCTTAATAATCATACAATCATAACATTTATGCTCCCACTATCATGATGATTATTATAAAATATAACACTTATGCTCCCACTAGCTTCGACATGTATTTATAAACATCTTAACTTTCAGAAAAACAATACCTATTGAATTTCTTAAGTCCATGTTTCTAATACTTAGTGCTTTGATAATCTTTTATCAAGGCTTCTTATACACTTTTGCCTTAGATAGTTCATATGTGTGTCTAAGCAATTAAGACTAATTGCCAAAGCTCACAATTCAAATTATGGAAAAGGATACCGTAACCATAATCGAATTCGAGAATTCAATTTTACAATCACTATCTTTTTAAAATCTTTCTTAGTGAAAGCATTTCCTCACAATCATTTTCATGAAGGAGGAAATCTTATGACACTTAGATTTAAACGGTGTATGTGTTCCTATCCATGTGAATTTGTTAAAACCAAAGTTTACGACAAATTCAAACTCATATGGATCGAACTTTCTTAATCTTGATTTCTTGCCTTATGGTAGCACAACTGCCCACCATGTCTTCCAAGTAGTTAAGCAGTTCACCTTTTCCTATCAAAGTACTTTCCATTGATCAAGGTCCTTGCCTTTTGTGCATTCAAATGAGAACTCATTGGACTCATATGCACAATTAACTCAATTGGAATGGCATAGAAAACAAAATAGTGTCAACACGATAGGTTGTAAACCTCAACTCGTGTGCTAGTAATGATCGATAAGGTTTATTTGATTTGTTCTTGAAACCTTTCAAGACCATTAAGACTCCCACTGACTCCTTGACATATAAGATTCTCTTGTCAATAAACATTTCTTGACAACCAAATATTCAAGAGTTAGTGTAGTTTTTATCATAACACTTCATAAAATGGTCCTGGTTGGTCTTTGTCTTATCCAAGACATCACAACTTTCCACATTTGATGAATGTTAAAAACCTTCTTAATACTTGTCACTTATTGCCACAATCTTAACTTTAAGACTTGTTATTGGAACGAAGTATGATTGACTTTTTGATTTAACCATTTATTCAATTCTTGATTCCTCTTCTTAGACATACAATTGTACTAAGACTCACTTAGAGGATCAATTGAGATATGGTTCTTAATCATAAAGACCTATCATAAAGCATAAAAGGTACTCTCCCTTCTTCTTAGAATGCAGAAACTTTTATCTTTCTGCCTACTTGATTCTTCTTATTCATTTTGCTATTGATTTAAACATTTTTAATCAATTCCGAATTACACTTAATCTTATAAGTATAATCATATTTACTAAACCTTTAGTAAATCATGACAAATATCATTGTTACTCTTATGGTGGACTTGATCAACACGCAACTTTGTGTACTCGATCTCCTAGTCCTTCACTTGACACTTTGTCAATGAATTAGTCTAATTTCCAAATATGAAATTTCTCATTCATCATGCAACCAAGTTGCGTGATTCCAAATTTCTGTCCAATTGAAACTTGGGCGATGAGAAACTCTCCCTATTTGGTAAATTCTCGACTTTTCCATAAACACAATAAATAAGAATCATATCCATTTGTTGTAGAAATATGCAAACACCAATTTTCATAACGATTTCATTGCAAGGAAATAAACAAATAAATAAATAAGTCAAACGAAAATTTATTTTATTTATAAAAGCAGCGTAAAACATTTGTCCTTACAATGCAAAATCCATTGAAAACTATGTATTTCAAAAGGAAAATTTCTAACAACTCTATCATAACTATCTCAGCTCAAAATCTAATCTTCAAATTCATGCGATCGAGATCCATTTCTTCATGATTAGACTCATCTTGCTCTATTTCATCAAGCTTCCTCTCCTTTCATCGATCATACAAAACATTCAAATGCAATCTTATCACATTATGTATCATGAATCAACGAATAGGAACTTAATCGAGTTAGATAGTGGATTTTTCCTGAAGCCCAGCCATACACTTTGACTCTCCCATCTTCTGGACTCTTCAGGCTCTTTGGGCAGACTTGTATCCAACGCCCTTTCTTTTGGCAGCAAACACAGGTCAGTTCTCCTAGAACGTCCTCGGAAGCATGGTCGGTTGACTTTCCCAACAAATACGCTCCATTGCTTCGCCAAATCATTTCTGATTCAACAGCAATGAGCATGTAAGTTAGGTCAATGAGGTTGTCGTCATGATCCATCATATAATACTTTCCTTTGAACTCGTTATATGATTCAGGGAGTGACTGCAGAACCCAGTTCACAGCCAACTCATCGGGAAATGACACACACAACATAATCAACCTATCGATGTGTGATTTCATTCTTAGAATGTGGGTACACACGGGTTTACCATCTTCATGTTTCATTTCCAATAGGTCTTTAGTGATATTGAACCTTTCAATTCTTCGATCTTGTGGGTTAGGGAGAACAATTTGAGGAGGTGGAGGAAGTGAAGCATGATTTCTTGTTCCTTGATCGAATCGTGGAATACCATCTTCATGTGTAATGCTTGTTCCACGGGATTTGGGAAGACCATAGTTGTCAAACTTAGACATCTACAAAACGGAAGAAACAAATTCAAGTTAGTTGATTGATTGAGTCCTTAGTAAATCACCCAAATAAGATACTAAGGCTAGGACCCAACACAATATTCCACAACTCGGGAGAGGGATGCCGTAACTTTAATTGCAGAATATTTGAAGGTAAGTGAATGACGATTCACTAATTTCCACCATGAAAAAACGAAAAAGAAATTTAAGTTTTAAATCTATGAAAACTCCTAGATCCTTTAAGATTCATTGAACATTTCAATGGCATGTTTAAATCTCGATATGCCGCTCTTGTTTGTGACTGGGATGCCGAGGATCACAAAGCGGGTGTGAATAACCATGCAAATTTACATGGTGCCCTCACATGTTACAGTCACCTATTCGATGTGCCGGTAGACCACACACGCTCCACCGAACTATGACAAACATTGAGTCACCCTTTGCTACCTTTGCTTAGAACCATTTAGTGTGCCGGTAAACCACACACGCTCCACTAACGTCTTCGCAAGGGCACAAAGTGTAATTTCATGGAATTCCATCAATTCACTTTGCCTAAGTAACTAAGATTGGGAATTTGAAAAACATTTAGTTACTTTTGTACTTCATCATACTTATAATGGAAGGTTTCGTCCTATCCTACCCGTTCGGCTAACGACCCTCCACTAGTCAAGAGTGCGGTGGGTAAGAGTGGATACCCATTTAATCGCCATATTATAGGCAATTTCCTTAAACACCTCTTATAGACCAGCTTCGTGAATGAGGCCTACTAACGGTAAGACTGACTTTTACTCATACATATATATAATGTTAGACTTTTAATGATATATATAGTATAGGGTGTATTTTACACTTTTAAAATACTAGGTGGTCAAATTTAACAATTATACTTTTAATTCAATTAAGTTGTAAACCTAAACTTTTATGGATTTATTAAACCTCTTTTAATTATACACCTTAATTAATTAATAAAACCACAAGGGTGTGATTTGAACTTTTCAAAACATTACTAGGGTTTTAGAATTTAACATTCCTAATTAAACCTTTTAATCAACTTTTAAATTCCAAAACTTGAGGGTAAGTTTTGAAACATTTCAAAACATTAGGGTTAGAATTTAAATATACATCAAAATTAAACTTTTAATCAAAATTTAAATTCCAAAACTTGAGGGCAAGTTTGGAAACCTTTTTCAAAACATTAGGGTTTCAACCATTTAAATTTCAAAACAACAAAACTTTTGGGTTCAAATTTAAACTATAAAACCTAAAGGGGAAATATGAAACTTTTCATAACAACAAGGATCAAATAACAAATAATCACATAATTATCCATATTTGATTTATTTAATGATTTCTTGCAAAACAATTTACCAATTTAATCAAAATAATTAATCAATTATCACATAAAGAAACAAATATTTTATTAATTGATAAATATTTTCAATTAGATCAAGAACATACTCAAATATATAAAAAAAAACGGATTTATATTGATCTAATATGATAAGGCAAGTATCCTCAAGCAAAAACAGCAAGAAATCCCGTTTTTCCCTCTTTCTGACCGACTGACTCGTCGAGTCAGGCATGGACTCGTCGAGTCAGCATGGACTCGGCAAGTTCATCTATAGACTCGGCGAGTTCAGCCCCCAAAAACCCAAAATTTCGATTTTTAAGCTTGAACAAACAAACAAAGCATCAATACAATAGAAACCAATCAAGGCTCTGATACCACTGATGGGTTTTGGTCATAAGAACATCCTATGTGCTCATACAAACCCTAATGCTTGGATCTAGGTTTCTCTATTGTACATGCAAGTTATCCAAGACTATAAACCCTAATTCTAGCATTCAAGTAATCATATTAACATGAGAATAGGTTTAAGATCATACCTTGATTGTTATGTAGCAATAACAATCTCAATTCCTCCTTGTATTGACTTTAGAAAGCTTAGAGTCACAAATGTCACTCCTCTAATGGTTCACAAACACCAAGAGCAAGACGATGAAGAGAGAGAGGATGGAGGCTGCCCTAAAACGTGTGAAACCCTAGAAGGATGCTTAGCCACGTTTTTGGGTCATAAGGGATGTATATATAGTTAGGCTATTAAGGTTATCTAACAAGGAAACCCTAAATTGGATGCTTAAGCCCAAAGAAACCCATAGATTCCTTTCCTTAAGGCCTTGGACGATTTCCTCATGGGCTTTCCCATAGAATTCGTCCACTCCTTAATATAAGGCAATCCATAGCCCAAATTGCAATTATCTTAAAATTACAATTCCAGTCCCTTTAGTTTAATTAATCTCTTTTAGTCACAAAACTAATTACCAATTAATTCTTGACTAATATTAATTTAAACAATATGATTTCTCCTTTAATATATTATTCTCATAATATATTAATAAATCATATTTAATTCTTTCTCTCCATAATTCATCTTATCGAGTTGCTTTGGTGAAGGCAACCCAAAAGGACCATGCACCATCGGGTCAAGTACATACCAAAATAGTTATGGACTTAGACACTAATCCAACAACACCTCCCATTCCGTTGATTTTTTCTTATACCAACGGCTTAAACAATGCCAGTTACTGCCTCTTACCTCCACCCGACCCTTCAGACCCGTCTCACTTGCTGCCAAGACAGAATGTTCGTGTTCCAAATCATCAAACCTCTACACACTCCGAGATCCAGCAGCCATGTAAGTCATGGCCTGTGCGGCAGCATAAGCCAGGCTGTAGGCGAGGGTGGCGTTTTTCATAGAATACATATCCTCAATAGTAGTAGGAGGAAGGGCATGGTGAGTAAACTCCAAGGCAGCAGAACGAACAGACAAACAGGAATCTGCGCGAAGATTCCACCCAGGAACAAAGAGAGATGCACCATGAAAATCCCTTGCAGCAGAAGACTCATGATGCAACACCATGAAAATCCCTTGCAGCAGAAGACTCATGATGCAACCGCTCAGCACTATCTCTTGAAGATCGAGGACTAGCACCAGGACTCAAAGCAATCGGAACAGGAACAATAGGCTGCTGGGATGCCCTTTCAACACCCTTAGACTATTGAACGTCATCATCAGTTATCACCAACACATCTCCATGATGAGGTAGCACATAAGACAACATACGCATAAGCCCACGACGTTGCACCACACGCCTGTCAATTTGGCCAGAACTACCCCCAGACGCCGTCTCACTCATCGCCTGAGAATCTTTCCGTTTTTCTGCAACACAACAGACGCTAGTAATGAACCCATATTTACTATCCACTACATCATCACTCAAAGGTTCACTCGATGGACGAGGTATCACAACAGGGGACTGGGCAAAATTCGGAGCCGGCTGGCTCCCCGTCGCAGTAGAACTCCCCATCGGTTGAGGAGACGCCATAGCAGGAGCACTCAAGCGGCAGGGCGGGGGTAGAACCTCATATAGAGGTACCACTCGATGCTCCAACTTCCCCTGGTACCGTTTTCGCAAGACGGAGTCAGAGCACTCGATACATGCACAAAAAAAGGGAAGAGAAAGAAGAAAGCACAAACATAAGACACTTCCACCCGAAAAAAGGAAAAAAAACAAAGGGGGAGGGGGTGGGGAGATGGAAGAAGAGGAGAAGTAAGAACAACCCACCATTAGAGACGCTGTAGAAGACTAACATCTCTCCCCGGGCACGCCATCTAGGACGCATTCCAACTCCGCCATGCAACACCTCTGACAATACATCAATGTCAACTTGAAGAGTGCGCAAGAGATTGGCGGTTTCCTGTTTATGAGGAAACAACTTAGGAGTAACATCCGACAAAGCATTTTCCCGAGGGTACTCCTAGCCAAGTAGTTCACGGTTAACCCAAAACCACTTGTCCTGCCAATTCTTTGGTGGCTTGTTGTCAAGAACAAGATTGTGACCTCCTCGGTAAGCAGTAAAAGTGTACTTGTCATTGGTAGTGGCACACCGGAAAAAGAACTTGAAGACAAACTAATCAGGGACGATGCCATTAGCCAGACATATCATCTCAAAAGCCACCCCTTTGTGAACAGCTCCAGGGGTTAGCATCTAAACACTGCATCCATTGGGCCAGAGCATTTCCTCTTGGAAATCGGTTAGAGGAAGACGGAAGCCGGCGTCAAAAGTTTTCAGATAAACACCAAACTTCCCAGGTGGTGGTGAAGTAATCACAGCCCCAGCAGTCGGAAACTCCACTCCATCGGCTAGAGTAAGGCCTGTAAGCCTCCTGAAGAGTATCGAACTCAGAAAAACTAGGGACCAAACTCATGGAAGAAGCCATAAAGGAGATGTTGCAGAATAATAGAGGAAAGAGGAAGCGAAAGAAGAAGGTAGAAAAACTAGGGAAAACCTGCCTACAAGTTATAAGGTGAAAAGAGCAGGATTTATGAAAACCCCTGACACAGCTGACGTAACCGCCACGCAAGTTGAACGGTCACATCGTAGAAAATGAAGCGACGACCAAAAAAAGGCATGACACGTATACTAGCAGTTAAGTCCAAAACATCATAGCTACTTAGCATACGCTATGATTATATGTAACGCCCGCAAATCCGGGCTAGTCAAATTAGAGGCAATAGGGGTCGAAAACGAATTTTCGACAAAAGATTATTTAGAATAAATAATCTTAACCAAGTTGTAAAGTATGTTACAAGATTTTCGTACATATAAAGAACGCCGAAATCCAAGTTATAACGAAGAAGTTATGACCCGTTGAAGTTTCGCAACGGAACTGGCACGATACCGGGAAGCGTAAATAGTGAATTTACGATAGAGCGAGATTTAGCCTTAGCGATATAAACGAAAGTCGTAGAATATCTTAAACTAAGAACATCGATAAAAAGAACGCCTAAATCTGACTTCGTATGAGGAAGTTATGATTTTTCTAAGATTTAGCATAGCAGTGCACAGCCCGAAATCTGAATTTTGGATCGGTCGATTTTTAGCCGACGGGATCTAAATGAAAGTTGTAGTACTCGTAAATACCAACGCATGGATATAAAGAACATCGATAATAGAGCTCGTATGCGAAAGATATGGACGGAGCTTAGTCCCTACTTTTCGAGCGCGGCGAATTCGATACAGTTTTGTAAATCCGAGATAGAATGAGAATTAGCCAACAAGGTCTAAATGAGAGTTGAAGATCTCATTAATAGGAACTCAACAGTAAAAAGACAGACAAAAACGGAGCTCGTATGCAAAAGTTACGAACGAAGCTTGGAGACTACTTTACTATACACTTCCTATAAACACAAGGGTGAACTCCTCATATTTTCTTCACACCATAAGCCTTTCTTTCTCTCTCTAACTTCTCTCTAACCTCCCTAAACCCCTCTCAAGTCTAGGGAACCTCCCTATCACGAGAAGAAAGCCCCGGAGCGCCCAACGGCTCCGAGAAGAAAAGGTTTCGGCTCGGAAACGCTGCTCTAGCGAAGCCCGGTTTTTAATAAAAACCCCCTGTAAGTGAGTTACGCCTATACTATATTTAATATAGCTTTTATTTAATTATAGTAACATTATTAGGACCTTAAAATAATTATTTGGGCTATTATTATGAGTTGTATTGAGTGTTATTTAACGCTTATATAATAGTAATAATAGTTAGACTATTAATTAGTCGCGATTAACGTTAAAACTAAACTCTAGTGGTATTAATAGTAGGTTTTGGTCAAGGAAAAAATTGTTTTAAGAAGTAACGAAGAGTTGTACGAGTGCCGAGTCACCACCTAATCAAATGAGTGCATAGTCCCTTTCATCTTACACATAGATATGAAGTATTTTATATAAACTACGTGCTATGTGTGCATATTATCTGAATACTTGCTGTCTATGCTGGTTGAACGTTTTATACATGTTTTAAAGGACTTAAACTGTATACGTATCTTATATATACGAAAATGTTGGGTATGAGATGGGTAGATGAATGATGAGAGATAGAAGATGACGTGAGTATACATTGGTAGCTATAGACTTAGTGCCTATGGGACAAACACCGGTAGCTATGGACTTAGTACCTTTTAGACGTTGGTAGCTACGGATTTAGTACCTATTGAGAATTGGTAGCTATGGACTTAGTACCTATTAGTTAGACGCTGGTAGCTAAGGATTTAGTACCTGTAGGAATTGGTAGCTATGGACTTAGTACCTGTTGAACATTGGTAGCTATGGACTTAGTACCTATTAGATAAAGACTGGTAGCTATGGATTTAGTACCCGATGAATAGACTATAGCAGCTATGGAATTAGTGCTTTATGAACGAACATTGGCGGCTATGGATTTAGTGCCAGTCCTATAACCCTGGAAGTAAGGGACTTCGGAATAAACGAATGCAGGATAGATGACTCTTAGGTTAAATCCTTAAAGAGTAAAGAAGATAATGGGGATGGGTAATTGGGTTGATTGTTTGATTGAACATAATAATTATATTATTGTGGGTTGAAAAGCCTATGTACTCACCATGTTTCCCAACCTGACCCACTCAGTTTATGTATATCACAAGTGACGAAGTGAAGTGACATTACACTGAGAGATTTAAAAGAGATGTAGATCACTAGTGTAAATCATTGTAAGTTCTGTTTATGCTTATGTTTCGGTATTAACGATGACATCCCAAACATTTTAAAATGAAATAAATACGTTTCTTCGAAAATGTTTTAATAACGTATTTACCATGTTTTTTCTGGGAACAAATTCCGCAACCTTTTTATAAAATGAAGTACTCTGATTTTTATAAAGCATAAACAAAATCGGTCTGTTCTGGCCGTGATTTTGGGGATGTCACAGTTGGTATCAGAGCATTAGTTTAAGTGAACTAGGAATATGGATTTATTTCTAGACTTAAACTTAGAATGCTAAGCGATGATTGTGAGGTGTGAGCACTAGCTTATTTTAGGAATTGTGCCTAAAATGCTTTTATGTGCTAAATGCTTTGTGCATGATATGTTGTTAATTGTTCGGATCTATGGTCTGTTGCCGACCCGATCTGGAAACCTTATGTGTTTAGGATTCTAAACGTACGACTACGGTATTAGAACTAGCATGTAAATGTTTCGGAGTGATAAGGATGATTTAAACGTCAAGTGAAGGTCTAAATTCACCTTATTCGGTGTATAGATCGAGATGGTAAGGACCCGTAGCGGAAACGTAAACGCAAATGGGAACAGGAACCAACCCCCAGTGGTTCAGCAAATACCTGTTGTAGAAGAAGTTGTGCCTGAGCCAGTCACCATGGCTGGAGTTCAAGCCATGATTCGGGCTATGTTGGCTGAACAAAGGGAAGAAATGAGACGGATGTTGAATAGGGACGAACCTACTATGCCCATTGAGCAACCCGAACTGATTCCCGAGCAATCTGAGGAAGGGAACTACAGCCGCCAAGTGAGTCAAGTTGGGACTCAAGATGAGCAAAGGGATGGCCCAGAAGGGAGAAACAACAAGGATGGGCGGATGTACAAGAATTTCTTGGGTGCGAAACCACCAAGCCTCTCAGGAAGCCCAAAGCCGGTTGAGATTATGGATTGGATCTCTGAGATGGAGATGGTGTTTGAGAGCTGCAGCTGTAATGAGAAACAGAAGACTGACTTTGCAGTAAGACAGCTGAAAACTGGAGTCTTGAGCTGGTGGAAGCTATTGGCAGATACGATGCCACGAGGAGAAGCCTTAAGGATGTCGTGGGAAGAGTTTTTGGAACAATTGAAAATGCAGTACTACTCGGAGGTAGATCTGATAGACCTAAACAACGAGTTTCAGAACCTGAAGAAAGGGAAAATGAGTGTTGATGAGTATGCCACCGCATCTACCGAGAGGATGAAGCTATTTCCCTACTTGGTGCCTACTGAACTCTCCAAGATTGATAGGTTTGCTAACGGACTGCCCACTGACTTTGGTCCAATGGTCAAAATGGCAACTACCTTGAAAGCAGCTGTTAGGGCAGCTAAGAACGTAGAGGCCCAGATAAGAGAAAAGGGTCTAAAAAAAGATAAGGCAGGAGAGAAGCGAAAGTTTGAGGGATCTTCGAGGTCGAACAAGGAAAGCAATTTCTCAAAACTTGGAGGAGCAGATGGAGGTGAAACAAGATGGTGTGATAAATGCAAGAAGAAGCATGGTGGGAAGTGCAACGAAGAAGTGACTTGTTACAAGTGTGGGAGGACGGGTCACTATTCCAAAGACTGCACACATAATGACAGAGTATGCTACGGATGTGGAGGCAAGGGGCACATGTCCAGAGACTGCCCAAGGAAAAATAAAGCAGCAAGACCAGAAACGCCACCAAGGCCAAGGGCATTTCACATGATCCTTGACGAAGCAGAGAACCATGCGAGGAATCAAGAATGAGGACTTCTTACCCGAAGATCGGATTATGCAGTAGCCATAGTTTCGTATGATGTAGCCTAGTAGAGGCATAGTCTAGGGTGAACTTGAACACCTATGTAATCGTTTCAAGAATTAATATAAAACCTTCGTTTTGTTATCTGATGTGTTGAATGATTGTATGATTTGCTGCATGGTGACTTGGGAAACTGCGAGACAACACTTGGGACGAGTATGAGTAAGTGTGAATGGTAGTAGAGGCCTATACTACCGGAAGCACAGGACTCACACTTGGATCAGGGAAAGTCACAAGGTTACCAAGAAGATAGTAATTGATTTCGTTTTATTCAAGTGTGTTGTTACCATCGTTTCGGTAATGACTAAGAAGATTGTTGATATTCCGACCCTAGTGGTCATATCGAATCGAGTCTGATTACGATGAGTATGTTGTGTGGTTTAGAGAACCAAGTTTGATGTAGCGTCCGACTTAAACCAAACGGTTGAAATCAAAGCGATCAATAGAAGTATCGCACTCGTTGTTAAAGAAGTTGGTGGCTAGAAATGCCTAATGTTAAAGTGTGATTATATCACATTAGAACATGATGGAAGGCATAGTCTGTTTTAGAATTTAACTCTAAGAGACCTAAGTCTAAGTGTTGCAACATACGATGATAGGTCATTAGAATATGACACATCGATCTATAGTAGTAATAAAAGAACTTATCTCAAGTCCGTATCCAGCAAGGATCGAGATTGTGACTTGAAGGTCATAATTTGGAGTCTAACCTGAGGTAGAGAGCAGGTGCACGATCGAGTACTCTTACAGTCAATGAGTTTAAGAGATAGAATTGAAGGAATGTAGAAGTTATAATTATTACCTAGGATGAAGAGATGACGTATGGAGTCATTATACGACCCTGTTTCGTTGATGATTCCGGGACGTAATCATCCTAAGGGGGAGATAATTGTAACGCCCGCAAATCCGGGCTAGTCAAATTAGAGGCAATAGGGGTCGAAAATGACTTTTCGACAAAAGATTATTTAGAATAAATAATCTTAACCAAGTTGTAGAGTATGTTACAAGGTTTTCGTACATATAAAGAACGCCGAAATCCAAGTTATAACGAAGAAGTTATGACCAGTTGAAGTTTCGCGACGGAACCGGCACGATACCGGGAAGCGTAAATAGGGAATTTATGATAGAGCGAGATTTAGCCTTAGCGATCTAAACAAAAGTCGTAGAATATGTTAAACTAAGAACATCGATAAAAAGAACGCCCAAATCTGACTTTGTATGAGGAAGTTATGATTTTTCTAAGATTTAGCATAGCAGTGCACAGCCCGAAATCTGAATTTTAGATCGGTCGATTGTTAGCCGACGGGATCTAAATGAAAGTTGTAGTACTCGTAAATACCAACACGTGGATATAAAGAACGTCGATAATAGAGCTTGTATGCGAAAGATATGGACGAAGCTTAGTCCCTACTTTTCGAGCGCGACGAATTCGATACAATTTTGTAAATCCGAGATAGAATGAGAATTAGCCAACGAGGTCTAAATGAGAGTTGAAGATCTCATTAATAGGAACTCAACAGTAAAAAGACAGACAAGGGTGAACTCCTCATATTTTCTTCACACCATAAGCCTTTCTTTCTCTCTCTAACTTCTCTCTAACCTCCCTAAACCCCTCTCAAGTCTAGGGAACCTCCCTATCACGAGAAGAAAGCCCCGGAGCGCCCAACGGCTCCGAGAAGAAAAGGTTTCGGCTCGGAAACGCTGCTCTAGCGAAGCCCGGTTTTTAATAAAAACCCCCTGTAAGTGAGTTACGCCTATACTATATTTAATATAGCTTTTATTTAATTATAGTAACATTATTAGGACCTTAAAATAATTATTTGGGCTATTATTATGAGTTGTATTGAGTGTTATTTAACGCTTATATAATAGTAATAATAGTTAGACTATTAATTAGTCGCGATTAACGTTAAAACTAAACTCTAGTGGTATTAATAGTAGGTTTTGGTCAAGGAAAAAATTGTTTTAAGAAGTAACAAAGAGCTGTACGAGTGCCGAGTCACCACCTAATCAAATGAGTGCATAGTCCCTTTCATCTTACACATAGATATGAAGTATTTTATATAAACTACGTGCTATGTGTGCATATTATCTGAATACTTGTTGTCTATGCTGGTTGAACGTTTTATACATGTTTTAAAGGACTTAAACTGTATACGTATCTTATATATACGAAAATGTTGGGTATGAGATGGGTAGATGAATGATGAGAGATAGAAGATGACGTGAGTATACATTGGTAGCTATAGACTTAGTGCCTATGGGACAAACACCGGTAGCTATGGACTTAGTACCTTTTAGACATTGGTAGCTACGGATTTAGTACCTATTGGGAATTGGTAGCTATGGACTTAGTACCTATTAGTTAGACGCTGGTAGCTAAGGATTTAGTACCTGTAGGAATTGGTAGCTATGGACTTAGTACCTGTTGAACATTGGTAGCTATGGACTTAGTACCTATTAGATAAAGACTGGTAGCTATGGATTTAGTACCCGATGAATAGACTATAGCAGCTATGGAATTAGTGCTTTATGAACGAACATTGGCGGCTATGGATTTAGTGCCAGTCCTATAACCATGGAAGTAAGGGACTTCGGAATAAACGAATGCAAGATAGATGACTCTTAGGTTAAATCCTTAAAGAGTAAAGAAGATAATGGGGATGGGTAATTGGGTTGATTGTTTGATTGAACATAATAATTATATTATTGTGGGTTGAAAACCCTATGTACTCACCATGTTTCCCAACCTGACCCACTCAGTTTATGTATATCACAGGTGACGAAGTGAAGTGACATTACACTGAGAGATTTAAAAGAGATGTAGATCACTAGTGTAAATCATTGTAAGTTCTGTTTATGCTTATGTTTCGGTATTAACGATGACATCCCAAACATTTTAAAATGAAATAAATACGTTTCTTCGAAAATGTTTTAATAACGTATTTACCATGTTTTTCTGGGAACAAATTCCGCAACCTTTTTATAAAATGAAGTACTCTAATTTTTATAAAGCATAAACAAAATCGGTATTTTCTGGCCGTGATTTTGGGGATGTCACATTATAGGACTGGGGGACTTGATGACACGTCCCTCAGAGCGGGCCAGAAATAAGAGAGCCCCTAGCGAGGAGTTCTTAGTGAGGCCCAGTCAGGCCCGACTCGGCCGCCCTAATAGTCGGGCACCCTAGCAGAACGACTGTGCAAAATCCTCACCCTCTCTCATGGTCGCACTCCGCTTAGTCCAAGGATAACTGCTCCAGGAGAGAAGGAGCACATCCATAGAATTATCACCTAGACCGATCGTTGGACCTGACACAACGAGGAACACGATCCACCAATAAGGATGGCAGATCTTTTCGGGATCACAGTCCTTATCCCTTGTACGGATCGAGGAAGATCCTGAGTATAAAAGAAAGACCACCCTGCCTTAATAGGTAAGCTATCTCTCCTAATTCTTAACCCTTACTCTCTAAACACTCTACTAACTTAATCGTCAGAGCGTTTTTCTGGGACTTCCTCCTGGAGAGCGGTTGGCGGATTTCTCTCCTTGTGACTTCTCAGGTTTCTCTCTAGTGATCATAGCTTTCACAACCTAGGTGGTCGGAGACGATGTCGCATCAGCGAGTAGTTAAAAAGATATTATAACGATACTTATATAAGTCATAATGATAGCCCAAATATTTATTACAAATTCATAATAACAATACTATATTTGAATATAAGTTATACTTAAAGTAGGGTATGAATAACTCACTTACTAAGAGGTTTGGCTAGGAGCCGGGCTTCCAAGCCGAAAGCTCTTCTTTTCAGGGCCTTCTGGCATTGCGGGACTCGCCTCTAGCACTTAGAAGTTGTTAGAGAATGGAAGAAAGGTTTTATGGGTAATGGGAAAGAAAGAATGGTTTTGGTGTGAGTTTTGGGGGTGATTTACGCCTCTATTTATAGGTTTTCTGGAGCCTCTCACGTCATGAGACATGGTACTCACGTCGTGAGCCTTGCGTAGGCACCAAGGCGAAGCCTGGTGCCGACACGTGGCGCTGGACGCAGGTAAAATAGCCAATCTTTAAAAATTCGTAACTTTCACATACGAGCTCTGTCCTTGATGTTCTTTATATCCAAGCTTAGGTAATGACAAGATCTACAACTTTCCTTTTGACTTCATCAGCTAATTCTCGACCGATTTTAAATTTCATAGTATGATAAGATTACATTGTTACCCGATCGTGTAAAATTCATAACTTCTACATACGGACTCCGTTTTCGTCTGTATTTTTATCGTTGAATTCTTATTAATGAGATCTTTAATTCTCATTATGTTTGCATTGGCCAAAAATCGACCGATCTAAAATTCAAATTTCGGGTTGTGCACTGCTATGCCAAAACTTAGAATAATCATAACTTCCTCATACGAAGTCAGATTTGGGCGTTCTTTTTATGCACGCTCTCGGTTTAACGTATACTAAAACTTTCATTTAGATCTCTAAGGATAAAAAGTAGTTTATCAAAAATTCATTTTTTTTTTCACACAACGCCGTGTCGGTTTTGTTGCGAAACTTCGATAGGTCATAACTTCTTCGTTATAATTCGGATTTCGGCGTTCTTTATATGTACGGAACCCTTGTGACATATATTTAACTTAGTTAATATTTTTTATTCTAAATAATCTTCTATCAAAAATTCATTCTCAACACTTTTTGTCTTTAAATTGACTAGTCCGGATCTGCAGGCGTTACAATTATCTCCCCCTTAGGATGATTATGTCTCGGAATCATCAACGAAACAGGTCTTGTATAATGACTTCATACGTTATCACTTCATCCAAGGTAATAATCATAACTTCTATATTCCCTCAAATCAGTATCTATCTCTTAGACTTATTGACTGTAAGCGGTGCTCGATCGTGCTCCCGCTCTCTATCTCACGTTAGTCTTCCAATCATGACCTTCGAGTCACAATCTCAATTCCATATTGGATACTCCTTCCTCTTAAAATACTTAAGATATGTTCTTTGATTACCATCATATACCAATGGGTCATGTTCTAATGACCTCTCATCGTATGATACGACGCTTAGACTCAAGTCTTTTAGAGTCAAATTCCAGAACAAACTATCCCTTCTTTCATGTTCTAATGAGATATAATCACATTCTTGCATATATCACTTTTAACTACAATCTTCTTACTTTAACAACAATCGTGGTAATTCTATTGATCGCTTTGTTTATCATTCATTTCAATCTTCTGGCTTAAGTCAGACGCGACATCAAACTTGGTTATCTGAACCACGTAACATACTTATCTTAGTTGGACTCGATTTTGTATGACCACTAGGGTCGGAACAACAATCATCTTTTTAGTCATTACCGAAATGATGGTAATGACATACATGAATAAAACGAAATTAATGACTAGCTCCTTGGTAACCTTGTGACTTTCTCTGATCCAAGTGTGAGTCTTGTGCTTCCGGTAGTATAGGTCTCTACTACCATTCACACCTACTCATACTCGTCCCAAGTGTTGTCTCGTAGTTCTCCAAGTTATTATCACAAAAACAATTTTAACACATACAAATGTGTCCAAACAATCACAAAATTTTCCCCTAGACACTACTAGGAATTCTTCCAAGCGTATCTTCAATCATCAATTCTGCTTCAACTCGGTTGGTGGTGGAAATGCAATATGATGGGACAACTTCAGGAATTACGCCAATCGTTCCATCATCCCGCCAATCGAGAGTGTACTTCGGATGTACCATATTCCTCTAAACGTACTGTTATTTTACCTGACGTATTCTAAAGGCAATATACCACTCTTACGATATCTTCTGATAGGTGTCATTCACTATCATAAGCCTTTTCATTTCCTCAATTTACTCAATTCTCTACCAGTATTCACCATGGTGTTATGTTCACGGAAGCATGCGTTCAGTGCATTGAGACTAGAATATAGATAAAGAAGATTTAGACGTGTAATCATCCTTATTACTCCGAACAGTTACATGCCAGTTCTAATACCATAATTAAACGTTTAGAAATTTGAACTCATAAAATTTCTAGATCCAGACGACAACAGACAATAGATCTGATCAAACGATAGCATAAAGCATAACAAATATGTTGGGTTTTAAGTACTATAACACTCCTATGGTGCACATACAACCCTAAAACTTTGGATCTAAGTTTTCTCTAATTATACATGCAATTTTCATTTTCCAAAGCATGAAGCCTAACTAGCATACAATTGTGATATATGAATCATAAAAACTAGTTAAAAGATTACCTCTTTGTTGTAGCTAGTAGAACTTGGCCTTTCAAGAGCTTAGCACCTCAAGTGTGATGCCTCAAATGGTTCACAAACACCAAGAGCAAATGGAGGATAATTAGATAGGGGTTTAGGAGCTCAAAATCGTCTAGGCGTTAACCTTGGAGTCTTAGTGGCCGATTTTAGCACACTTAGGGGTTCAGTTTATAGTTTGGAATCCTTAGGGTTTAAACTTGTAAACCCAAATTCACTTGGGGTTTTAATCCATTAACTTGTTAGCCTTATGGAATAGCTCTTCATGGACTCTCACAAATATTTAGTCCAATCCTTAATCAACATGGATCATTAGCCCAAACTATAAATACCACAGACTTACATAATCAGTCCCTACAAATTTAATTAGTCTCTTTTGATCACTAAATTAATTCTTGATCAATACCAATTAAATAATATGATTTCTCAATTAATATATTATTCTTATAATATATTAATAAATCATAAATAACCTCTTTCTCAAATATCCATCCTATCAAATTGTTTTGGTGAAGGAAACCCGAAATGGACCATGCTACTCTCAGGTCAAGTACATACCAATTATAGTTATGGGTTTAGACACCTAATCCAATAGTCTCCCACTTGGATAAGTCTAATAACTATAACTGCAAGTACGACTTGAAGAACCGACTACCAATCGTAGCTCTCAAAAGGCCGTTGTCGAACTCTGAACAAATCAATGACGCGTCCATTAGATAAGGGATCAAATATTCCTCAATTATACAAGATATCATATGGACTGAGACATAGATTATAATCATTCTCTCTGTCCATCTATTGTTTCCCGATTTCTGATTCATGACGACTGACTAATTGAACAAATCAAATTAGTCTAGGCTTGGCCAATCACTTAGGTTTGTCATCACTAAATCATCAGGGGGGCCACAAATATCGCTTTTATCCCACATTAGGTAAAAGGAACGGATAAAATTCGACTCATATGCTTGCTCTACCTACTCATCAAATCACACACAACAATATGTTTTATAACACCAAGTTACTGGTGCGTTTACGCATCATCAATGTGCAACCGACTTGTAAGCTACAACTCATATATCTTTGTTTCAAGAATATAAGATATTATCATCTCACAATCACTCGTGATAAAATCCATGAAGTGATTCAGATGAGCGTGGGTTTAATCCAATACTCAAATCTTATTATATGAGTACTCATGAACACTGCAGCAAACTTGTGCCATGTCTAAACACTTAGAAAATCTACAGTCGGATTCACGACAATCTTGCCTCATTACTTACTTCCAAAGTATGATTGACTTTGTAAGTTTTAATAACCTAGTTATTCGGGAAGTAAAACATGCAAAGTGAAACACAAGAATAATCGAACCCAATATGGTTTCAAAACTTTTGAATATAAATAAAACACTTAATATTTAATCACCATATCGATTACACATTATTCACTGTATAATATTTCGATTAATCAACTTGATACTTGAATTATAACAATAGTTATCCCATGCTCCAAGCATGCATACTATGTTTACCTATGGTCCTTTCTTTGTGAAATAGATCAATTGAACACATTTCCAATGATGCTCATTCCATAATTCCAAATCCTTATCGTAAATGTAAGAATACCAAATTCTTGCCATTTACTATAATCTGTTAGATACTAAACTTACATGCAATGATCCTTTTGTAATGCCTATGCACAAAAGTCATAGAGACTTGGCAAAAGATATTACAAAGTATTCCAATGGAGAGCATTTCCATGGAAACGAAGTCTCATATTCAAAGTACATTCCTTTGAACATCCCTCTTGCATTAAGTTTTCTAATTTTATATAAATTTTATGATTAGCTTCCATTTATGGAAACATTCCCATCTTTCCATTTTGACTATCACTTATGAACATTAGTTACCTCTTCTCAGAACATGTCAATATGGTCCTTCCAAAATTTATACTATACGTCCAATTGCTCATAAGCAACCAATCTTTGGTAAACCTCAAATTGACCTCTACAATTGCTTAGTTATTTTAGTCATATCTCGTTCTAGTGCTTTTTCCCTCATAATGCCCTAGGCATTTGGAAAATTAGAACAGATTAATATTATAGCATATGTAATCAATACTATATACCAAGTATATGAGATTCGATACATAATGTCTTACATAAAGACATGATATTTTATCAGTCTCTTGCTACAATATTTAAAAATATTGAATTTCAACTTTTAGATTTGAAATGAGGTATAAGTATTTTCTCCGTAAGACTTAGTATGGCGAAACAATATCCAAACTTACAACTTTGTAAATTTGTAACTTTTTTTCCTATAAATAGTATTACAACCTTGCAATACTTAGTATAATAATTGTGCTCCCACTAGCTCAACAATTATACTCTTTCCAGCATAACAATTTTGATTACTTTAGCACAACACTTATGCTCCCACTAGCCTTGACATGTACCCAGAAATCAGCTGGACTTCTAGAAATCAATACGTATTGACTTTCTTACCAAAGTTCAGATTACTGATATTTGGTGCTTCGATAAGTCTTTTCCAGACTTCTCAAGCTCATACACCTTTCAGATTAAATAGCACAAGTGTGTTTTTGAACCTTTCAGAACTTAAAACAATAAGTCTTGAATGTTTAAACTAATTTCCATTTCTCACAATTTGAACTATGAAGAGGGATGTCGTAATCATAATCGAATTTGAGAACTAAATTAACACAACTGCTAACTTTTAATCCTTTAAATCTACTTAGTGTAAGAGTTTCCTCACAATCATTTTCATGAATTGGAGAGAAACCTTTTGCCATTTAGATTTTATGGTGTATGTGTTCTTATCCATATAAACTTGTCATTTTCAACCACTATCTTACGACCAATGTTTATGACAAATTCAAACTCATATGGACTGAACTTGATTAACTCTAATTTCTTTCCATCTGGTAGTACGAGGGTCCTACCATTGCTTCCAGGTCATTGAGCAGCTCACATATACAAATCAATGTACTTTCCATTGATAAAGGTGATTTACCTTATGCATTAAAATGAGAACTCATAGAATTCTCATGCATAGTAAAACTAACTGGAATAGGCACAGAAATAAGAATATGTCAAACACGATAGGTTATAAACCTCAGGACGTGCGCTAGTGATAACTAAAAAGGCTTATTCTTGATTAGTACCTGAAACTATTCAAGATCATTAAGACTCCCACTGACCTCTTGTAATATAAGGTTCTTTTTATTAGATTAGGTGTCTAAGCCCATAAGTATAATTGGTATGTACTTGAATTGATAGTAGCAATGTCCTTTTGGGTTGCCTTCAAACCTGGCAATTGAATAGGATAATTGTTGGAGAGAGAAAAATGATTTATTAATTTATTACTTGGTTAATAAATTAATTTTAAATCCAAATAAATTATTTATTAATGTATTATGGATATAATATATTAATTAGAAATAATATTGTTTAATTAATATTTAATCAGAAATTAACTTGGAGTTAGTTTTGGGATTAAAGAAATTAATTGAAACTACAGGAACTAAATGTGAAAATGTTCAATAGTTGAGAATTGAGCATTCTAGAACCTCCCTTAGAGGCGGGGAACGAATTTAGAGTGTCTTAGGTTATCCTTGGGCTCTAAGGGTGCCTTGGAAGCCTTAGGGAGGAAGTTAAGGGATTAGGGTTATCTAAGATACACCTGCCTTATCCTAAACCTTCCTTATCACCTATATAAACCTCTATAGGGTTGGATTTCATCCTATGCACTCCAAGAAAGGCTTAAAGCCGAATTTTCACTTCCCTTCTCTCTCTCCATATTAATCCTTGGTTGCTAGGTTTGTTTGTGAGTCATTAGAGGCGCAACATTTGTGGCGCTTGCTACCAAAGTACAAGATCTTCAAGGATTTGATTATTATTACAATATAACAATAAAGGTATGTATCCTAACCCTAATTATATGTTAATTTCGAAAATTACATGTGTCTCCTAGGGTTTATAATGTTTGTGTTCAATGCTTGTATGTCTAATAGTGAAAACATAGTTCCTCAAATTAGGGTTGTATGCACACATAGGATTGTTTTGTAGCAACGGAAATTTTAAAACAAAATTTTCATTTCTTAAAATGTATTTCATCCAAAATAAGGCATAAAGATCCAATGTATCATGTCATAATACAAATCATATAAATCCCAAGATCATAAATTCTCCATCAGTGTGTACAGATCACGTCGGCGCCTTCCCACGGTCCTCGCTAGTACCTGAAACACATACACAACAACAACAACTGTAAGCATAAATGCTTAGTGAGTTCCCCAAAATACAACCTACGCACATACGCCTTTCCAGGCCCTGACCTTCCGGTCCATGTATCTCAGGGGACTTCCGTCCCTACTGGGTAAACCTTCTGGTCCTACCCACGCCAACCTTACGGTCCACATTACAACGCCTTCCAGCCCATAACATCATGCCTTCCGGCCCATATCAAGCATATCATACATAGCACATATAGCACATATGTCTCATACCATATCCGACCTTCCGACCACACAGTCAAACCCTTCCGGGTACAGTATAGTGAGAAGACTTACCTCGTGAATATCGATAGCTAGCAAATCCCGGAATCAGTCGTGCTCGATCCTCCGAGCTACAATCCCCCTATCACATCATATGTCTCTTATTAACACTTTTACCACTAAGGTTGACTACCCTTTTCAAGTCAACACTAGTCAACTCTGGTCAACGGTCAACGGTCAACGGTCAACTTTGACCGGACTCGGCGAGTCTAGACGTTTTTACCAACTCTTTAGGATTCCCTTTTTGACACGTCGAGTATTCCCCTGACTCGACGAGTTCCACCTGGTAAGAATCGCGGGGCCACCCCGACTCAACTCGCCGAGTCTCAAGAACAACTCGGCGAGTCCCAGTTCGACTCAGTCCACCTGTCAACCCTCTCTAACTCGCCCTAACTCACTGAGTCAACCTATAACTCGGCAGGACCATTCACTGAGCGATCTAAGGGAAATCTTCAAGCTACTCGCCGAGTCTGTTCGTCGGACTCGGCGAGTCCATGCCATACAACCACTCAAACTTGCTTCTAAGGTCAGATCCGCTCCAACAATTCATAGATCTGGCCTTCCTAAACTGATTCATCACGTAAAGTCCTTATCTTGGTGTTCATAACACACCCCATGGCTCATAAATGGTATTTTGACCTTAGGCATAAGGATTCCAATCCAAAACCCCCATTGATTCACAAAAAGCTTGGGCAAAGGGACACTCTGGACCTCCAAGGGTCCAGATTTATAATCTAAATTGCTTAAGGGACCAAGGAAGCACTAGATCTAGCCACAAAAGGGCTCAATAAGCCCTAAATCAATATAACATCAACATAGCAGAGAATCGCTCGAAGATAGTACCTCAAATGTGATGTTCTGGACCCCAAACCCTCAGGAAGTGGCTCCTCTTGCTTCCCCTTAGCTGATTCTCCCCTTCCCTTGCAAGATGACACCTCCAAGATCAATAATGGCTTCCTACTTTGCTCCAAACGCTCACACTCGCTAGGGTTTCACTCAAGGGACTGGTGACACAAATAACGGCCATAAGGCCCTTTAAATAGGTCCCAAACCCGAGAAATTAGGGTTTCATTAAATAGCGTGGACTCGTCGAGTCCATACCTTGGACTCGCCGAGTCCAGGCGCGAACCCGCGTCTAGAATCGCGATCCTACTCGGCGAGTCTGAGCTCCAACTCGCCGAGTCCCCTCACAAAACATCAAAATTGAAAGCGTAAAAGATACCTGGAAATCCGGGCTGTTACAGTTTGATATGTATAAAACCCATCACTTTTGTCAAGAAACATTCATTGACAAACAAATATTCAAGAGTTAGTGTGGGATCCTATCAAGACAACACTAAATGTAATTGGTCTTAGTTGGTCTTTGTTTTATCCAAAACATCACAACTTCTAATTTCAAATGTTCAAGAGCAAGAAACATTTCTACTCCACATTTCATGAGGCATTATAAATACTTAAGATATGTCACTCAATGCAAAATCTTGGAGTATGACTCTAAGACTTGATTTTGGAACGAAGTATGATTCATCTTCTTGATTTAACCATTTCAACAATTCATGATTCCTCTTCTTAGTCATGCAAGTGCACTAAGGTGTCCTTAGAGAATCAATTGAGTCACGGTTCCATAATCATTACGATGATCATAAAACACGATACTAAAGTACTCTCCTTTCCATTCAGATTGGAGAAATCTTTTATCTTTCTGCCTAATTTGATTATTTTTATTCGTACTGCTATACATTGAATCTTTTCAATGTACCAAAAACAAGTGTTTTTCTAACACTACAAAAAAAATGGTTTCGCTATTAAAATACAATTATGAATTTAATTGTTGATTAGGATCCCGTTAAGAACCGCGTGCATCCACCCGAGAGTCTTCACTCCCGGTTTCATTGTCCGACTTTTTACATAACCAACAGTGAGTTCATACCCCTATACTTTTATGGTTTTAGTGTTTTCAGGGGGGAATACAAGCTAAACACAAATGATTTGTGAATTTATACAAAAGGATTTCAAAACACTTAAAACTGATGCAATGAATATAGTCATACGGTTTCTACATTTCATAAAATATTTAGATATTTTATCCCTTTTTGTATTATGCTGAGCATAAGGGACGTTTTCAACATACTGCCAAATTGCGTAGTTTTCAGATCAACTCATGAACCAAATACATAATATTCATGCAAACTATAATAGGTATAGTTTGGGGATTTCAATATACAGTAATACAAATTCAGAGCTTATACATTGCTAAACATATAAATTATGATAGATTTAGTTTATGATATTCTTGGGTAACAAGGATACTTTATTACATAATTATTTAAGTATAATTATTACTCTATAAAGTATACACATGAGTTTAAATACATTAGATTAATACAGAACTACATGTAAACTAGATTATACATAATTGTTAGACTCTACTTCAAAATTGTACCCATTGGTGTACTGAACTAAATCCTATCATAGTATAACCAGAGTCTCCTAAAGGGAGAGCATGAAATTTGTGAATAGATCTATTCGAGACTGAAAATCCCACACTTGAACTGCTAGTTACAGTTAGGCAGGCATGCCTGGGGTGACAAATGTCATATATCCGACACTTGAAGAACGTCGTAAAGGTCTCTAGGTCATAACAAGCATTGTTATACGACTCGCAATAGTATAAACTAACCTTATTGTTTACGGGAATTCATTCTTTAGTTTTATTTTCATTAATAAAACTAGTTCATAATACAATTGGAGGATCCCAGGGATTTCAACTTATAGTTTTATTTTAAATAATGAAACTACTATACATACTGGTGGTAACCAGAGTTTTCAAACAGAACATTCTATACATTACTGGTGATAGCCAGGGTTTTCATACAAAGGGTTTTCATTCAAAACAACGATATAAAATACAGCTGGTGGTAACCAGGCATACAAACTAATACATTGTATACTACTACAGGACACAGTCACAAACACATATGTTATAAAATATTGGATTTTCTTGGGAAGCATACAAACATTTTATAGATTCAATGAAACGTTTTCAATACAAAAACATGTTTATGAACTCACCAGCTTAATGCTGATACTCTTTTCAAAACCGCTTGTATTCTCAGAAAATCAGCAGACAGGTACGTCAGCAGACTTTTGAGAAGACGGAGCATATAGAGTCACGTCTTTATATTTTGCTACTTTTGATGTATATAAATATGAATCAAACAGGTGTAAATACCTTTTTATATATATTCAATGTCATGGTTGTGTTTACTTTGATTATTATGATGCAATTGTTGTGATACTACATATGACGTCATCCACCGCCGAACATTTCCGCCGTTTCGGTTTGGGGGTATGACATAAGGATTGTCCTAAGGAGTAGGCACGAAGTCTATCGTTGCCAATGACACAGCTATCATTGTTATCAATTAAGCATAATTGCCAATATTATCATTTAGGCGCAGCTGCCAGAATTATGACATTCTCTATTAGGCGCAGGTGCCGATATTGTCCTTTAGGCACAACTGTCAGGGTTATGATGTTCTCTATTAGGCGCAACTATCGATACTATCCTTAGAGCGCATCTGCTAGGATGTTTATAGTACATCATAGATCAAAAACATCTACATGTTGTGGCGCAACTGCCAATGCTCATCTATAGGGTACTAAGTCCATTGCTGCCAATGTTCACCTATAGGGCACTATGTCCATACTGCCAATGTTCCTCTATATCAGCTTTCATCCCTCATCATTCATCTACCCATGTTTTACCCAACATATTGTGTGGATATAAAGTACATATACAGTTTAAATCATTTAAAACACGTATAAAATCGTTCATCCAGTATAGATAGCAAGTATACAGATAATAGGCACAAATAGCATGCAATTTATATAAAATACTTCATATCTATGTGTAAGATGAAAGTAACTATGCACTCACTTGTTCAAGTGACGACTCCAAACTCGGACAACGCTCCGCTTCTTAATAATATAATTTCCTTCGACGAAACCTAGTATTATTACCACTAGATTTTAGTCTAATATTTACTGTGGCTAATTATTAGTCTTGGTATTATTATTATATAAGCGTTTAAATAATACTTCTCAACCACTATGTACAGACATGGGCCAGACATGAAACACCGGAGGGCATGATCATTTTGCATTAAAGCACTTCTGAAATCCAACAACCCAGACTGCCCTTCAACCCGGATTCCCTATACCGCGAGTGATGACACGCCCCTCAGAGCGGGCCAAACATAAGAGAGCCCTTAGTGAGGAGTTCTTAGCGAGGACCAGTTAGGCACGACTCAGCCGCCCTAATCGACGGGCACCCTAGCAGGACAATCGTGTAGAAGCCTCGCCCTCTGCTATAGTCCAAGGATAACGGCTCCAGGCGACAAGGAGCACATCCAAAGCATTAGGGATGGGATTTAGAACCGGAAAACCGGACCGGAACCGGAACCGTTAGAATCGGAATATATAGAACCGGTTCCGGTTCCGGGTTTAAAAATTGGCTTTATCTAGGTTTGGGTCCATCGGGTCTGGGTAAATCGGGTCTAAAAACTGGAACCGATGTTTGGAACCGGAACCACTTTTAGGGCCTAAATCAGTTGTTATGAAACATTTAAAAGATGCATATCTCATCCGTTTCAATTCCGATTAACATGCAGTTTTTTCCAACATGTATTTTAGAGTTTGTACATGATTTTAGACTATAAATTTGTCATTTTTAGTATTATATTCATTGACTTACAGTCCTCCAAAGTCGTGATATCAAAGCTGGAAGTTTTAGTTTTTCAATTTTTTTGTATTCGGTGAAAGTTTTAAAACATGCATATCTAATTCGTTTGAAGTTGGATTGACATGTGGTTTTTTCCAACTTGTAGTTTATAGTTTGTACATGAGTTTAGACTATAATTTTGTCATTTTTGGTTTAACATTCAATGATTTACAGCCCTCTGAAGTCGGAATATCAAAAATGAAAATTTTCAACTTTTCAGCTATTTGTTTTTGTACTTTGTATTATGTGAAAATGTTAACACATGAAAATCTCATTCGTTTAAAGTCGGATTGACATGCGGTTATTTCCAGAGTGTATTTTAGAGTTTGTACATGATTTTAGACTATAATTTTGTTAATTTTGGTTTCATATTCAATGAGTTACAGTCACCCAAAGTCGGGATATAAATATGAAAATTTTCAAAGTTCAACCCACTAAGTAGTAAGTAATTACCAAAAAATTCCGGTTTTTCTGGTTCTAAACCCACTTTATCCGATTCCAACCTACCCACTTTGATGGTTTCGGGTTTTCCGGTTCTAGACCCACTTTACCCGGAGCCGCACCCGGAACTGAACCGGAACCGGTTCCTATATACCGGTCCGGTTTCCGGTTCTACAAAATCCCGTTACCCGGTTCCGGGTTTTCCGGGTTCAGGTCCATCCGGTCCGGGTTTGGACCCACTTTCATCCCTACAAAGCATTATCGCCTGGACCAATCGTTATACCTGACACAACGAGGAACACGATCCACCAATAAGGACGATGGATCTTGTCGGGATCACAATCCTTGTCCCTCGTACGTATCGAGGAAGATCCTTAGTATAAAAGGACGACCACCCTGCCTTGATGGGTAAGCTATCTCTCCCGATTCTTAACCCTTACTCTCCAAACACTCTACTAAGTTGACCGTCGGAGCGTTTTTCCAGGACCTCCTCCCAGAGAGCGGCTGATGGTTTTCTCACCTTGTCACCTCTCAGGTTTCTCTCCGACGATCACAACTTTCACAACCCGGGTGGTCGAAGACCAGGTCGCATCATTTGGCGTTATCCGTTTGTGTGACAACAGATATGCAAACCTAATTCTTCCCCTTAAACACGATTTGAAAAATCTCATTTTCTCGGAAAAATTTTCTGGAAAACGGCCCATTTTTCCGCAAATAAACACAACCTTAGGTTTTTTCAATATTCTAAAACTTTGAATCAAGGTTACTAAAATCGCGATCCTGACCATAGGATTGTACGATCCTACGATCCTAAATAGGTAAGTCAATCGATCTTACTAGGATCGTTTTTCGGTAAGATCGTGGTAAGATCATAAGATCATAAAATCGATTGTAAGATTGTAGGATTGTGACTATTTTTTTAAAACAAAATTCTAATATTTTTTCTCAGACTAACTACGTAAAATACTAATTTTGAATTGTCTATCACTAAATGATGTGTTGGATATGTATTTTTATGTTTTAAACAATTTATTGATAACTGAATGAGATGAGTGAAAATATCTTTTTATGTATTAAAATGCTTTTGGTAGGATCTTATGATCTGATTTGATCTGACGATCACGATATTGCAAAGCAAAACACGATCCTACGTAAAAAACTCTTCTTCATCCTCCTTCTCTGTACACCTGCTTGGTTCCGGCGACTCTTTCAGGCAAATGAAATATCCGGCAGTACACACACTATTTAGGTTGTTGTAAACTGGAGACAGACGGCGAATCTATTTAAGGGAATCGAGTCAAACTCATTATAGAATTCAAAATAAGGACCAAAACTGTCAAATTTAGCAAAAATGAGGGTAGCGAGAGCTTGAGTTTTCGGAACTGCATTCGTGTCCGCAGGTCGCACCTATGCACAAGTTCGATGTTTGTGGTCTACGAAATCCAAGAGTTGCATCCCTTGCACATGGATAGGAATTATAATAAAATCATAGACACAAGCTTGTAAGCCTTTCATGCATTCAAGCTTATAAACATGTTAAGTTTGATCTTTCTACCAATGTGGGACTCATTCCCACATTCATCTCTCTTGCTAAATTTATTCTCAAATACTTATATTTGAATATCGATATCTCATTCACATATATATTCTATTTTGGACATATAATATATCGTTTCAAAGTTCTCACAGAGGAAAACAGAAATTCACTTAGAGTTAATTATATATACAACTTATGTATATATTTATATATGTCCAAAGTTAATAAAAATATAAATATTTATACTAAATTTTCCAACAACCATTTGATAGTAAAACAATATATTATTGCAAACTTATAAATGTAGTTTATTGTTTGACTTTATAGAATTTTTTATCCATATAACAATACATTTGTATATTTTAACGAATGAGAGCATTTTGTAGCGTGTTACAATTTTTAGGTTATATATGATTATCAATATCACGATACATATATGAATCTGGTGTTATTGGGAATAAGAAGTATATAGATACATTTTATAGGTAAACAAAATATCTATTATATGGACAACTAAAATAAAATATACTATCATTCCTTGCATGCGGATGCATAAAATTTCATCTTTATTTTTATTTTCGACCGTCTTCGTCAATGGGACCTTTAGTTTAATACTTTAATATCACTTGACTTACGTACATAATATTCTAAGGAAATTAATATTGATAAAAAAAAAAAGTAAATTCATAACATATTTTTGTACGCTAAGAAATTAATATGATAAATAAAAAAATAAAAAATAAATCATTGAATTCAAAACATATGTAATGTTCATACTTCATATTCGGTTTTCAAGGAGAATATAATTAACCATTATGTATTATTAGAAGTAAAATATAAATAGGTAAATCTGTATTTATAGAACTAAATAAAAATAATGTGAACTATTTATTATTAAATAGTAATAATAGTAGAAGTTTTTAAATCTATCTTTTCCTTAACATGTGATTATTAAAAAAAAAATGAATGTACATTTTATATCATTTTCTTTTATTTTAAGATATTTTATTTTGAAAAACTAAAAATTTATAAAATTTTTAGTTATTCATCAAATATCTAAAATAAATTTAATTAATCTAACAATGTAACGCCTTAATTTTAACTTATATGGTATCGTCCAACTTGAATAATAACACATTCTCATTGTTGATTTCGGTATTGATTACTTTTATTTTTATGGGACAAAATTGCAAGAAATTGTCCCTGTGATATGTTAAAAATTGTCATTTAGGGCCAAACAAGTTTGTATTAGCACTAATGGTTCAAAAGTTTCCATTTTGTTGCTATTTTGGTCCATTTTAGGTTGATATTTTATAAAATAACGATTTTGCCCCTTTCTATTTGTTTTTTGCTTTTCTTTTTGTTATTTAATTATTTCCCTAACTAAAAAATCAAAATAAAAGAAAAGAAAAGAATCTTTCTCTTTTTTTTTTCTCTCTCTCTCTCACTCTATCCTGCTCTCTCTCTCTCTCTCACACACACACACACATAACGTCACTACCTTTACTTCCTCCCCCAAGCATCACTCTCGCCTGAATGCATGAAAACCACCGGCAGGAAAGATGAACACTACTGACAAAAAAGATGAACGACACCGAGTCGAAGCTCTAGCAGCCAAACCCTAACCCTAAAAGATAAAGCATGTCGATTCTCAGGAGATCAATCTTGAAACCACCATCATCTTCAATCTTCATCGATTTTGATTTCCACCTACCCACAGCGTCATCATCTTCATCGATTTGCTCTCTCTCTCTCTCTCTCTCTCTCTCTCTCTCTCTCTTTCTCTCTCACACACACACACATAACGTCACTACCTTTACTTCCTCCCCCAAGCATCACTCTCGCCTGAATGCATGAAAACCACCGGCAGGAAAGATGAACACTACTGACAAAAAAGATGAACGACACCGAGTCGAAGCTCTGGCAGCCAAACCCTAACCCTAAAAGATAAAGCCTATCGATTCTCAGGAGATCAATCTTGAAACCACCATCATCTTCAATCTTCATCGATTTTGATTTCCACCTACCCACAGCGTCATCATCTTCATCGATTTGGATTTCAACCACTAGATCTGTTTTTCACTGGCATATGTAGTCGGACCACCAACATCGCCATCTTGTCATAAAACCCAAGCTCGCCGCCGCCTTCGTTTCTCTCATCTCTTATGTTTCATCATTAACAGGAGTTCAGATCTTCTTGTTGGACTTTAGACCTAGTAAGCTCACTTTTGTTGAACAATGGTATCTCCATCTTCCTCAATCTCTTCGTGCTTATGTCCGTCTGACTTCAGACCTTGTGGCCCCCTGCTTACGGGTCTGCAACACCCATCAGATTGTGGTCAGAATTGAAGGGTTTGTTGAGGAATATGGGTTTGCTAAGGAAGATGGTCGCCTGAGAAGGTGACGTGAAATGGTTTTGCTGAGTAAGATGGCGGTGACGTTCTTATTCTTCGACGGTGGTGTTTGACGAACATGGAAGACTCCATTGTCGATCTATTTAGCACAGAAAGGATTCAAACTGGTGAATGTGCCTATGATCTGTAATAGTTTGATTTGAGTGTTTTTTGGAGACACGAACCTGATTCTGGATTTCTAAAAGATTTTTGATGAACATGATTTTGTATTGTTTGTTTGGTTTCAACCTAAAAGGGGAGAAACGATTTCTCACCCAATTTTGAATTTCTTGTTTTGAGAGAGAGAGAGAGAGAGAGAGAGAGATTCTTTTCTTTTATTTTTATTTTTTAGTTAGGAAAATAACTAAATAACAAAAAGAAAAACAAAAACCAAATAGAAAAGGGTAAAATCATCATTTTATAAAAAGTCAAACCAAATTGGACCAAAATCGCAACAAAATGAAAACTTTTGGACCATTAGTACTAGTCCAAACTTGTTTGGCCTAAAGTGACAATTTTGGACATACCATAGAGATCATTCTTGCAATGTTGTCTTTTTATTGATTTGTTTATCATAAAATTTACATTAATTTTCTTCATAACATGAAATGACATTTTGAATTTTTTGTCAATAACAACCAAATAAAGAAAAATTTATTGCAATAACTTTATATATTTCAAACATTATATATATATATATATATATATATATATATATATATATATATATATATATATATATATATATATATATATATAAAGATTGCATTAAAACTTCTTAATGTAATATATAATACTATAATAGAAAAATATAAACAATATGCTTATTTATTTATTTTATTTTAATAAATTAACCAAACTTGATAAAAAAATGCTGCAAAAAGTTTTATACAACCACCCATTCAAAGTGTGCTTGGTAATGTTCTTGACTCCCCCACACACCGACGTATTATGGACGGTTAGGTGAGGTGTTAGCATTAAATCATGGTCCACTCCGTTCTTATGAAGTGGGTCCGTGATTCTATCTTTATCAATAACATCAAAGACCCATTGACATTTGAGTATTTGACCACACTTGCCGTGTTATTCCGGTACGGAGAAAAAGAAAATTATTTACTATTTAGGTCAAGGTGAGTGGTATTATGTTTTGCATAATATTTTTCTATGCCATAAAGACTATGGAAAGTGATAGCCTCTAAGTTGTAAAAGATAGGAAACCCTAATGTGTTGGTTTAATATATTTTATTTATAAGAAAAAAACAGCAATGAGAGTCCACCATCCAAGTTTGTCTCTTTTCTCCTCTCGCTATCCCCATGACGAGCCTTGTAGCGCCTTTGATGGGGTGGTGTGTAGCGCCTCTAGCAGGCCCGACCCAATAAAGAAGCTTATAAGAAAAAACGCATAAGACTTGGTTCATCAGTTCTATGAAGTTATATATATATATATATATATATATATATATATATATATATATATATATATATATATATATATTAACTTCATTTACATAAAACAAATTTATTATTTTGTATATCTATTTTTATAAACGTTCTTTTTTTTAGGATGGTAATAACGAAATTTATCCATCTGCTCTGAATATACTATTGGAAAAAAAGATGGCGTTCAAATTTCAGATTACACATGACAATTTGAGGAGCAAAATAGAATGTTATGCTATCTCAAGGATCACGTCTAACAATACAATCATTGATGAATTGGAAAAAATATTGAATATGGATCGGGTAAAATTCTTTACCCTCAATACTACAAAGAATATACTTATTATCAATTAAATTCGTATGTCATGAAAGATTAAATTTTAAGTTTTTCTAATATTATTATCTTATTATTTCTTTTTTTTAACTGAGATCCTTTAAACCCATTCCAATATGCCCAGTAAATGGAACGAGCTAGCTTCACCATTTTCTTGCTCGTCATGTTTGGTTTCTCTTTTGTGTTGGTTCAACCTCTAAAATATTCTTAGTTTTATAGAAGATGAATGTACTCCATATTAAATGAGGTTATATGTTTTTAAAAGGCCATGCATTCACGGTCCAAAGCAACATATATGTTGCTTGTGCAATGCGTTGCTATTACTTTTATATGTTTTTGCATATTACTTTTGTATGTTTTTGCATATGGGTTGTTCATTTAAGTTTTAAAGCTATAATAGTTAACTACTAATAGTAAAAAAAACAACAAAACTTCAAATTTGAAAACCATAATTATTTCAATCAAATATAAAATATCAAGTTAAACACCAAAGTCCAAATTTGAATACAATCGACCAAATTTTTAACAATCATGCTTTTTGAAAACTAACATGCTAAAAATAAAGAATAATGAAAAATAATTAAATAAAGGAAAAAAAAATGTATGCTCTAAGATATGATGTTACGCAAGAAAGCAAAAAAAATAAAAAAAAATAATACAAAAATAAAAAATAAAAAAATAAAAATAAAATAACATAATGAATTAATATGGTTCAATCAATACGGACATGATAAATATTCTATTAATTTACTGTTTCAAAAGTGATTATGTTGGAATCCCTAACTACAAGCATTTATAATCATAATCTCAAAAACCTACATTGGTTGAGCTCATATACAAATAAATATCGAATAATTAAATTGCATAAAATAATAATATTTTTTTAAGACGTCCAAATCATTAAGCTAATTGTACAACTAATCACTAATAAAATAATATTAAAATTTAAACAAACTCCTATAAATCTTCTCTTCCAAGGTTTTGACCAGATCTTTTTTCATCCAAATAAATACTCAACACCCTATAATTTGGTCATTTCATGAATTTTTTTTTAATTTTTAATATGACATGTTTCCTAAAACAAACTAATGATTGAACTGAAAATAATCATTCTCCATCGAAAAGAAATTAATTGTCGAAACAAACTATTTGTCGCCCGTCGCTTTGCGCGGGTAAACGGCTAGTATATATATATATATATATATATATATACACACACACACACATTGCGGTTAATAAATTTTGAAGGGCCTTATTTTTTATTTTTGCCTGGGCCTCAAATCAACTTGGATTGGCCCTGGCCTCAAGCATGTCTTGGTGAGGGTGCTAGCGAACTCCACTCCCCAAAGCCATATATATATATATATATATATATATATATATATATATATATATATATATATATATATATATATATTGTGTGCCCGTATGATTGATTCTGGACCAATCATTTTAGTTATTTTAAGAAAGTAATTAATGAATATTACATGTTGAAGATATAATAGGTATTAATTACATCTTCAGCATTTAATATGCATTAATTACTTTCTTAAAATAACTAAAATGATTGGTCCAGAATCAATCATACGGGCATACAATAGATAGTGAAAACATTTGAATATATATATATATATATATATATATATATATATATATATATATATATATATATATCTTACTACTTTATAATGTATATATATATTGATGGGACCCACAAAAATGAAGACAATAGTCTTAAAAACAAGAAATATGAATAATAGCTTTTAGATTAAACACCTTAATGCTTAGTTACAATCCGAACCGTTAGATGCAGTAAGAATACCCTCATACGGCCATCTGGATCTTCATCACCTCTTTCGGTCACCGTCAAAATATTTAAAACCGTAGAAATCACCGTCGTAAGTTCTCTCAAACCCGCCACCTTGACAACAGATTCGCCCCCATTGGAAAACTCATACTAGAGAGTCGTCGTAGATCCACCGTTAGACCACAATCTTAACATTATTCGTTAAATGAAATTAATCGTCGTCTACTACCAGATAAACAGTAATAGATAGAAATTAGTATTTGCAGCCCGTTTAGAGAACTGATCACCGAAAGGAACAAATCGCCGGGATGAAACAAGTCGAAAGAAAACAATTTGACGACCATCGAAATGACACTAATTTTCATTCGGAAACTAATCGCCGGAATGAAAAAAATCGTCGCCGCCGCATCTCGCGGGTATGCTATATATATATATATATATATATATATATATATATATATATATATATATATATATATATATATATATATATAGATATAGAAACCTCAAAATTGATAAGAAATGACAAATCTATGACTTCTGTCGGTTAAATTGGATGGCTAAGATTTAAAAATAGAAATTAATTACTTCATAAAAAACAAAGCTTCGCTGAGATATTTGAAAGTTTAAAGGTAATTGAGCAAAATAAAAAGAGTTTTGCTATAAGGCTGGAGGGAGTGGTGCCACCGAAATCGCACTCCATCCTATGCTACGTAGACGTCAACTCATATTTTTTCTTATTTCATCAACTAGAAACCGCAATGAGGGAGTGGGAACAAGGTTAGGAGAGAGAGAAAAAGAAGAAAAATAAAGAAGATAATTGGTTAAGAGAAGAGAGAAAGAGTGCAAGTAAAAGAGGAGAAAGAGAAAAAGGAGTGTGGCCAAAACCGCAGATAACCGCAGTCTGAGGGTGGTGTGCGCGGCTGAGGTGGCACAAACCGCGACCCCAAACCGCAGCCACACCCTCTAGCCTAAGTATCCCACTTAACTACATTTACCAACCCCCCCCCCCCTCTCCTAAAGTCAATCAAATCAAAATTTTGACATTTGATTTGACATCATTTTTTTTCTTTTTTCATAGAAATTATTATTGTTGGGTTTAAAATGTGTTGCGTCTTGGGCTCGTTTCTTAGCCCAATTTTATATCCGGATTGGGCTTGTCAATCCGTGATTTAATATTTAGGGTTTTAGTATTTATAGATGCTTGCATGCATCTTGGTACGGAGCTGTTAAGTCGATCATTCATAACGTTTTTGTTTTTATCGATTGTAACCCTAAAAAGCCTCTACAACGGAAGTTCTTCGTCGAGCTCTGTTGAGGCGTGAATATATAGAATCATTCAGCTCATTGTTGGTTCATTCTTTTGTGTGTTATTTTGTTTGCATGATTCTGATAAACCTGCATAAGATCTAATCGATCAAAGAGAGTTTTCATCTCATTAATTGGTATCAGAGCAGGAGGCTGTGTAATTCATACACATCTCTTCTGTCAAAGAAGTGATTAGGGTTCATTCCGCATTTATTGATATTTATTGAGGCGTCACTCCTTAATTGACTATCTCATTAATTATTAATCTTGCCCTAATATTACGTATTACAATGTCTGATCTTATAACAGGTTAAACGATCAAGCATGGACGATTCTCAATCCAATCCCATCAACATCTCTAACAGCATCAGATCAACAACCAAGATCCCAATACTCTACGTTCAAGACTACGAAGTGTGGACACACCACTTTGAAGATTACGTTATTGGATCGGAATATAATGGATATCTTATATGGGAAGCAATCACAATTGGCCCATTCGCTCATTCAAGCACTTCAAGAATCATTAAAACTCAGGATCTCCTAAAAGATGTGAAGGATGTCCCTCAGGACGAAAAGGAAAAGTTTCAATGTAACATTAAAGCATTGAGACTAATTCGATTCGCCCTTCAATCTGACACGTTTAGATTGGTAAGTTCATGCAGTACAGCAAAGGAAATCTGGGATCGGCTGCGAGAATTGTATTCCACAGATGAATATCTGGAGCACTCGATTCAGACCCTACTTCTCTCAGAATTTGGAGAGTTCAAGCAGAAGCCAAAGGAAGCCGTTACACAAACGTTCGATCAGTTCAATCATCTTCTTAGTAAGATGATCAAACATGATATTGAAAGAAAGCTTATCGAACAGAAAGTTACTTTCTTAAATGCCTTAAGACCCGAATGGAGGGCGGTTGTGTCGACAGTTAAAGCACATGAGCAATTTAAGTCATATTCTTTGGCGAAACTAGTAATGATTCTGAAATCCCAGGAAAAGACTGTGTTGCAAGAGAAAAGCGTGGTCTCAAACTTTGGGTCCTTGGCCCTTCTGTCAAAGGGTAAGAGCGCAGCAGAAGAAGAAGAAGATCTGAATTTGGGAGACTACGATCTGACATTTGAAGACTATGCCATGATGGTGTCAAATCCCAGGAGGTTCATCAAGAAGAAGTTTCCTACCAACAAGAACCGAAATTGGCAAGGAAGCTACAACTCTGAGAAAGCAAAAGAGGAGCCGAAGGTTGAAGAACCAAAGAAAAAGGCGAAGGGTGAAGCTGATTCTGGTGTCCGTTGTTTTTACTGCGGAGGCAAAAATCACTACGCAAAAGATTGCGTGTTAAAGAAAATGGCGGAGAAGGATGATGAGAAGGATGAAGAAGCGAGTCTCCTGAAAAGACTGGAGGAGATTAAAAGGAAGAAGGTTGCTACTAATCTCACTATGAATGCTTTAATTGTACAGGGTTCGGTAGATGATGATGAGTTCGGTGGCGTACAGGTATGGTCGACCGACTCATAAGATGATGAAGTGAGAAAGCCTACTCACGGAAAGGCTTATGTGGCAAAAAGTGATGACGCTAGTGGAAGATGCTTGATGGTGACAGATGTATCCCAGATGAGGGGATATAATATTGATGGTGCAAATGAAGCGACTAAGGAGCGAGAGGACGTGTGCTTTACAGCGAAGCCTCTCGGTGTGCAGATTAATGAACTTGATGATCTGATCAAGAAGGTACAATCCATTTTTGTTTCATTTAAAATTCCACAAGCATCATATGAAAAAGAATTAAATAACTTGAATTCAAGAATTTCAAATCTAGATAGTTGTTTAACTCAAACGCGTGTCACGAATTCTAATCTAACTGACCAAATGAGAAGGGTGTCATCCAAGAGTGAGGAGCGAAGAATGTGGATTGAGCAGAAGGAGTTGGAGCTGGTTAGGTCTAGGGATGAAAATATCTATTTGCAAAGAGACAATCTTAAATTGTTAAAACAAAGAAATGTTTTTTGTTTGATTGCAAAAAGACTTTATACTAACATTACACAACTGCATTTGAACTGTGAAATAGGCCAGAAAATCCATCGCATGATTTTCCCCTTTCTTGAGTTAAAGGAGGATGAAATTGATGCCGAAGCATAAAACTGTGAAAGTGTTGTATCTTCAGATGATGTAAGTCCCACTTATATGTTTGGTCTGGATAAAATTGAATCATTTATTAAGTCCAAAGACCATAAAAACATGCTCAAAGACCTTTTGGATGAAAATGACAAGTTGAAACTCAGAACCGAAACCATAAAAAAAATCGGACTCATTGAGTACCAAATTAAGTTCAGAAAATAAAATTGATGTTGAAAATGCATCTGAACTTAATGAGGACGATGACATGAGTGAAATCTCTATAGAGGATGAGGTTGACTGTTCAGAATTTACTAAGAGCGAACCTGAAAACCACAAAACTTTGATTTCTAAAAATTCTATGGAATTCACTCGTTTATCCAAAAGTAAGTCCCCATTTCTTAAAGAAAAAGCCGTTGTTTACCAAAAGGTCAGAACAACTCCCAATCAAGTTTATAAGGTCACAGGAGTAATCGAACATCAGACAGCCGAACTCACTGCACTGGTGAATGAAGATAATGCAGATGGTTGTGAGGAATATTTCTGGTCAGCACCGATAGACAATGCATATGAAACAGTTGTTTTGTCGGAGCGAACATCATGGAAAGCAAAAGGTAAATACGTGGCAGAACCACTAAATAAACCTACCAACTGTGACATACCCAGTACCAGCGGAACAAAAGAGGTTCTAGTAGAATACGTCTCCTTAACAAGCGAAACCTCTTTCATGAAAAGTGAACCTGTTGTTCAGAAGCTGAAACAGAAGGCAAATATTCACAAACAACCGAAACAGGTGAAAAATCAGAAGCACCATAGGAATCTGAGATACAAGAAAAATCTCTCAGAGCGAAAGCAATTTTGGCGCTCCCAAAATCCTAACTACACTCACTTTAATAGAAACTCCAAGCCAAAAGGAGAAGAAAATAAAGATAAAAGGAGCTTCGGTCGGTTTGATCAAAAGAACCAAAAGAAGACTTTTGGGCAACAGAAAGGACAAGACCGAATGAATAGGTTCAGTCCTGATAGCAACAGCAACCGAAAATCCAGTTTCGGTCCAGAGACTTACAACAGCCGAAAAGGTAGTTTCGGTCCAGAGACTCACAACAGCCGAAAAGGTAGTTTCGGTCCATCAGCAAATAGCAACCGGAGGTACAGCTTCGGTCCCTCAAATGATCAAATCCAAAAGGATCATTTCAAACCAGAAGTCAGGAAAGATTCTCATTCTAAATTCTATTCCTCTAATTCTTCTTTCTCTCTCTCTCTCTCATTCCTCTTCTAAGCCTAAATCGTGTCCTACACAAAGCTCTCAATCGACGAAGGATTCGAAAGGAAAAAGCAAGATTTCCTCAGCAAATGAAGACAGAAAGCAAGCGAAAGTGCAAACTCCTGAGCCTCAATCCAAACACTTGAAACTAACCCTAATAAAATCAAAGTGTTTACTATTAAGAGGAAAGATAAAACAACCTTAATAAAACGAACTTATCTTATTGATGCTTCTCTTGCTATTTCTGTTTCTGTGAAAGGCTTACAAGGACCCAAGAAACTCTGGGTTCCTAAATCTGCTTAATTCTTGCAGGTTATAAGTGATGAGCAGTTCGACGATGAATGGTACATAGACAGTGGTTGCTCGCGTCACATGACAGGAAGAAAGGAAGAACTAAGGGATTTTCGATCCCTTCAAAACGGTGGTAACATCAAGTTTGGTAACAACTCCTATGGAACGATCAAGGGTTATGGGATGATAACCAATGGGTATTTTGCAATCAGAAAGGTGGCTTATGTAGAGGGATTGTAGCATAACCTCATCAGTGTGTCTCAACTGGTGGGAGGTACCGGTCTCAAAGTTTCGTTCGATGACGAAGGTTCAGAAATAATAGAGAAGAGGACCAACAAAGTGATTCTCAAGTCAGAACGAAAAGGTGAAATGTTCCCTCTGAATCTCAATCCAATCAAAGGAAAACCATCCATATGTCTATTGTCTAAAGCTCATTCAGACGAAAGCTGGTTGTGGCACCGAAGGCTCTCGCACCTCAACTTCAAAGACATCAACAAGCTTGTCATCGGTGATCATGTTCGGGGTCTTCCACTGCTCAAGTTCGATCGAGAACATTTATGTGCTGCTTGTGAAATGGGGAAACAAAGTCGCCAAAGTCACCCAACAATCATAAATACAAAAGTTGTTGAACCACTTGAGTTGCTTCACATCGACTTATGTGGTCCATCATCAATTGAGAGCATTGGCGGTAACAAATACATCCTTGTTATTGTTGATGACTTCTCAAGGTTTACTTGGGTGTTCTTTCTAAAACTCAAATCCGAGGCAACTCCCAAGCTGAAGATCTTTATCAAGCAGGTTGAAGTGTAACTGAGAAAAGTCGTTCGAAACATCAAGAGCCACAATGGACTAGAATTCAAGAACAAAGAATTAGAAGATTTCTTAGCAGACAAAGGCACGAGTCACAATTTCTCATCCCCCTATACTCCTCAACAGAACGGAATTATGGAAAGGCGAAATCGGTCCCTGTGTGAGGCAGCCCGAACCATGCCAAGTTTTGCCTCTCTTCCTCTATATTTCTGGGCAGACGCCATTGCTGCAGCTTGCTACACTCAAAACAGGTCTTATCTCAATAAGCGTTTCTCTCTTACTCCCTATGAGATTCTTAATAACAGGAAACCGAATGTCAAGTTCTTCCATGTTTTCGGCTCAAGGTGATTCATCTTCAACTCCAAAGAGCATCGCAACAAATTCGATGTCAAAGCTGATGAAGGCATCTTTCTGGGATACTCTCTTACTTCAAAGGCATACAGGGTTCTGAATAAGCGTTCTAAACGCATTGAAGAAACCTATTATGTGACGTTTGATGACAATTATGTCAAGAAGTTGAAGTCTACCGAAGGGACAATTGGAGAGATTTTCTCTCAAACCGGTCAGGTCACAGCATCAATCGCCAATCTTTTTGACCAGTTCATGGATTTATTTGATGAACCTGAGAAGGCAATTCATTCTGAAGCTAGAGCTGCAGACAACAAAGTAGATCACCTTAAGAAGATTGTTGAAGATGCAGCCAAACGAATGTCAGAAGAAGAACCGGTTAGAAACGAACCTCCTCAAAGCAACACTTCAGTCGAGGGGGAGAATCAAGTCTCTTCAGATCGAGATGACTCACAAATCCAGGGGGAGAATCCATTCTTTGACATACCCGAAAGTCTGGCACGACCCGATAGCCCGGTTACACCCGAAAGTCCGGGTACACCCGAAAGTCCTGTAGCAACCGAAAGTCCATAAGAAACAGAAAGTCCTACAACACCCAAAGGTCCGGTACAGCCCGCAAGACAAAATGAAGAAGGATTTTTTAGTTCACATCCACAGGTCTCATCATCTGTCGAGGGGGAGTATTCCGATAAGCTTTATGATGATGATTTACAATCAGAGTTGGAAGAAGAAGTAAATGCTGAGTTGGATCCCTCTTATGATCCAAATTATCCTCCTCTCATCAAATGGACCAGAGATCACCCAGTTTCTCAAATAGTGGGTGATGCATCAGAAAAGGTTCTAACACGATCTCAACTAAAAGCGAAGCAAACAACTCTATTCTCCAAAGTAGAATTTTGCATGTTTAACTCATTCATCTCCAAAATAGAGCCGAAGACCGTCAATACTGCTCTCAATCATTCTGATTGGGTTCAGGCAATGCAATACGAACTCAATGAGTTCGAAAGAAATAAGGTCTGGAGACTTATTCCAAATCCGGAAGATGTCTCAGTTGTCGGTCTCAAATGGGTATTCAGAAACAAATTGGACAAGGAGGGCAATGTGATCCGGAATAAAGCTCGGCTAGTGGTGAAAGGATATTGCCAGGAAGAAGGAATCGATTACGAAGAGACATTCGCTCCAGTTGCAAGACTGGAATCAGTTCGAAATTTTCTTGCCTATGTCGCACACAAAAACTTTGAGGTCTACCAGATGGATGTGAAGTGTGCCTTTCTGAATGGCGAACTTGAAGAAACTGTGTACGTGCAGCAACCTCCTGGCTTTATAAATGAAAAGCATCCAAATCACTGCTACATCTTGGATAAGGCTGTTTATGGTCTAAAACAAGCTCCTAGGGCATGGTATGAAACTTTAACTAAGTTTTTAAAGATGTCTAAATTTAAACAAGGTTCGGTTGACCCAAACTTCTTTTGTAAAAAGGAAGGTAACCACCTCATGATTGTTCAAATCTATGTCGACGATATCATCTTCGACTCCACGAATCCCAGCCTAACAGCTGAATTCAGGAAGTTGATGGAGACTAAATTTGAAATAAGCTCAATGGGTCCGATTAACTTTTTCCTTGGTTTAAAAATTAGACAGGGACCCGAAGGCATTTTTATCAACCAGGAAGCATACACAAAGACTCTCCTTGCCAAATTCGGCATGATGGGAGATTCAAAGGTCAAAGTCCCTATGGCGTTCGACACCAAACTCACACCATCTTTGGAAAAACCGGCAGTCGACATCACGCTATATCGCCAAATGATTGGTTCCCTAATGTACCTCACAGCTAGCAGGCTCGATATAATGTTTTCAGTATGCTATTGTGCCAGGTTTCAAGCAAATCCTCGCGAACCACACATGCTGGCAGTGAAGAATATTTTCCGATATTTGAAGCGAACCACCTCTCTCGGTCTCTGGTATCCCTCAAACTCAGGCTTCTTTGTCCAATCCTACTCAGATGCCGACTTAGGCGGATGCGGTCTTGACCGAAAAAAGCACCACAGGAGGCTGCCAATTCCTAGAAGGAAAGTTAGTTAGCTGGAAATCGAAGAAACAAACTTGTGTTTCTCTATCTACAGCCGAAGCAGAGTACATTGCAGCCGCCTCCTGCACATCACAAGTGATTTGGATCCAAAGCCAACTCCGGGACTATGGACTCAATATGAAAAAGATCCGACTATATTGTGACTTGGAAAGTGCAATTAGGATCTGTCATAACCCCCTGCAACACTCCAAGACCAAGCATATAGCACTAAGGCATCACTTTATTAAGGATCATGTGGAAGATGGAAACGTCGAAATACACTTTGTTCGAACCACTAATCAACTGGCCAACATCTTCACCAAAGCCCTTCCTGAAGCAAGTTTCAATAAGATCCTGCAAGGTCTAGGTATGATAGAATCGGAGTCAGTACCAAAAACACCTTTTCAAACCTAAAAGTTGAAAGTGAAATGAACCGAACGCTCGGTCTATTTCGGGCGTGGTTCACACAGGAACCGAAATGAACCGAACACTCGGTCTATTTCAGGTTCGGTCCCACTAAACTTGTTTTCGCTTATCTCAAAAAGATGTTGTTTATGGTTGTACACTTTTGTTTTGTTCCTCTCTTTTCAGAAAATCTCAAATATCCAAAAATATTTTATCTTTCTGTTTTTATTCTTTTTCAGAAAATTTCAAAAATCCAAAAATATTTTATCTTTATGTTTTTATTCTTTTTCAGAAAATTTCAAAAATCCAAAAACATTTTATATTTCTGTTTTTAGTATTATTTTTCCAGAAAAATTCAAAACCTTCTCTAAGTTTTATCTGTCTCGAATGTGTGTTTGGTTTGTTTGGTGTATCTCTTTATTTTTCTTAGGTGATACGAATACAAGTATAACCGACTGTGGATCTAAGGCAGGTATGATTCAATTTCACAATGAACTAGTTAAGGGTCCCTAGAAGCATGCTGTTGCATGTTGTCTTAAGCCTCTACGATCTTGAGTAGGCCTTAATGATTCGATCTATACCTATCGTTTCTTCCAAATCAGGCTAATTTATACTACTCGGTCTAGAGCTACCTTACTCTTCTCATATGAGTTAAGAGTTTCTCTGCTCTGTCAGGATTATCTAGCAGAAGGTACATTCGGTACTTAAGCCACCTCCTTATATTCTCCATCTACTTTCGGTTCACCAACGTAACCCTTGAGACTCTCGGTCTTTACCACTGAGGTTTATGGTTACACAATCTCTGTGTTTATGATCTTAGCTTCGTGTCACTACGTGCTAAGTGAAACCCACAATTCAATACCCACAATGCATTGACGGTGAACAATTAAAATTGCTCTAGCTTTCACCCATGAATTAATGAATCCACCCAAGTGGTCGTACCATGAAATTCTCAAATTTTCATTTTGTGTGATTCTTATGAAATTGTTAGATACCATAACATTTCTTCCTCTAGAATCCAATTTTAATTTTTTTTTGGGATTTCAAACCAAACAACTTTCCAACAAGTCACTAAATATATTCCAAACCTACTTGTTCAACATATCACATCGGTCTCACAAGTACTTCGTTCGGTTTCGGTCTTATGTCAAGATCCGGAATTCTGAATCGAAGCGAAAGCCACCCTTCTAAAGCCTCATTAAAAGATGCCTTTCAACACTTCTTAACAGTTGCTTGATCGTAATTCAACGGGAAACCACACAAACACTTTGAAGTTTCTTTTAACTTTGAAGGAAGAGATTCGTGCCCGGGATCTATTGTTTTATGTCTATACTGACATCACAAATTCCCACATAGATATAGCTTTATTTCTTTATCTTTGACACTCTATGCATGAAAATCTTTGATTTTCCAAAAGTCTGGTTCGGTTCTCTACCAGCTACTTTCCCTTATGAAGCTTTGGTTATTAATAATGTACTCAACAAGGACACGTTGTGATTTTTATCAGTCCTTACTTCTCTTTATTGATGACAGCTATTTAAAAGATAAGGTACTGACTCAGCCGGAAGATTAACGACTTCAACAGTGATTTGACGGGCATGCGTGCTAAAAGGAAACAGTATTCTCTCTCACGCGTAATCATCGGGGACGCTAACTGTCAATTTTCAATCACATCAAGCGTTGTTCCGAGTTCCAAGAAGATTTGGGAGCGAATTTTTCTCTCTCCTCCATAACCGATATAAAGGGTTCAACCCCGGAAGTTTCTCCTCTTCATCGCAATCCACAAAGCACACAAAGGTTTTTCTCCTACTATTCCTCTTCTTCTTTGAAGTGCTCAACGATGGCAGATTCCTCCTTAATCCATGAAACCTCTTCCCGATCTACCATTCTTCCAATCCGACCACAGCAAAGCCTGGTTATCGATCTCAACCCAATATCATATGATGCATTTATGTATCCAATAGTGGAGTGTCTCAAATGCTCTCCACTAATTCTCGCACTCTCTAAGGTTGAAATCGTACCGATGGAATGTCTCTCACAGGTTTTCTCGACCGCTCACTACGACAAATCTGTTGATCGTATCTACTTCGACATTCTTGACAACAAATCCTCCATTTCCAAGCAGTGATTTTGCTGGCTTCTAGGGTTTGAACCTGATGAATCGAGGGTTAACCCTGATTTAATCACTGTGTGTCAACTCTTCTCCATGTTTTATAACATGGGATGCACAGAAATCTTTACGACGGTGACAAAATTCAAGAAGTCATGCCTTCCTCCTCAATGGAATGACTTTTTCACGATCCTATTCAAGGGTTTATCTGAGCGGAGTGCAAGTTCTGACGGAGCCAGCCGATTATTCATGACCATCCTTTATGGTCTGTACAATGGGATCAACCTTGATTACGACTCGGTCCTGTGGCAACAATTGATTCAAAGCCTTGGCTCTACCTCTCGGCACACTGAAATATCTTATGCCAGGTTTTGGACGATCATCACCAAATGGGCTATGGACAAATATCATGTCCCCACTATGGCCAACTCTCCTCTCTCCTCGATTGGTGTGTTTCATACAACCCATATTATTGTGATTGACCCCTCCAAATTTATTTTTGTTGGCTCAATTCCAGAGTCCATGTACGCTGGTGTATCCAAGGAGAGCAGGATCTTCAAAACCTACAAGGAGTTTCCTCCTTCGGGTCCGAGAGACTTGACACCTGAGATGCTTCAGTCTATTAATGACGCAAACAAACCTGCCACTAGGGGCAAGAAACCAGAGAAGGGGAAAATCAAGAAAGCTACAAAAGGAGCGAAAGGCCCTACTCCTAAGAAGCGAAAGTTGACAAAAGCACCCCAATCTCCTCCACCGAAGAAGAAGAAAACACAACCGAAGCGTAAACTTGTTCTTGCTTCTTCCTCGAGTGATTCAGATGATGAAGGTTCAGAATCTAAAGAGTCGATTCAAGGCGACTCTCCTCCCCGTTCTCCTATTCATGGGGTACCTGTTGTCACCGAACCTATATCTTCTCCACCTATTACTATATCTATTTCCATTCCCACTATAACCTCCTCTATTTCTATTCCCCCCATAACTACCTCTACTCACATTCCACCCACTTATATTCCTATACCACCACCTATTTTCTCTGAAGCCACCAAAACAACAACCACTGGAGTTCGAACCAACGTATCTGATACGGGGGATCGTACTTCAGCACCCGAACATACACCTACACCCGAACCAACTTCAGCACCCGAACCTACTCCCACAACTGGACCATCCACTACACCCTTATCTCCCACTCACTTAGCTGAAACCGAGACATTTCTAGTAAGGGAAGATATGACCTTTGATTCCATTTACTACAACCCCTACCAGGTTCAAAGTGATGATGATGATGATGCTCCTGTCACCAAAAAGCACATCAAGGAACTCCACGAGAAGATTAATAATCTCGTCGCTTCCTCCTCTTCCTCAAAGTCCCATATCTCGGAAGCTGCCATTAAGGGGATGGTGGATACTTTCACCAAAGCACACAAAGCCTCAATCAATTCCGCTACTGCTGCTATTGACAAATCTACAAAGGCTTGTTTTGCGGCGACCGAAAAAGTCGAAAAACTATTTCAAGATGCTAACATCTTTCTAGAGTCTTTGCAGGGGGCAGCCGAAACTAATGCCAAAAAGGTTCGTTCGGTTGTGGACAAGCTGGCCACTTCCCTAGAAACAGAAAAATAGTACTTCGCCAGTCTTCGTCAAACCCTCAAAGAAGACAACCAATCTTTTCAGTCATCCGTTGAAGATCGTCTGCTCAAATTCCAGCAAACCCTTGCCACAGAATCTTCTTCAAAGGATTAACTTTCTCGCAAAACATCTGAGCTCCAACTTACAAGTCTTCAACTCTCCCAAGCAGAGAAGGAGGTCAACTCTCTTCGGTCGGAGAAAGCTGTGATCAAAAGTTGTGTTTCGGATGTCCACGGAGCTCTCTCCAATATTATTGAAGCTAATGAAAGGAAGATAAAGGAGGCTCATGATCTCCTTGAAAGCCGAAAAACCCTATTTCCTCCTTGGACTCTTGAAGAGCTTGTCAAAGAAGCTATCGACTCCCTCAGCACCCTTTAGCTTGAACCCGTGATCTCCTTGGGCCAGGTCAATTCGGTTGATTCTCAATTTGACATGCCCTTGACCCGAAAGGCTTTTATCTTTCATGCATTCACCCACATAGCTGAAGTCCCTCATCCTCACCCGAAGGTTGATAGGGAACTTATCGATTTCTATCTGAGGACTGCTCAACCTCAGTATCAGACGTGGAGTGCACAGAAGATTATCAACGTTCGGGTCCTCAAACCCGTTCGGGAGGGTAACTTCACAAATGTCAGATTCAAGGTCTTGAGGGGGTCCGACAAAACCGAACATGCCATCTCTCTAGCTGACCTTCCCAATCTAAATCCTCATGACTGGATAATCCTGCACAACATTCTCCTCATTAATGAAATGGAAGATGGGTCGATCATAGATCATTTCAAAAGGATGTTGGTGTGCTACATTTTGGAGGTTGCCAAGTTGGATCAAGAAGTTGCAAGTGTCCTCAGAAAGAAGCCTACTATCACTCCAGTTGGTTCTGCAAACGATTTGAATAGAATGTAGATGGGGAAGAATGACCCAAAGCGAAACTCAGTCATGTTCACCAGGGCAGAAGGTCAGAAATGCTTATTCGCTTCGGCTGACAAACATCTTTACACCACTTCCTGCTTGGAGCATTTTATGGGAATCATCAATCGATGCAAGCAGAATTCTGAAAGTGATAAGAAATACTTCAACGACATGATCAACTGGTATATTCATTTCCGACAAACACTTTTGGCCATTATTCCATGCTTGTTCAAGACTGTGAAGAAAGTTGGTGTCGCAGGTGCAAGTAAGCCAAAGTGAGGTCTCGCCCCAATTGACGCAAAGGGGGAGATTGTTGGGTTTAAAATGTGTTGCGTCTTGGGCTCGTTTCTTAGCCCAGTTTTGTATCCGGATTGGGCTTGTCAATCCGTGATTTAATATTTAGGGTTTTAGTATTTATAGATGCTTGCATGCATCTTGGTACGGAGCTGTTAAGTCGATCAATCATAACGTTTTTGTTTTTATCGATTGTAACCCTAAAAAGCCTCTACAGCGGAAGTTCTTCGTCGAGCTCTGCTGAGGCGTGAATATATTGAATCATTCAGCTCATCGTTGGTTCATTCTTTTGTGTGTTATTTTGTTTGCATGATTCTGATAAACCCGCGTAAGATCTAATCGACCAAAGAGAGTTTTCATCTCATCAATTATTCTTATAATATATATATATATATATATATATATATATATATATATATATATATATATATATATAGTTGTATATTTAACTTAGATAAGATATGAAATGATTAATACTATAATGTATGTAATTAATAAGGATTACTTTTGTTCCGATTTTATATAGTCATTCGAATTTATAATGTCCAATTTATATAATATTGTTTGAAATACTATTAATATTAAAATATAAAAAATATTTAAAAACCAATTTTATATTGACATTTGAATTTATAATGTCGTCCGAATGTTAAATTTTTGTGCGGAATTTATAATAATAATAATAATAATAATAATAATAATAATAATAAATTAAAAATAAATAAAAAAACAACAAAAATAAAATAAAATAGGAACACGTGTCATCATTTTTGGTAGGTTTTCTATTTTTGCATTTAATGTGTATTTTGACCATAAATTTTTCTTTTATGTGAAAAACGAAATTCTAAAAAAAACAAAATTATTAAAATTTAATTCTTTATAAAATGAGCATAATCATGAAATTTTAAATATATATATATATATATATATATATATATATATATATATATATATATATATATAAACCTAGAAAAAATATTATTCAAAAATTATAAAAATTTGAGGAATACTTCTACTCACTATTCTAATGACTTTGTAAAAATAAATTTTTAAAAAAACAAGGTGTTTTAGATACCAAACTTGATTTTAAAAGATTAAAAGTTTCTATCAATAACAATTAATTTATCATTTTATCATATAAATAACCATAGTAGTGAATTGGTTGGACCTAAACAGAAACTATTTATCAAATTTGGTGAATTTGTTACTTGTTTTAGTTGTTTAGTTAATCACGTGCTTAGGTGGTGTGTTTAAGTTTCTAGTCTTGCAAAACTAGAGAAAAAACTCTTTTACTTTTATTACTTGCTTAGTTAAAATTAGTTATTAGTTTAATTTTCGTTCCCTGAGTTCGACACTCTACTTATCCAACTATACCACTAAAAGACAGGTTCACTGCCTTTGTGTGCTAAATTTATAATTCAAAAGTAGGAATAAAACAAGTGCATTAAACACACATCAAGTTTTTGGTGCCGTTGCCGGGGAACGGTTCTAAATAGTTAATTTTATTTGCAAATTGTTATCATTTTTTTTATTTTATTTGTTGATTAATTTTTTTTATTTAGTTTAATTTTAATTTTAATTTTTATTTATTATGTATTTTCCAAATCTCGATGCTCTTGATGCTTTTCTTGAGGAAGTAGTACAGGAAATTGAGCAAGAAGATGAGTAGTATGACTCAGATGAAGATTTTAAGAAATTTGGAAAATGGTTAGATAACATCTTGTTTAACGAACAAGAACAATTTGAGTCACAAGAGCTAGATTTACAAGATGATGAATTTAATCCAGAAAGAGATTTGGAGGAGCTGGAAAAGTTGCTAGCAGAGAGGTCGGATGAAGAACAAAAACAAACTGAATTGCAGGAACCAACCCGTGGTTTGACCATTACCACGACATGGCCCCCTGTATTTTTGGTTTGTGTTTCGAAGCATGGGGTGACGATTCCAACTTTGGAGAAAGTTCTGAATCACGATCCATTTCTGATTAGTACCCGACCGGTTCCAACCCTTGTCAAGATTCTTGGGTTACATGAATTAAAGCTCGTTTGGCCAATTTTAGAAGCAAAGAGCCAAATTTTACAAATTGGTCCACCAAAGAAAATATTCAATGCAACGAATAGATTGGCATTGAGTTTATTGGAAGTCTATTAAGTTGGGTGTCTAGCTAAAGACTCGCACAAAAAGAAGCGCTTGCGGGAGGCAACCCGTCATTAGAGTTTGCTTTTCTTTTTCTTTTTAAACTTTTAGTTTATTAGGGTAATTTAAGATTTTAATTTTGATGTTTGTTTTCGTTTTCTATTACTTGTGTGTTGTTTTGATCTTTTCAGTTTGAAGCTTAGGATTGCATGTGAGGGTCTAGAGTCAAGGCTAAACGAAGCGAGAAATCGAGTCTAGGCTAGAGAGGAAATGAAGTTTTGAGTCAAGCTGTGAGTCCAATTGATAGAAGGGTTATAGAGTGTTTATTCACTGAAGAAAAATGAGGGGAAGTATTAGTTTATATAACCCCCATACATCAGAAACGGACCTGGGCAGAATACAAACTTTTACACACAACGGTCTACTCGCCGAGTGCATCTTATGGACTCGACGAGTCCATGTGAAATTTCGTGACTTTTCTGCCAGTCAAGCTACAACTTGGCGAGTTAGAATATCTAATCGACGAGTCACTCTTTAATTATATTTTCAAGATTTGACCACATTTGATATAGGCATTGGTTCTTTTCTTTGGAGATCATTTTCCGAGCATCTCCAAGAACTTTTCCCTTATAATTGGAGCTATACCACATGGGATTTTGACACCCAAGACATGGATGAGCTGTTCCCATGTCTAAAGTCAATTGAAGATGGAGCTTAAAGACGAAATATCAACTTCGCACTACTATCCTAGGGGAGTTTGTTCCAATTCTCTATGTATTTCATATTTTTATCATGCATGATATGCAATGAGGACATTGCATAAAATAAGTGTGGGGTAGGGGTTGGTTACATCCTAGTAAATTAAGAATCTTAATATCCTAATTTAGGTATGTTTTAAAAAAAATTGCATTATTACATGCCAAAAATGTTATTTAGGACTCCATGTTAGAACTATGTTGATGATTGCATGAAAACCCAAATGTTTAGTTGAGCCTATATACGTTATAGTGCATTTGTGACCCCTTATTCTAGTGAAATCATGAGACAAAAACACGACCTCACTTAGTTTGAGGGATGCAATATGTTTAGCATCGTGTACCAGAAATGTATCCAGGAAAATTTTATCTTTAACCAATAAAGGTTGAAGTTGAGCGCCCCTGCTTAAGTATGTAGGATTTGAGTGAAAAAAAAAAGAAAAAAAAGTGAGTTGCATGTTAAAAAAAGAGAGAAATTACAAGAAAAGTTGTAAGAATTTTGGAGCAGTTAAAGTGAAGATCAAAAGATTAAAGTTCTAAAGAACTTCAAAAAGTTGAAGATACCAAAAATCAAACAACAAGGTGGTGAATTCAAAGAAATCAAAGATCAAATAACAAAGAAGTGAAGAATTCCAAAGAGTTCCATTGTGGTATCAAAAATTGTAATTTTCTAGATTATGTATGATTGGGTTGCTTGACCAAAAATACCTTGAGGTTAAGAAAGTTTTCTGGGGATGGATTCGAAGGGATGCATAAAATGAGCGTTGTTCAAAAGAAGTGGGCGAGTGTTTATGAGGATTGTGAGTATTTAGAATTGAGGGGGGTCCTTAGGAAAAACTTCAGACACAAATGCATGCGTTGCGGTCTTGGCATAATGGTTGGGTTAGATTAGAGTTGTCACATGTGGTTCTAATGTGTTAAAATTCAGTTTTGCTTGGGGGCAAGCAAAAGTCAAGTGTGGGGTATTTTGATATTTGCATAATTAGTCATATGTTTAGCATACATTTTTATTCATTTTTAGCTAATTATGTTCATAATGTGGACAAAAGGTACTTAATAATGCTTAAGTTTTGTTTTCAGTCCAAAAGACATGCTTGGAAGTAAAAAGGAACAAGGAGAAGCAATTAGAGACCAAAGAATGAAGAAAGAGGAAAAACACACCAACTCGGCGAGTCCGCGAGACTACTCGTTAAGTACCCAAGAATGTTCCCAAAGATAATTCAAGACTCCTGGCCATACACGGATTTCACCTGGTACTCGGCGAGTCCACGACCTACTCGTCGAGTAGCCCCTGTTTTGTGATAACTATAAATATGGGGTCTTAATCTGAATTGAGGGACTTTTTCTGGCTTTTGGGGAGTTACACCTGCAATTGAAGAACCCTCTAGAGAGCTGAGAAACCCTAACCTTCGATCTTTTGAAGAATCAAGATAATTTAGGTTATACTTTCCACTGAATCTTAGGAATTAAGCATGTCTAGCCTAGTTGAATTTGTTTTTGAGTTTGTTTTTACTGTAACCATTAGCTAAATTCATATTGTTTCTGTTTAGCAAGACCAAGTTACTCCTATGGTTTAATTATTTTTATTGATTGTTTATTGGTGATTTTATTAAATTAAGTTTGTTAAAGAACCTTATGCATTAACCATAACTATTTTCTGTTAATTGGAAGACAATTAAGCTGCATGAACATCTCTTAGTTGTTAACCTCATATGTTTATGTGAACACTTTATCATATGCCTAGGAATAATGAACATGAAACTAGGATTAATTAGAGAATGGGTAAATTAATGTGTGAGCTTGTTTGAGAAACCAACAAACAAGAGGTTAATTGAACCACCAATTTGATTAACCAATTACAAATATTATTTAATCCAAACAATTGAACTAGAGAATTAATTAGTTTAAACAATTGGCCACTGCTTGAATTGATTAATTGTCTAAGGGTTAGTAGTAATGAACATGAACCTAACCACTATAGTTTGTCACACCCCAAAACCGGTACGGCGGAAACGTTCAGGGGTGGAGGACGTCATGTTTAGTATCACGAGATATGTATATGGTAAGCAAGTAATGAACAACCATTTCATTTAGAAAGAAAGCGTTTACAATGTGTGTGTTCACAAAACATAGAATTCATAAACAAATAACAAAACAAGACTTGAAGTTATAATGCTCCATCTTCTAATTTCCCAGCACGAGCATTTTTCTAATAGTCTCCCGAGAATACAAGTTATTTGAAAGAGTTGATCAACAATTAAGCTGGTGAGTTCATAAGATTTTAGTGAGTAAGCTGGAATGTGTTGTAAAAATGTAGAAAGCTGTAAGTTCTGTTTAGAAAAGTTTGTCTGTTCCTCTAGGAAATCCTATATTTCCTACTTGAATGAAAGTTAAGTAAATTGACACTACAAGCCTTTCTATGGGTATTAAGTGGGTACAAGTTATATAAGTCTCGGAGTAAACAAACAATCGATTGTGCATATCTGCCATAAGTTCACAACCCAACGAGGAACAGAAAGTAAGGCGGATAGCACACATCCCATCGGTTGTTAGATCGTCGTCATATATAACCCTGGTGTATTCACTTGTTACTCATGGAGTTAGTTGTAATGATTCCTTTATATCTAACGAAAAGTTCTTTAAGAAAACCTATATTTCTTATAGTAAAAATAGTGAGCACAGTGACTACTTTTATAATAGCTTAGTTTATACTGCTATATATAATCTAATATCGATTAGCAAGTTAATTGGGTGAATCCGCCCTAAGCCCACAACCCAACGAGGAACAGGAAGTAAGGCAGAAAACACACATTTAACTACCTATTGGGTATTAGTTTTATATATAGACCTAGTGTATAAACTAAGGTATTATAGAGTTACTCACCTAAAGTCTTTAAAGTTGTATCGGTTTAATAAAATGGATTAAACCCTTTACTGGGAAGTTTCTAGTTTTGAATACTCAAAAGTACTCACTTTGGAAAGTATGTTTTGTACTAGAAAACTGTGCTCTGAATCTGTATCCTAAAACCTGACCCATACCTGGTACTCTTATGATGACTTAATGTATACTAAGCATACATGTATATAGAATCGGATGGATAATAGATTGGGTGAATCTGTTCCTAGCCCACAACCCAACGAGGAACAAGAAATGAAGCGGAGAGCACACATCCTATTAGTTGTCGGAGCCTATTGGTATATATGTATCCTGTGATGTATACATTAAGGAATCATAAGACTAGCATTATGGTCCTATCCTTTAATCGTAGCCTTCTACCAAGGCATCTTCTGTTCTGTGCTAGACCCGACTGTTCCTTTGTTGATTTGTAAAAAGTATATTTTCCCTAGTTTATAACTATCTTGACCAGAAAATAGATCAACTTCCAAGTGGTATTGACACTTTATGAAAGTAATGGGAAAAGTAAGTACACAGATGTCGTTTATAACCTTAAAACATACGGATGTACTAAATAACCTAAAAACATAATTGTTTTATTACGGTCATAATGTGAAGGCTAGAACCCCTACTAAACGCTCTCCCTGTCAAGAGATTAAGGGAACCAAACGCGACCCCTGCAAATTCTTGCAAGTCGTGTAATTCACATTAAAGTTATATGATCATGTATACCCAATATAAATATCACCTTTTGCTTAAAACAATGAGTTAGTGATTCATTGGTATAATTAGATCCTGTTTGTGTGTTCTCATGCTATAGCCACCTAACTTGTTTGTTCTGTATGGTATTGTTCTGTATCTCTTTACTACATGTTTTATATGTTATTGTTTGGTTCTCTTCACTGCTTGTTTTATTCTTGCATGAACTGGCTCTTTGTGTGCTTCATTGCACTAGAAGTAATGAATAGCATTCTCCTAAACTATACCTATTATAATTTACTAATGTTCTACTTGGACTGATATTGAAAAGACTCATTTATCTACTAAGTTATGCTTGTACTTTAAAAATGGAGTTTTGTGTAACTATAAAGTAACATAACTTTAAAGAGTTTTGAAATGTTTTGACAACTTACAAATAATATAAGTTACATTTTGAAAGATGTTTAACAACAAAAATTTACACAATTATCATTGTGTTCAACTTGTATCCCCCCCCCCACCTTAAACAGTTAAAAGATTCATTATGGGGTATGAACTCACGTGTTGTGGGTGATTCAATCGGGTATGCGTGTAAGGATGAGAAGTTCCACGAATGAAGTCCTGAGACACAACAAGTCCTAAATGACATATAGGGACACATAATGGCATGAATATAGTGTTTATAAAGAACTATATGAAAGGAAACACCTTCCGGGACTAGGAAACACCTTGATTAACTGTTGGAATCACATGTGATTCAATCTAAGGGAGTGTAAGGTCACTTAAGGGAGTGTGCGGCCATGGGTGTGCAGCCAGGGGAGTGTGCGGCCACACACTCATGGTAAAGTGTGCTCAAATCATTTTCCAAATGGTGAGGGGCTAGTAGGACTGATGCTCATCAAGTGTTGAAGCTAGAAAGGCACTTTGGAAGCCCTAAAGCACCAAACAAAGGGGTGTGCGGTCACATGAGTGTGTGCAACCGCACACACCATAAGGTCACAAGTTTTGGGCATTTCTAAGGACTTAAACAAGTGTTCTCAACAATGTTTAAGCATAGGGAAGAAGTACTTGCGATCCGGAAGCTCAAGAAGGCTCAAAATCACCAAGAACAAGTGTGTGTTCTTGGTGTTCTTGGTGTAACTTGAAGATCTAGAAAAAATATGATTTCAAATGGATGAAATCAAAGGATGTAACTAGTTTATGAAGATTAACAATGATTCAGGAGAAGAACACTTACCAACTCGAAGATCTAAGCTTAAAAATCAGATGGTAGTTGAGAGCAAAATCGAGTTCTAAGCTTGGGAGGGTGAAAAGTGATGAAAGGAGGTTGAGTTCTACACTTATACTCGTGAGTGTGCTACCAGGAGAGGGGTGTGCGGCCGTACACTCCTTGTGTTGGAGTGTAAGACCCGGTTTTGATGCTAAAAGCGTATACGATCCATTCCTATGTTCAATGCTTGAATGTACTAACCTTTGAACCTTTAAATGGACTCTAAACGAGGCTAAATGATAGTAAAAATGAGTCTGACACTCAGTTGAGTTGAATAACGGAGCTTTATCAGGCAAAAGTTTAAAATTTTTCGGGTTGTCACATAGTTGGTAACCAATAACAATTAATTTATCATTTTATCGTATAAATAACCATAGGAGTGAATTGGTTGGACCTCAACAGAAACTATTTATCAAATTTGGTGAATTTGTTACTTGTTTTAGTTGTTTAGTTAATCACGTGCTTAGGTGGTGTGTTTAAGTTTCTAGTCTTGCAAAACTAGAGAAAAAACCCTTTTACTTTTATTACTTGCTTAGTTAAAATTAGTTATTAGTTTAATTTCCGTTCCCTGAGTTCAACACCCTACTTATCCAACTATACCACTAAAAGACAGGTTCACTGCCTTTGTGTGCTAAATTTATAATTCAAAAGTAGGAATAAAACAAGTGCATTAAACACACATCACTCATCCCCCGACTACGATGGAGTTTCTTGCGGGCTAATCGAGGGCTCGTGTGGCTGGTGACATTCGTTATGTTGCGTCTCAGGCTTCTGCACTGATGGTTGCTGCCGTCCACCGAGATTGTCGTGCCAGTGTGACCGAAGCACGGTTGATACCTTTGCACGATACCATTGCAAGCCTAAAGGAGGAACTCCATGATACAAAGGCTGAGTGTCGCGTTCTTTCTGAACATAATTGCATTGTGGTCTACGAGAAAGCCATTCTGGTGCATCATGTGTTCACTTTGGAAAGCCAAACAGAGCGCCTCGAGGATCATGTGAGCTCTCTTACTGGAGAGAAGGGTGTCCTCGCGAATAAATTGGCCAGGTGCCAACGCCAACTGGATCGAGCACGTGTTGATGGTTCTGTTGCTCGAGGTGGTTTACAATGGGTGCTATAGAAGTGGGTGGTTCGTGTAATTAACAGAGTCATCGAGAGCGCTGAGTTTTCCAAAGGGATCCAGGGTATTCGCGATGCTTGTGAGGCCCTTGGATTTGAAAAGGGGAATCAATTAAGCGGTTGCTCCATATTTTCTGGTCAATTCGAAGCCCCGGGTCCTAGCCATATCATGAGCAGGTCCAAAGAGGTTGATATTGCCCTTACATCCCTTGCTGAGACGAATTTTGTTGGCCTCCTCCATTTGGGGGAGCTATATTATGACGGATTCCGCCAGTTTTGTGGTGGGTCAAGTCTAGGAAGTTCTTCCTCAGACTCCGAAGACTAATTTTTATTTATCCATCTTATTGGTTTTGTAATGGATGTGCCTTCCCATGTGTTGTATGTGTAGGGAGGAATTGGTGTGTTTGCCTTGTATTTAGAACGGAAGTGCTCTCTTCCCTTTTGTTTTTGTTGTACATACGTGTATGTACATTTTGAATGTACCTATGATAACTTTAAGCTAGGATTGTTCGACGTTTGTACTGTGATATTTTTTTTCTATATTGTCCCTTGTTCTAGGGTTTGTATGAATTGGGTAATGTGTGCTACCTATGTCGTATAATCGCTATTTTTATTAAGTCAAGAAGTGTTGGTTAATTTTCTTGACTATGTTTTTAGGCTTAGCTACCTTCGTGCTGACCGAGATCGTCATCTCGAGGCCTTTTACTATTCAGGGGAAAGGTTATGAATCTTTTGGGACCCCTTTTTCTTGTACCATTAATTAGAATTTGTACATTCTTAGCTCTGAGACATTATTGACACATTGTAGGTAAAAATTATGACTCTTTTAAGACCTACGGTTGAATCCTTGCATAGGTTTTGCTCAAGTAGCGTAGGTGATCAGCCGTTGTTGCTACTTGGAAAATATGCACAACCCCTTTACTTTATGCTTTTGCAATTTAAACAGAATTCTGGAAAGCTCTTTCAAAATTGCAAATTATATTAATTATTTTAAAATAAAAGAAGGGACATGAAACAATAGACATTGGATGTCTAAGCATCAGGGCGCATGCCCGGCTTTCGCGTCAGTGCCAAGAGTATGGTTATCCTGTGCGGAGTTAGACCATACTCCTTGTTTGGCAGTGACGGCTTTTCTTCACCTGATGTAGGTGAGTCTTCATAGGTTGGGGCTTCCTCTTGTTTCCCCTAGCGGGGCCCAGTGTGAGGGAGTTACATTTCGTTTTTCATACCCTGGGGGTGCTTTTGCTTTCCTTTCTCTTTGACCCATTGTGTTTTGCGACGTGGAAAGCGTTTCCCCTTGGCTGGGTGAGAGTACCACATGTATGTTTCTCCGCAACTATCTCCTCGCATTTCACGCTGTCATTGGAGGTACTATTTTGCTTACCAGAGGCCCTTGTTGGTGCTCTTCTATGGGAAAACCTACGCATTAAAAGGAACGGCATTCTGCCTATGTTGTTGTTGCTTCTTATGCTTGCCTCCCCCGCTCTGAGGAACTTTGGTTCATGTATGACATCGGCCAAGGTTTGCTCTGAATCCAAGATTGTTGTTTTGTTAGGATTGGCACGACCGTCAATTACGAGCTAGGCAGGTACCCTTGCATGTGGGCAAGCATTTCTTTTCTGTGCGCTTTTCACTTCGTACTCGAGCTGACCGATCCTTGGGTCAACATTAGTTCCCTTCTATGGGAGAGATGTTGTGAGCCGGCTGAACCCTTCTCAGTGTCTTTTCCTCGACTCGTGGATTGGCACTTGTGCTGCAGCATATCTCTTTTGGGGGTCCTCCACCTTTTGGCGACTTTCGTTATGACGCGATTGGGTTTCTTACCTTGCTCCTCGTTGGGCATCACACCCATTGGTTGGCTTGGTCGCCACTACCGTTGCTGATCCGTCACTCGTGCTGAATTTGAGAACATCGTGGAGAGTGGATGGAATCACTTGCAACTGGAAAAGCGCGGGCTGGCCTAGGAGAATGTTGTGTTCAGTCGGGCGGTCAACAACCGAGAATTCGAGCCCCCTTGTTATCTCCTTTTCCCTTTCATGACTAACCAATGTGAACGGTAGCCTGACTGTTCCCGTTGGCCAAATGCTATGACCAGTGAACCCGAATAATGGGCCCTGGTGTGGTGGCAGGAGGTGTTTTCTCCACTCAATTGGTAGTTGACGAAGGCAGTGCTCGTAGATCACGTTGACTCTGCTTCCGTTGTCGATGTACAGTTGTTCCACACGGTGTTGGCTGACGAAGCTGGTGATGTGCAATGGTTCATTGGGGTCCCAATGCTCTGTCCTGGGGACGGGTCATTCACTTAGAATGCTATGTTAAGGATGTTTTGATGGTATACCATGTACCTTCGTGTCGGCTTTAGCGATTGCTGCATGGGTGGGGCCCGATTATGGTGAGTACATCAGCCCTTCTTTCGTGGTCTTTTCCTCCATCCTTTTGATTTTTGGGTTGGTGTTTATCCTCATCAAATTTTTCCCTAAGGTCTTTTGCTATATCAACTATGTTTCCGACTAGTGCTTTCTCATCAATCTCCCGGTTCAGCACTGGACACTCGTTGGTATCGTGAGTTTTGTTTTTATGATACTCATAGCACTTGGGTTTGTCTTTGCTCTCCTTTGCTGGAGCCTTGTTGATTGCATGAACATTGGTATGACCACCTATGTTATCGTCCTTGTTGAATGGTCTATACCTTCACGGCATGTGCCGGGAGTGATAATTGTGTCTCTTGTAACACCGTAAATTTTCAAACCAAATTTTCATTTTAAAATCACATAATTCTCATTAACACATTTCAAAAAAACCCCAAAGTATCAAATTATCAAAAACACATTTCCATAGTTGTTGAATAAAAATCCAAGATCCTTAAAACACAACTCAATCTCGTGTGTATAATCAAGTCGGCGCCTTCCCGCGACCCTAAGAAGTACCTGAAACACATATCACATAACAAAGTTTGATTAGAAATGAATCCCTAATTAAACACCCAAATGAGAAATTAGGGCTAGGATCCAACAACATTATTTACATATTAGAAGAGGGATGTTGTAATCTAACATGCAAATAACTTAAAGGTAAGTGAATGACGATTCACTAATTCTCCGTCACGAAAAACGAAAAAAAGATTAAGTTTTAAATGTATTGAAAACTCCTAAATCCTTTTGAGATTCATTGAACTTTTCAATGGCATGTTTAAATCTCGATATGCCCCTCAAGTTTGTGACTGGGATGCCGAGGATCACAAAGCAGGTGTGAATAACCATGCAAATGTACATGGTGCCCTCATTATTATAGTCACCTATTCGATGTGCCGGTTAACCACACATGCTCCATCGAACTATGACAAACAATGAGTCACCCTTTGCCACCTTTGCTTAGAAACCAATTAGTGTGTCGGTTAACCACACACGCTCCACTAACTTTTTAGCAAGGGTACAAAGTGTAATTTCATGGGATTGCATCAATTCACTTAGTCTAGAGTAACTAAGATTGAGAATTTTGAAAAAAACGTTTAGTTACTTTAATAATTCATTATACTTATTAATGAGAAAGGGTTGCCCTATCTTACCCGTTCGGCTAACGACCTTCCACCAATCAAGGAAGCGGTGGGTGAGAGTGGACACCCATTAAATGTCCATTTTATAGGCCATAACCTTATACCCCCCCCCCCCTTATAGATCGGCTTCGTGAATGAGGCCTACTAACGGTAAGACAAGCATTTTAAGTTATACATACATACATACATACATACGTACATACATACATACATACATACATACATACATACATATATATATATATATATATATATATATATATATATATATATCTTATAATACAATGAAGTATAAGGTTAAATTTTAAACTTGTAAAATTCTAGGGTTTGAAATTTAAATAGTTCAACTTAAACATTTTAATCACAAAATTTAAATTTCGAAACTTGAGGATAAGTTTTGAACTTTTCAAAACACAAAGGATCAAATAGCAAATAATTTTTTTAAATTAAACAATTAATTTAATGATTATCTAAATTTGACCCAATGAAGATTATTTACAAGATAATTCACCAAATAAATTCAAATAATCAAATATTATCAAATAAGGAATTTATTATTTAAATAATTGGTAATTATCTTTTGTTTTGTTAAGGATATTGACAAACATGTAATAAAATTCGGAGTTTATTAAACCAAAACGATTTGGGTAAGTATCTTTAAGCAAAACAACAAGAAATCCTGAAAATCTTTATGTCTGACAGCTAAACTCATCGAGTTCAACCTACTCGTCGAGTTCCTCATGGAACTGATCAAGTTCATTAGGCAGTTAGCATAAGATACAATTTTAAAGCTTCAACAAATAAACAAGGCATCAATACAATAGAAACCAAAAAAAGCTCTGATACCATTGATGGGTTTTAGTCACAAGAACATCCTATGTGCTCATGCAAACCTTAATGCTTGGATATAGGTTTCTCTAATTGTACATGCATTCATCAAAGACTTTCTAACCATAGATCTAGTGATAATAATTCGAAATTATAATGACCAAATCCGATCTAGAAGATTACCTCTTGTTTCTTGCTTGAATCTTCTTGTCTTTGATGCTTAGAGTCACAAGTGTAACTCCTCTAATGGCTTACAAACACCAACTAGCAAGAGGGTAGTATTGGAGAGAGGGAGGAGGCACACAAAATCGGCTCTAGGGTTCTAGGAGAAGCAGTGGCCAATTTTTGTAACCTAAGGGGTCTATTTATATTGTGAGCAGCTAGGGTTTTAGTCGAAACCCTAATAGATAGCTTAAACATTAAGCAGCCCATGAAACCTTCAGGAATAAGGCCATGGACGAAAATATGATGGACTCCTATCATAATTTCGTTCACCCCTTGGTCCATTAGGTTTCCCAGCCCAAAATACAACTATAACACATTTGACAGTTTAAGTCCCCTTTATTCAATTAATATCTTTTAGTCACCAAATTAATTCCTAATTAATCTATGACTAATATTTATCAAATAATATGATTTCTCCTTTAATATAGTATTCTTATAATATATTAATAAACCTTAATATCTTCTTTCTCTCTCTCTCTCTCTCTCTCTCTCTCCATAAATTACACTGTCAAGTTGTTATGGTGAAGGCAACCAAAAAGGATCATGCACAACCGAGTCAAGTACTTACCAAATATAGTTACGGGCTTAGACACTAATCCAACATGTATGGGGGTAGGTGTGGGTGTGTGGGGGTGTTTGTAGGTGGGTGGGTGGGTGTGCGTGTGTGTTTGTGGGTGTGTTTGTGTGTGTATGTGTTTGTGGGTATGTGTGTAGGGGTATGGGTGTGGGTGTAGGTGTAGGTGTTTGTGGGGGGGATGTGTGTGTGTGTTTGTGGGGGTGGGCCGGGCATGGAAGTGGGTGGGTGTGGGTAGGTAGGAGTGTTGTGGGTTGGGGTGTTAAGGTGGAGGTAGGTAGAGGTGAGTGGGGTGGAAGTGGGTGTGTGTTTATATTTTAGAAAAATTTTGAATTCAGAAAAATATGGAAAACAATGATTATCGGTTTTTCAAAAATTTCCAACTTCTTTGTAATTTTAGAAAACGGAAAATTTTCATTTTCCGTGAAAAATTTAAGAAAATAAACGAAGTAAACGCGCTTTCAAAATTCTCATTTTTCTTGGAATTTTTTTCTTTAAAACGGCCCATTTTTACGCAACTAAACGCACCATAAATATTCCGTATTTTTACTCTTTGGTTTGGGTGATTTGGAAGATGCGGAACTTTTTGATTTTCAATAAGTTGAGATGTTCTCCGGTGAAGAGGGCATATGATTACAATTGATTGCGTTTAATTGGATTAAACATAGATCTCATTTTAATTTTATTAGTTGGTTCGATTGGTGTATTTCTCCTTTTCAAGCTTGTAATTTGTAATGTTTGTACTTTGTTTTGTCTACCTTCTTGCTAGTATTTTTTTAAATGTATCAGTCCTTAAAGAAAATATAAATAAAATAAATTAAGAGTTATCATGGGTACATCCATTTACTATTTGTATGATTCATTTGATAATTTCTTAGCCGTGTTGATAACAATTATGTCTAAAAATTCCATTCAATCATAGTCAAATCATGGGATTCGAAAATACAAAAAGTCAAAACGATAACCAAATCCATTGACCCACCATCCCGACACAAAAGCCCCCAGTTGCAACACAATTTCCAAAAGGAATTCTATCCACGAGGCGTTTACTTTCCACACACACACACAGCTTCAACAACGTAAATCCATATACCGACAATCATGCTATGAAGATCAGTAAAGGGTGCAGGAAAAGTTGTACGAAGTGGGTGAGCGAGAAGGATGCAGAAAACACCTTTCCAGCCAACCCTAGTAGTATTGTATTGACTATCATTATGGGGTTGTCAAAATGTCAAACACATCGTGTATGCATGGTGGCATATACGCTTTCACTTTTGTTTCTTTTTGTGCAACTATGGCTCAAAGCCACAAAGCATGCTTCATGCACATATAAAATACTATAACCAAATACACCATATACACCAAATACCAATATTTAATTACCATAATGCAATGGCATATCATATGCTTTAATAAAAAAAGCTATATCCTATGGACTAAATAAGTTAAAAATCAAATTAACAAGTCAAAACTAGCGACTAGCATACCACATGCTCTTTGAAGGATAACATGATAATATTGGTTGTTATGACAATAATTACGCATATATGGTAAAAATTGGTCAACACTACAGATTATACTGGCTGTCATCCTCATGAAACCATAAGCTGTTCATACCCTAAATTAAATGTGTAGGCGCTTTGATGGTTTTTGTGTAAACTAGATGATTGTGTGGGCCAATCCAAGATTCGATCAATTGGGGATTATACTTTGGGCCACAAATTGGGTATTAGTAAACTCGCCTCCTACTTAAAATCATGATAAAAACTATTGATAGCCTAAGTTGAAGCTTATGGGGCTAATTTCATTTTCTGTTCCTAGATTCTTATTTATTACAACTTGTTACAAATAAGAAAAAAAAAAACACTCTAATCAGCACTCTTCCCTTGAAAATGTTCGGAGTTTTTGTTTGAAACAAGTTGTAATATAATAATTGGGTGATAGAAAATGAAAATTAGCCCATAAGGCTATGGGGTATCAACACGCGTGAAAGTCATTCCACATCATCATCTATACATCTTCACAACTCGTTTACTATTCATGGGGGTGGTGTTCACTAGTGAACAAGAGTGAGACAGAAGAGAGAGATAGAGAGAAAGAAGAGAGAGATAGAAAAAACGGTTTTGATTGGGTGTGAGAACCCGTAATTGGCTTCAATCTACACCACCATTACTCCTAATGGAGGCGGTGCTCACTAGTGAACATCTCCTCCACATAGGCTCCACATAGGATTTTTATGCGTGAAAAAAGAACCATACCCAATGGCCTAAGCCTTTAACTTATGCATTCTAAGGCCATGGGGTATGGAGTGTATTTTGACGCGTAAGAGGTGACGTGTAAAGGGGTATTCACATGTGAACACCGCCCCCTACCAGTGAATATGGTGCGGATTGATGGGTATCACGGACGGTTACGCGGATTCTGATTCGTCAAACCTTTTTTGACCGTTCTTTTTGACCGTTAGGTTAATTAAACAAAAAAAATCAATGTATTTCCTCTACTATATATATACACAAACACATAAACACACAACACATATCTCTCTCTACAAATAATATCTCTCTACTATCTCATTATTTCTCAAAAATATGGAGCAAAATCAAAATACTTCTACCACTCCAAATTATGGGTGTTCACGGAGCGGTTCGGTTCGGATAGTAATAAAATTGTGAACCGTGACCACGGGGCGGGTACCTCATGCGCACTAATCGAAACCGAACCGTATTGACAAAAAAATCGAACCGAACCGAACCGTATGAAAGCGGGTAACCACGGTCCGGTTCACGGGTACCCGGTAAAATATAAAAAATTAAATTCAATTGAAACTACAAACTCCATTTTAGTTATCTCTTTCTTAAAATTAGTAAGTCAAAGAGTTTAAAAAAAAAACATAATGAAGTTTAAAAAACGTAATGAAGTTCAAATATCATATATTATAAGTTGTATAATAAATACAATAATAAAAATAACAAGAAAAGCAAATGAATTTAGAATTACAAAATTAGAGTTGTCCATATGGATTTTTGTTTAGGTAGATCTATCAAAACAATACTAATCTACCATAATAAATAAGAATGATTTTGCCACATGTCATTCTCTCATTCAAGTGGTCACATGTCATTTTGTCATAATTTTGAGATATATTTATTTTCCACTTCTCATTTATTTTATTTTTCATTTCCAATATATCATTAATTTAGTTTCCATAAATTAGACCTACCATAATGACTATTAATTTTAAATTTAAAATTTCAATTTCAATATAAAAATAAATTTACAGTTTAAACCTTTATGTTTAACATTTTGTTATAATTAAATCGTTTAATACACGAATCTACTAACTAAACACATAATTTTAATTAATTTATTTTTACATGTTTTTCTTCTCATAATTTTTAAATTCGAATAAATTTTCTATTTAATTGTTCCTATTTAACATTTTGTTTTAATCAACCCGTATAATATACGGGTGTCACAGCTAGTGAAATAATATTTTTTTTTACTTTATATATATATATATATATATATATATATATATATATATATATATATATTATCAAACGGTTCGGTTTGGGTATCCGCGGATACCTAAATATGAAAACCAAAAACTGACCCGTTGATATTCGGTTTTTTCGGTTACAGTTTTTTTTCGGTTTCGGATTGACCGGTTCGGCTCGGTTTTTCGGTTTTGCGGTTTTTTTGCACACCCCTACTCAAAACACCCCAACAACCCCAATCACTCCAAATGATCAATATCAAAGTTACATTCAAATGCTAACATCAACCTCTATTTACCAACATTTCATTTCAACCAAACTACTTCCAACAACAATTACCACAATCCCAATTCCAAGGTTTTCAACAATTTCGACCCCAACAATTCCAAACACAACCATCTCAACAATTTCAAACACAACCATCTCAAGTCCCTTGTTCTCAATCCCCAACTATAAACTTGGACAACGACGAGGACGACCGGGTCGAAGAAACATAACCATCTAGGCGTAGGAAATTTAAAAAAAAAGCTACAAATAGAAGAGGAACAGCTTGGATCAAAGAGGGGGAGGAAGCTTTAGCTAAAGCTTGGATTTCTATATCGTGCGACTCGAGGACGGGCAACGCGCAAACAGAAAGCAGTTTTTGGGTTCGTGTTTTAGATCACTTTCACTTGCTCTTGGGAAGGCAAATGGGTCGAACATACGACGCGATCAACGGAAAATGGCGTGAACTACGAGCGGCGTACACCAAGTTTAACGGCATATTTGAAAATTTGAAAAATATGCATAACAGTGGTAGCAACGATTTCAATATTTTATCAACCACATGCCAACAATTCAAACTTACCATCGGCGGTAAAGCGTTCGGCCACCAAAAAGCATGGGAAATTTGTCGTAAGGGTCCAAAATGGGTCCTTAACCCGGAGACTTCGCATTTGGAATCGACCACCGGCTCCAACAAAATGCCAAGAACTTCGGAGTCTGATGTGGGTTTTGGTGTCAGCCTCAATGACAACTTCGATGGGATCGAAGGGGAGGGTCCACCGGAAGTCCAACTTCGTTGACCACCGGGAAGGATAAAGGGAAAAAAATGGTGTCTTCAACCGGAAAAGCGATTAACGAAGACGTGCTTGCGGACAAAATTGACAAAACTCTAAGTTTTTTACAAAAAAATATGAGTCAACAGAGAATGCTCGGTGCCGGAAACAAGCACTCACCGATCTTCAAATTTTAAACATGAATCCGCAACCAAATATCGACCTGGAAAATTTAACCGCGTTTCTGAAAATCCAAAAAGAAGTTTAGGAAAAGCATGGATTTTAGGTTTTAACGTTTTTAATATTTATGTTTAATTTGTATGGTTTTTAGTTATTTAGGTTTCAAGTTTTATTTTTTATTAAAATTCATAATCCAGATTTGAAATTTTATGTTTTATGTTTTTTTTTATTTAATGTGAAATATCTAATTATGTTATTCATTTAGTTTTTTATTTTAATTTTAATCTAAAAAAGCATTGTATAGTGACAACAATTTCCAAAGCTAATGAATATGTGGTGAACAGGGGGGAGGGGGTAAATACATTATAACCATACCCCATGATCTAACTAAACCAAATTTGAAAAACTGGTCCAGGTTATAGAAAGATCCATCGGTTAAAAGCCAATTTTTGTGTTTCAGTGCAAATGTTTTGTTATTATTAATTGATATTATGTACAGAAAAGATTAAATTTGATTAAAAAAAAACATGCTCTCATAACCACATGTTACAAGGCCCAATTATAGGCCAGATTATATCGTTAATGAATAATGATTTTTGTGAATAGGCAAGAATTGACGAATAAGAACCGTTCACGGATTTTGGGATTGGGCCTCACTTTTTGCTCCACATTAGCCGGTTTTAACCGTTTTTTGTTTTTTAAAAATCATTTCGGTATTAAGGGGGTGTGTGGATTAGATTTTTAGCTTATTGCTTATAGCTTATTTGTGGTGGGAATAAGCAATAAGCAATAAGCATTGGGAGGAATGCTTATTAAAATTAGCTTATTTAGCCTAATAAGCTGAATTTTATCCAAACACTTAAATTAGCTTATTGTGGGAACAAGCAATAATCAACTTTTTTTTCCCTATCCAAACACCCCCTAACTGGCTTTTTTATTATTGGTTAAAGTAGGTTAGGTTTTGTTAAGTGAAATTGAACTAAAATTTATAACCTATTTTACCTTTTAGTTTTAGTTTTATATACATTATGAATTTACCATTCTAGCAGCTCGTCATTTGGGGTATTTGGTCATTCTAAAAATAGCTTTTCCCGGATATATAAATAGATGGGCAATGTTGAGTTTTACTCCACGCCACATCCCACACTTCTCTCCTTACTAATAGATGGGCTATGTTGAGTTTGATGAAAATATCATTCATTCATTCATATGTGGTTTGTTTTAGATTAATAGATGAATAACTATTTTTTTTGTTATATTTTTTATTTGTATTATTTATCTTTTTAGTAACAAAAACAGGCATATAAATCTTTTTAATAACAAACATATAAAATAGGGTCTTAATAGATAGACACATACATGTATTTATAAAGTCATAAAATAATAATTTGGATACACATGATATTTTGACAATTTATCAAGGATATAGGTGTTATTAAACACTAGCCGTTTATCCGCGCCAAGCGACGGGTGCAAATTGATTTTTTAGAAATTAGTTTCTAATGAAGATTAGTTCTTTTACACACATAGTTTACTATATCTAAACAATTATCAATAAGATTCATGCTAGCAGAAACGAAATCAATAATAATTAAAAATGAAAATTGGGAGTCTTTACAAATGTACATAAACACATGATTATTGTGTATTATTAAGCGTGCAACATTTGTTTATACACTACATTTCATGTATAGACTTTATTATCGTTGAATTGTTCATTAGAAATGACTAATACTTTCGTATCGACAATTAGGTTCTTTCTACGGAAAATGATTAGTTTTAATTCAAAGATTAGTTTGATTTTGGAAATATGTCATATTATAAATAAGACACAATGTATTATTGGCAAGTATCATTAAACATTAGTACCAATTCAGCGGGGGCAAATAGTTGCTTGAAAAATAATTTGTTTCGACGATTAGTTTCTTTTCGATGGACAATATTATCGACATATAGTTTCTTTTAGAAACTTTACTGAGTATTGATCATGGGTTGATGTTTATAGTAGAACCATTCAATTGGATAATTTAGTTTGTGTTGTATGGTTAAGATATTGGAAGTTTTGGATGTTTGTATTAAAATCGAATTTGCGATATCGGATAGTTTTGATACTAAATTGAGAATAAAATAGCCCACAAAAATAAATTAACTTCTGATTTAGTTATTTAGTTATTTATATAACAATAAATCATATATTAATTCAATAATAGTTGTTTCTATTTAAAATAAATTAAAAGGCATGCCTATTTAAAAAGCTTATATTAATTTATAATCTTTTTAGATAATTAATCATCATAAAACTTTATGTCATATAAGATGTATTATTTTAAAAAGTTGTGTCTACTGATAAATTTTGACCAAAACAATAGTAGCAATTAAAAATGAAATCAATTTTGGAACATTATTGATTTTAAGATCTATATTGTTATAGAAATCAATTATTACCTAGTTTCTTAGCATCTTTAACTCTATTACTGCTTAAATGAATAATGTAAACCATATAAAAAGAATGAACCATCCTATTATAATCTTATTTTCTCAGTCTAAACAATAAAAAAAATCATGCATGCTTCTTAATATAAGGTTGCAAGATCCAAAATGAAATGTGGAAACCCACGACAACAAAACTTGTAATCAAAGGGATCTACCTTAATTTACTCCAAAAATTCTAAAAAATAATTACAATGCCTTAAAGGTAAAAAAATATAGTTGAACCTTTTACATTACATACCTAATATGCTCAGTGTGTCAAAGGATATAAGGTTTTCATCTGCCAAAACAAGTTATATACAAATCAATAAAAAAAAATTTGACCAAGAATTATCCCTTTAAAAATTTAGGAAAAAAACAATCAATAGTGATTATATTGCAATTATCATTTTTTAAAGAGATTCAAATTACAGCTGAATTTATCATAAATAAAGTTAAGTCAACATTCGACTTTTGGTCACCAAATACTATGAACAACATACCTTTGATTATGATTCATCTCCACCATGACACCAAGATTAACAATGAAGACATTGAATCACCACTAACTAAAAACTGAAAAAATAAATAAATAAATAAAATAAAAAAAATCAATACACAAAAAGGGCTTAAAGAAAGATTGAATTTCTTGATTTCAATGAGACTATTTTGAACCTGTAGCAAATAAAAGCAATAAATGTTTACCATATCTTCATTTAAACAGTTAATTCCAGTCACGTCTAAAACATTAAAGATGAGTTTGTAATGTCAATTTATAAACTGACACTTCACAATAACAAAATCAACCATGAATCTAACCAAAACTTAGCTTCCAATAAATAAACACAGAATGAATATGCACCTTAATTGATATTACATGTAGGGGTCATTCTTTAACAATTCCTATGGAGTAGGGACTATGTGAAGTTTATTTTTTTCATGTTTTGTTTGTTAGTCATATATCGTGAACAAATCAGTCCATCAAAGATTGGAAACCCAAATCCAGATAGTGAAATTGAAAAGGAAACATAATGTAACAATCTTACCAATAGTTCGTTCATTTGATCCATCTTCAAATCAAAGCAAACATTGTAGTCAGTAGTTCGTTCTTTTGATTAAAAAACAAAAAACAAAGATTTAAAAATTGATTGACAGTATCACAATTCTCGTAGGTTTGGTGCTTTCTGTGATGACATTTCAGAGTATCTTGATTTTTTTGGACTATTGACATTTTCACCCCTTCATGTATGTTGGCTGCTTCTCGGTTACTGGTTGTCTTGTTTTCATTGGTCTGATTTGGAGGTCTTGATTCTGTTTTCCTAGTTTGGTGATCTGGTGAATTTTTGGTGATGTTGACGTTTTTGCCCCTGACCAGTTTTTTCAGAAGATCTGCGGATTAACCATCTTTACCTCCAATACCACATAAAATATTAAGCTTATAACCAATTAACCATGATCAAAATCCCAAATAATAAAAAATTTATCTAACAGGAAGCATAAACAAAAATTAACTCGGAAAAAATATATGAAAAATACATGAGTATACCTAACCAAAATCAACGTGGTTTCATGATATGTTGCAAACCTATAAAAAAAATCATTAATGAAAGAGATCAATATGAAATTGAGGATGAAGAAAACAATTTTGTCTCCAAATGTCATTGAAATATCAATCAATGAAAAAGAAAAACAAAAAAGATGTAAAAGATAATTGCTTGTTACCTGTTTCAAATCAGAAACTATTTTTCCTAATCGTCTTCATCCAGATCCAAAAATTTCTTTTAAAACCCTAGAGATAAAGCAGTAAATGGATAAAGAAGAACCAATGGCATTTGGTGGCGTCGATCTCCATTGGAGTTTTCATTGATATACACCGAGAAATGAAGAAATTAGAGTTTCCATTGATAATAACGTCTTACTCGACAAGTTACATAAGTAACAAATCTTATTTATGGTATGTTATTTAATTATAGTAAAAACATACCTTATGTAAGGTATGGTTTGGTAAAGTATGGTATTGCATTAGAGGTTTGTACATTAAGTCATTTCAATTGTACCTCTTAATTTTCAAGAAATACTCGATATGCTTAAATATAATAGATATATAGATAGCTTTATGAAAAAAAATTATAGTAGTTAGTTGATAAAAATAATGATTTAAAATAATTTTAAAATATATAAAAAGAGAAATTGGGCTAATATTATACTTTAGATTGATTACTTAAGGTATATATGATGTTTAGATAACATATATGACAAATATGATATTTAGCCATTTATTTATAGAAACAATATTTCTACTTAAGAAATTGATTCATCCACATAAGATATGGGTAAATAGAGTTCTCATCTACCAAAGAATGCCAAAAACATAGGGAAAAAAACAAGTTGCAAATTGGCATCTAACAATGAGAATAAGAAGCCTTTTGAGTTGAATTCAAATTATATTTCATATTGAATAATCAGACTCATCAGAATCACTTCTCTCATGCTCCCCAGCATTTGTTCCAGCTTCTGAAACATCAGGTTTTGTTGCAGGTGTTACAACTGCTTTCTTCATAGTGTTATGAGCACTTCCTTCTCCAACTTCATCTTGCTCAGTCATATCCATATGTGAAACAAACAAACCGCGTGTCAAAGAATACATTCTAGATAAACAATTTCTCAACATATTATGAAATAAAATTGATATAAAAGGAAGGATATCAAGATTTTCAGCAGTTCCCCCATTCATGATGTTCAACAGATCTTTCTCAACTCGTTGAACAAGTTCAGGCTGCAATGGATATAAAGATGCAAACATCATTAAAGATTGACATCAAGGATAAAAAGGTAATTTGAACTTTAAATTGCAAAAACATACATTTAAATCAGGCTCCCTGCGAAACCTTCGCCTTCTGGCATCTCTCATTGGAGGGGTAACACCATGGCGATACTCCATGCCATCTGGAGCAGGATCACCATCTTCCCTTATCATAATCATCTGTCACATTATAATCTTGTCATGAATATAGAAATAATATCCATGTGATGTAGAATACACAGCATACAATATACAAACACCACTTACTTGTCCGATATCTGCTGTTTTGATCAGAACATTGTCATCATAAGTTTTGTATGATTCTAGAATACTAGGAAGATCCAAGAGGGAAGCAGGAAATTGATCATCGCCTATAACAAACGTGCCATTTCTCCCATCCTCTGTAATGTGCAAAAATGGTTGACATTCATCGATAACTCAGTTGCAAAAATACTAAAAGCAAACCTTTTCAATAGGTATCGATGTTGAACACATTAACAGAGTAGATTCATAAATAAACAAAGGCAAATTCAGTAATCTCACCGGAGAAAGACAAATTAAGTGACTGGTCATGAGAGGAAGAAGCGGTCTCATTTAAAAGACGATCTATACGCTCGGCAACAGAAGGAGGCACTCTCAGTACAAACTGCTCCTCCATCCCTAATTGAACCGAAGGAAAGAACCTTTAATAATTAGCAAATTTCTGAAGATGCAATGTACTTCGAAAAACATGAGGGGAATTCAACGTGATGGTAATTGAAGAGTAAATATACACGCGGAAGATGTTAATTTAGAAGTACCCGAACAATTTTGAGAAGTGAGTAGGGTAGGGCAACGTGAAGGATTACGAAATCACGATGACGATTGAAGGAAAATTGGGGAGGTTGATGGCTTACCTTGGTTCGTTGATGATGAGGAACTCGGGATACAACCTCTGGATTGGATTGAACTGATACTTGTCGTTGCCGTATCGCCGGAAAATGTTTTGGAAGGTCGAGGGGACCGGGAAGAAAGGGAAAATGATTTATAAGGGTCAGTATGTTTTAAAAAACATTCAAAAAATACCTTTCAAAGTTTTTCATGTTCAAAAACCACCGTCTATTTGATAGCTTTGTAAAAAAAACCCAATAAATTTTATGTTTTGTTCAAATTACACCCACTAATAACCGGCATCTGTAGGTAAACGGGAAATTTTGGCATTCTTACGTGGATTAAGGGATTGACTTAAGGATAGAGTGAAGCACAGAAGCAATGAAAGCTCTCTAGGGTTCGATCGATCAACCCTTCTCAGCTCAAATCGATCTATGACCATGTTTGTGGGTTCTATTGTAATTTTGACCAAATTGCCCCTACAGGCTCTTGTATTTGTCTGTGGTCAAGGGTATAAATGCCATTGATTCTTCAGTACTGGGTTTGAACCCTAAGCCAGATGGTGAACGATTGATTACACTTATTCCTCCATAAGACATTAAAAATTGATTTAGCAGTTTATATAGCATAAATGTTTATACTTTACTTTTGGTTGTGTGCAAAGTGGTAGTAAAGTCTCCCGGAAGATGCCAAATAAATAACTAGAAGAGCTCGCCAAAAGGTATAGGAAAATGTTGTACAAGGCCGGGCCTAGGCAGGTGCAAAGTGTTCCACTGAATAGGGACCAAAAAGCCAAAAAATATATAGGGCCCAAAAAAATTATGCGTCTGTACTCTATAGTAATTTACCGCAGGAGGGAAGAAAATTGGCAACCAAATAGGGAAGACGAAACTTCAGGAACATATTATCGAGAGACGATTCACAGTTTTAGAAACCGTGAAAAAAACATCAAATCGGAATTTGGAAAGAATCGAACAAATCGTCGCTCACAAGAGATTGGTTTCATCGTTTCAGTTTCGTATGTGGGATAATCTCTTCCTGAATCTCTCATACTTTTGATCTTTTTCTTGGTGTTCAAAGTTCTGATTTTGAAACGGAGTTCTCTGATTCTTCTTGGGTGCTAATTTGTTTCTGCTTATAGGTTTTGATTTTTCTCTCCTTAACGGCATAACCAAGTTTGTGTTTCCATCATATTTTTCTCTCCTTACGCAAGTAGAAAATGTAAAAATTTTCCAGAGCTTGATATCCTTGCACATTTTATACGACAATGTATTATACTTTTTTTCTGAAAGTCACTAAAACATGGAGTTTTCTTTCACAATAGGGGCATATCTTAATTCACATATTAGAGTGGATTTGATGTTGTACAGTGGCATGTTACAGAAAAAAAAATAATAAATTGATATAATGTTATTTTTATTATGTTAATAATATAATTGATAATAATGTTATGTTTATCATGTATTCATGTTCATGTCATGAATTGTTGAGGAAGTTATGATGTTCAATTTCACTAATAAGTTCGTGTACATTTGTTCATCAATTCTATTGATTCTAAGTAATCATCTTATGCAAATTTTCAAACACAATGAAAATTTTGGATAGCCAAAAAGGATATATATGAGTTAGTTTCTTTTTCAATCATTTTTTTTACAGTTAGTATATAGTATGTCCAATGGAATTAGAAACCTTAAAATCAAAATTTTAGGGCCGAAAAATAATAAATTGTACATGGCCTCTAAAATGTCGGGGCCGACCCTGATGTTGTATCTTGGTTACTACAAGTATCCTCGTGTGTCTAATATATTAAAGAAAATGATAATATTTGTTTTAAAGGCTTTTGACTCGATAAAGAAGTCCCTTCCTAAAAGTTCCTAAAAGTCAGGTGATGCAAAACGATTAGAAAATGAAGTAACATTAAATAAATTCATTCATTGTTTTAAAAAAATGAAATTTACAGTTATTGTGGTTATATTGATTGATTTTTGTTCATGTTTTCAAGTTGAAGAGTTGACTAAAAAGATTACAAATTCGACCGAAGATATATGAAAAGCTAAGGAAAATGCAATCACATAGAGCAGAAAGAACAAATTATTTGTCTAATCTTTGATGTTACGTTTGAGGGGAGTTTCACATAATTTAAGGATTGAAGCATAAATTTAGGGGGTTCCATGCAAACAATAGTTTTGGTATTTTTGTGGGAATTCTATGTTTGGTGTGTCAAAGGATTTGAGAGAAATCTATAACATTTGCATGCTTTCATAATTCGACAAGTGTTATAAATAAACAAAAGTTGTAGAAGAATGAAAACTGGAAAAAAGGAAATAAGGTAAAATGGAAGATACTTGTATGACATAAATATGTAATAAAATGATATATTGGAAAAAAAGGACCAACTTTTATTCAAAAAAAATGTTTTGACTTTGGTGTTATTAAACGTCAACAACCAAGAACATGCCAAATGCTCATTATATCTAAATCTCATTAGTATAACCGGGTGGTAATAGACAAAAATACATATGTTGAGGCATTGCACTTCTGACATATTAATGCATTGTGACAGATTAAGGCAATGTACATTACAGTTTTTTCCCTTCACAATTTTGACCTAGACAGTTTTGTCCCTTGACTTTAACAGTGATATTATACCCTTGACATCAGACATGAAAATTTTATTCTCACAAGCAATGAAAGTATGTTGCTATAATACATAAAAAAACCAAGCAATACATCATATGCAACCATCCGTGATAAAGTATAAACAAAAAACCAATATAGCAGCTTACTTCCATCTCATTCAGATCGAGCTTCACTATCAATCACTTGTATTTTACTGGTATCTTAAAAGTCTTTCAATGGAATTTCATTGGCATCCTACTTTCACAACCATAACCATATACGATATATATATATATATATATATATATATATATATATATATATATATATATATATATTGGTAGCTTAAGGGTAAATTGGTCATTTTTTGCATAAGTGAGTTTTGATTTTGTTTGTTGTAATAGGCAATGGTATTTCACTGTTAGTGGTTTAATGCATCTGTTGTATTAATGTCATTCCATGAGTATTATTGTTAAGCTTTACTTCGTAAGGGTAAATTGGTCATTTTTGCATTGGTTTTGTTTGTCGTTTAATGCATATGTTGTATTAATGTCATTCCAGGGGTATTATTGTCAAGCTTTACTTCTCAATGGTAAATTGGTCATTTTTTTAGCATAAGTCAATTTTGGTTTTGTTTGTTGTAACAGACAATGATATTTCACTGTTATTTCAATGTATTTCGCAATAAAAGCATAGGCAAAACCAATGAAATCGTCCACAGCATAATCAACAAAAATCACAGGAAACCTGACCCACGGGGGAAAACGTAAAAAGCTCCAACACGCAGCATAACTTCAGTGAATGAGTCTAACTTACGGAGATAGAAAGTGTAAAGTAGTAGAAGAAAAGTATAAGCTTGAGTTGGAGTTCATCGATGGAGAATCCATGAAAGTTGAAGAAGCCAATCAACAGGAGCCGTATGCATCAGTTATGAGCTTGTGCCCTAAATTGACTTTCAAGGTGGGTTTTTCATTTGCTGGGTAGATTTGCCAACTCACCGCCTAAATATGCCAACTCAACAAAAATATGCCAACTCATCTACTAACTTGAAAGAGCCGCTAAAGTTAAGGTGACATTTGAACAATAAGTATAGTTTGTTGGTATTTTTGTACAAACACCTTATTTGGATGGTGTTTTTTTGAAATCTTAAACTTGAATGGTATTTTTTGAACAATTTTGAAACATACTTACCCTTATAAGTCATTTTCCCGGGAAATTGAGTAATCTAAAGATTTTTAATAAAAATAATCATTATAACTTTTTTTTATTTTTTTATTTGGAAAAATGACAATTTTATTCGAAATATCGTATTTCGGAGTACGCAAGGTAATTCCGCACATGTCTGGTTCAAAATATTTCGTAATAGAATATTTATGAGTATTTATTTTCGTTTCAGAGTTGGTAGTGGTGGTTGGTAGGAATTGGATCTGGCATCTAACACTCCGTATGTTTCGGACTGAAAATTTTAACTGTAGTCCGAAATGGCCTTACATTCCGGAGGGTTGCTCCAAAGAGGTAATTTTAGGGTATTTGTGTGTTTTTGTTCCATGCATGTAATACATTGCATATTGGTGTGTTTGATAGTTGTAACATCCCAAAATTATGAAGTAAAAATTTCATTCTCAATTCAACCAAAACATTGATTATGGTTAAAGTCAACATGTAGCATCATTTTTTATATATTCCATAGTACTTTATAAGAAAACAATTATCAGAGTAAAATCCCAAAATCATCATAATGCGCAGACATGGGTGGATGCGTTGCGATCAAGCTGAACTCTTTCCTTTCAAACCGGTAGTACCTGAAACATAAACTGAAAAGCGTAAGTACAAAGTTTAGTGAGTTCCCCCAACATACTGCCATGCATATATGGGTGCGCGGCCTACCTTTTCGGTCTATTTCAACCAGATAATGGCGAGCATATATGTGTGCTCGACCTGCCCCTTTGGACTATTTCAACCGGATAATGTCGAGCATATCTGGGTATGCTCGACCTGCCCTTTTGGTCTATTTCAACTGGATATCATGTCTATTTCACCTCTACCACTACTATATAATATCACACAGAATTCATCAAACAATATATGTACAAATTATCACAAAGACAATCATCATACTATAACATAACTAGTGGGCCGACATTGGTGCCTTCGACCTACGGATATTACGAAGGAAAACTCACCTGAAGCAAAAATCATAGAATAAAACCACTGAAGCCCCTTAACTTATTAGTGTTATTATTAACCAGCAACATTAATAATGTGTCTACTATTCTTTTAATTTAATAGACCTTATTTTAACTGCTTTTAATTTATATCTTTCCGTCTATAGATTTCATTTACTTATTATGGCTACTTATTTCTCTATAAAATTTATTTTTGTATAAATAACTATCCATATATGTTAGTAACCCTATTTCGAAATACTTAGACAGAAAACGGGTGTTACAATAGTTTTCTTATATGTTCCGAAATGAGTATGTATGTGAGATTTTTTTGAGTTCTAGTTTCTAATGGAGGGCAATGGCAGCACATCGAGCGATCCATGTAGTACATTACTCCATACTATACATGTTTTGGTGTAGATATAAGTAATGATATCAACTTCGTTAAGTTACTTACGTTGGTTGCTTCCATTCCAGGTTACACATTAATTAAATACGTGTATCTTTTCAATGTCCTGGATCAAATATATTTATGTAGATTAATGAGGATATTGATGTCAGATATTTTCTTAGTTTTGTTAGTAGTATGCCTGTTAACACAGTATAATTGTTTGTTGTTAATAATGTTATGAAAAATGGTATTCATCGATTTGTCAGGGAAAATTGTTCTGGTGGAAATGGGTCTTCCGGTGCTTAAAGTAACCAAATTTGTAATTTATTAACTATGAAAACCAACCATGTTCATTCTTATAATGACTCTATAGATAAATGTGATTATAGGTATAATGGCAAGGCTGTTGTTGATGTTTTTCCTACATTTGATGTTGATGAATTTGCAGACGATGATGCAAAACTAATGATGTTGGTTGATGATAGTAATTTAATTCCACATGGAGAACCAGTTGAACATTTCTAGAGTTACACTGAATTTGATGGGGATGATACTGAAGGTGAAGAGGATGAAACTAAGCCCTTAAAACCCGAAACCCACAAGAGGAAAAGCTTCCTTTTTATTCTTCTGATTATGAAAAAACACAAACCACCCAGGGTATGCTTGAACCTTTCCATTGCTTGAATTAGCTCAACAAAAATGTAATTGTGACACAACCCACAATTATACTTCATATGTGAAGTTAATACAACTCTTTAAAAGCAAATAAAAACTTAAGCTTAAATTAGGATTCAAAAGTGTTACTGAAGGCTTCTAATATAAAGTGAGAAAATCTACAAAGGACAAGTTTGAAGCTATTTGCTTTGTGGAAAACTGTGATTGACGAATACGGGTAACAAAAGATAAAAATATCGATACATTTCAAGTGGTTAAACAATCAGAGAGTCACAATTGCTCAAACACACAACCACGTCCCCATCACAGACAAGTCAACAAAAAGGTATTAGGTCACTTATTGAAGGACATATTAGTTGATAGTACATGTAATTTGTTGCGGGGGAAACATATACAACGAACATTAACTGACATTCTTAGTGTACATATTTCATACTTGCAAGCATGAATAGCTAAAAAATATGTTCTAAATCTATTGAGAGGGACCCCTGAAAAAAGCTTTCATACCTTTATATTGTTACAACTTGGAGAAGAAGAATCTAGGGATGGTTACACATATAAAGACGAGTCATGACAACAAATTTGAATACTTTTTCATATGTATTGGTTGTGTGGTAATATTTCTTATATAATGAGTTCTTTATATTTAGTTACACGTGTGTTTGCTTTAACAAGTAATAATTAATATTAATTACTTTTTAGGTTCGGGCATTTCATGCAAGTTTGCATCCTATTATTATCATTGACGGAACACACTTTAAAGGGAAATAGTTGGACACCATGTTCCTAGCAACGTTGCAAAACTCGTTAGACGTTCCCAAGGCGACAACCTAGTGCCTAGCGAATATTCGGTCTAGATGGGGAGTAATCGAGAAGCACTCGAATTGGATAAATTAAATGAAATTAATTTTAGGAAAATTATATATATAACAAATATAACAAGTTTATTAAAAATTATAATAAAATAGATAAATATCAATAATAATTATATATATATATATATATATATATATATATATATATATATATATATATATTTTTAGAAAAAAAGTCGAAATAAGATATTGTCATACAGATGGTAACCGATGGTAGTGAACAATAAAAGAAGGCGACACCTATTCCTCATTTTCAGGAGGCCGACACAAGTTATTGTTGTGGATGTGGTGACCGACAACCGATATCCATGGTTGTAGATGAAGAATACCACCGATCATCACCATAACCATAAAATACAAAAAAAAACAAATTGTGAAGGAGGACAACAAAACTGAAGATATTTGAAATAGGACCGATGAATTTGCAAAAGTAAAGGAATTAATTGTTAGAGTAAATTACATATTTGTCCCTACAAGTTAAGGAAATAATTATTAAACACAAAAAATGTTAAAAAGAAAAAAAAGGCAAAAATGTTATTTATAGAAATTTAACTTGTATTTTTTGGACTCAAGTCGGAATGACCATCTCATCTCCACAATATCGACAAAAAACAAGAACCTAGTTTTTACAGTTGGATTATATATGACTATTTCGCCATAGAACAAGGACCATTTATTTAATTTTCTCAAAAGGAAATAATATGTTTCTGAGTTTATGCGCACACTAACGCATGAATGACTCCTATAAAACCCATTTTACCCTTAAAGAAACTGAAACCCCCAAAACATTAGCGTGGTTGTGTATATCTTCGCCGTCTACAAAAGTCAGATTGCTTTATTCGTGCCCTAATTCCTCATTCGCCGCTCCTGTTCTGCAAATTACACAGGTACTTTTACAATTCGATTCATATTGATCGTGTTCATCGAGTTTTTGAAACCCGATGCTGATATTTTCTGTGGATCTTGCTTTAAACATACTTGAGAATCGTGTTTCGTGTGCATGCCAGCTTTTTCATTATATACTCGATTTTGATCTGACTTAACTTTGTTCCAGATTTCAGCGATTGTTTCCGTTAGAAAATATATCTGAGTTTTGTTGTTGTAGTCATCGCGTTTCAAGAACTTTGGAGGTTTAACCAAAACCTCGTATGTCTTTAGTGGGAATTGATTTGTTGTTGATATCTCGTACTCTGAATCGCTAGGTTTGAATTATACATCGATTCAATTTGGATATTCAATCAGAAATTTCTGTTATAGATTACAGCCGTAGAGAGGCATATGTGTCCATCTGGTTTGATATGTATTCCGCGTGAGTTTTCAGCTATGTTAGGCACCTGATTTCTATGATTAGGGCTTCATACTGGAAGTTTGTTGGTCAATTACATCAAACAGACCGTTATCATTGTTAATAGACCATCTTAATCTCTGTGTCCTAAGTTCAAACAAGGATATGCGAAGTTGGACTTTGCATAATCTCTTTTATTTCTTTTAATTATGAGGTTTGACAATTTAGTTCATGGTCAGTGTAGTTTGATAGACATACATGTTCTCTATTACATTATTTGTACAATGCCATTTTCCTAGTCTACATGGGCTTGAGAAGGAAGAAAATAAAAAGTTTGATCTCTTATAATTAGTCAATCTCTATGCTGTGAAGTTTTTGGTGGATATTTGTTTTCATCTACTCTAAATCAATTACTTGATGAGAATCAGCATTATTTATACATTTCTTGTTACCTATAAGTATTTATCCTGTAAGTCTAATGAATGTTTTCTTTTATTTTCCATAATTACCTTCAGAGAGCTTAACAATGGGTGGAAGGAGCTATTCACCTTCACCACCTAGGGGTGGTTATGGAAGAAGAGGAAGGAGTCCTAGTCCCAGGGGTCGCTATGGTGGTGGTAGTCGTGGAAGAGATCTTCCAACAAGTCTTCTAGTCCGTAATCTTCGCCATGATTGCCGGTATGTAATTACTAAATTACCCTTTTTCTTTTGGCATTCTCAGTCAACTTCTTTTAGCTTATTGAACATAGTTCAAAGGGTTTTAGTATATTTCGTAATAACATGTGTTATAAATGCAGTCCAGAAGACCTTCGGAGGCCATTTGGACAATTTGGTCCTCTAAAGGACATCTATTTGCCAAGAGATTATTATAGCGGGTAAGCTTATTTTGTATAAAAGTATTTATTCCCAATTGGTAAGAGGTTATGTTGCTACCTTTTTAATTTCTTGAAATGTGTTGTGTTATTCATGATATGACAAGTCTTTTCATTTGTTTCAACTTCTACTTTTCATTGTAAATAGTATCATATCTTTTTTTATGTGATAAAACTAAGTATTGGGATTTTTCATAATACTGAGTAACTTTCATCTTTGAACTTTTATTAATCATACTCTTGGGATTTTCAAATAAAAGTTGTTGAGATTTAATTCAACAGTGAAGAAGTAAAAGTTTTGAAGACATGAATCAACAAGGTAGTAAGAATCTTCTTGATATATTGAAGTAGTATGAAGGTGGTGTATATGATAGTGAAGAGATGTGAAGAAAAGAAAATTGACTTTGATTACATTTTGAAGATTTCAAGATTTCAAGTCTTGAAGAATTTCAAGTCATATTTATACTGACAATCTCAAAGGTCAGCAGCCATGTGCATGCTTTATGCCTTTATCTGCTTATCATGCTGGCCTTCCATTTTACTGGAAATTGATTGTCTGTAAGTTGCTAAAGGGGCAGTTTTGGAACTCATATTTGTTGATTTGGAGTTCTACAAACAGCCCCAAAAAGATGTTGACTTGGACTTTACTTGGTCAAAGTTCTGAGGTTAATGTGACTCATTTCCAATATTTTCAATTTTTTAATTTTAATTTTTTTGTGTGTAGGGAGCCAAGGGGATTTGGTTTTGTGCAATTTGTGGACCCCGCTGATGCTGCTGAAGCAAAATACCAAATGGATGGTCAAATTCTTTTAGGCAGGCAATTGACTGTTGTTTTTGCTGAAGAGAATCGGAAGAAACCTTCTGATATGAGAGTAAGAGAGCGCAGGTAACTTTTTTTATTGTTTATATATTTTAGGGTTAATCTTAGAAAAGACCTTATATTTTTTGTTTTTTCCCGCTTATACCTCAAATTTATTTGACCTTGTATTTTTCATTTTTTTTTTCCAAAAAAGCCCTCAACTTTGTATTTTTTTTTTCCGAAAAAACCCTTGACCTTTTTAGTTTTTCTTGAAAAAAACCCTCACATTTTACAATGTGTAAAATATACATTTTTTTGAGATTAACCCTTTTCTAAAAAATTGTAAAATGTGAGGGTTTTTTTTCGAGAAAAAATAAAAAAGACGAGGGTTTATTTGGAAGCAGTTAGAAGATTGAGGGTTTTGTTTCATAAAAAAAAAGACAAAGTTGAGGGTTTTTTCGGGTGAAAATGAAAATATACACGGTCTTTTTCAAGCAAAAAATAAAGTTTAGGTTTAATCTAGAAAAAACACAAAATATAAGGTCTTTTATGAGTTTTGCAAACGTTTGCGGTTTTGGTCTGTAAACTACAAAATTTGCACAAGATACCCTTATGACCATGTTGAAATTGAAATGACCAAATTGCCCTTATGTAGTTTTTTATTTTTATTTTTGTAGGGGCGGCAGATTCAGTGACCGTAGGCGGTCACCGCCACCTCGTTACTCTCGTTCACCGCGTTACACCCGATCTCCACCGCCTCGCTATGCTAGATCACCATCCCGCAGCCGTGATTACTCTCCACCACCAAGGAGAAGGCAGTACTCAAGGTAAAACTATTTCTATATTATCAAAATACTATTAATTATCAGGCATATTTAGGAAGCTGTGTCTAATTTACATAAATGGTCCCTGCTTTACTAGGACAATTACAAAGATGGTCCCTATGCTTCTTAGATTATAGAAAACTTACATAATACATAATTTTGGTCCCCTTGTATTTACAAAAGTACAAAAAAGGTTCCTAAAATTACAAATATGGTTCTTATGTTTAAAAAAAATTACAAACATGGTCCCCGTCTAATAAGAAAACTACATACTTGGTCCCTACCTAATATGAAACTTACAACCATGGTCTCCATTTTTCACAAAAATTGCCAGAAATGGAACTTATGTAAGACCATCAAATAAATGATGTCTAAAATGTAAGATTAATTACTATTTTTGATATTTATAATTGTGGTTAAAAATAAACACAAATTTAAAATCATTGCAGGTCAATTACTCCTCGAGACAGAAGGTACAGCCGTGAGAGGTCATACTCACGCTCACCAGTAAGGGAGCGGTCTCTATCTTATGATGATGATGTGCCGCCAAGGAGCCCCATGAGGGAGAATTCACCGCCGTATAGCCGGAGTCGTAGCCGGAGCCGGAGTCCAGTAAGGGAGCAGCTTCCGGTGAGACGCGGTGGGAGCAGGAGCCGGAGCCCTAGCCGGAGCCGGAGCAGGAGCGGTGAGCCTGGTGGTTATTACAGGGATGTGCCACCGCGTAGGGACGATTCTGTTAGTCCGTGAGTTGAGCAGAGGTGGTGGTTGGTGGTAGGAGATTTGTAGTTTGATTGTGTGGTTTTCTTTAGTCGGCACTTTATTTTACTTTGTCTTCTAGATATACTGACTAAGGTTTGTTATGCAATGTTAGGCCCTTTTTTGGTACCTTTGTAAGAGAAACTTAATCGGATAGTATTGTTGGTTGCAAAGTGGTTTGCTCTTCGGTTTACTGCTGATATATAGAAGTTAAATAATGGATCTGTTGAATTTTAATTTGTTGTTTATTGATATAATAACTTTTGGTTGTAATATTGAAGTAAGTCATATATTAAAATGATTAAGTAAGTTGTATATTAAATGAAAAATGAATAATAAGGAAAATGAATAAATCAAATATACATGTGAGCATGTGTATGTTGAAGCCGGGCGTAAATGAAAAAATATTAACCGACCGCAATCTTATTAATTATTAAAATATTATTTTATTATTTATCCATATATATACAACCAAATTTGTCAACTAAATTTTACATCTTTTTAACAAGAGTTAATTATGTAAAAGACAATGTATATGTGTTTTCTTGGATTAAATTAAAACTTTTGTAAAAAGATAGGTCTTTTATTTATTTATTTTTTTTATTTGAAAATTTTATTAGAAGACTTGATGACAATTTTTGGCTTTGGATAATCTGGATTTCATTTCGAGTTACATTGGTAAATTCCATTCTAATGTGTCACGAGTTGATTTTGGTCTATTCCGCTAGGCCATTGTGTAAATTCCATTCCAACGTGTAACGAGTTTGTTCATAAGATTTCATTTTGAGTTACATTGGCTGGAGGTCCGATAATTTGGATCTCGACCCAATCCCTTACAAAACCGCTCCGCTCCGTGATATGTAACCAAAATTGATCACAATTTTGACCATTTCCTGTGCTACCATCTTCGGATATGTCGACCCATGCCTTTGTTAACTCAACTTCTTCTTTTTGTGTCCATCTTCTTGGATTGCACTTCCCTTTCTTTTGTTGTTGTTCTACGTGTTCGGAATCGGAATCAGAAACAATTTCGATTGAAGGTGTGAAAGGCGGTTGGGATGAAAATTGGGTTTGAGATGGTTGGGTTTAGGGTTGAGATTGGAATTGGAATTGTTGTGGCATTTGGAATTGTGAATAAATGCTAAGAACACCATCCATTTGTGGCCGGTAAGGTGGTGTTGATGATAGATCGTAGCCGAAAAGTGCAAAAGAGTTTTTAACATTTTGGTTTGGAAGACTTTGGATTGATGGAAGATATTTTCAATGAAAATTTTTTGTAAAGAATATGTAGTGTGGTTATATTTTAGAAGAATGAATTGTATATATAGTAGATTTGTTTTAAAGAAAAAGAAAAAAGAGAAAATATGGCATATAGCCGTTTCCAACCGTTTGCCAACGGTTCAATTCTTCCAACTATCCAAAATTTAGAATTTTGCAGCCAGTACAAATCCACGGCCGGTATTATACCGGCGGTAAATATGACATCGAGGGCCGATGCTTACCGCCGGTGAAACCTTCCACATTGGATACCGGCGGTAAACCAATCTCCACACTCCATAACCTAATAATTTTTTAGAAAACAAATCCATTTTCTTAATTTATATTTCAACGAATATTCAAAATTTTAAATATTTGACGTTTAATCATTATACCGATAATGTCTCCAAAATCGTTCTATATCTTCGCGTAACGAAAATGGCGATTCATCTGGAAATTCTGTTTTACCAAAACTCTCTGCACCTTCTTTCTCCCGCCACCGCCGACTGCCGCCCGTGCACCGTTTTTGCACTTTGCTGCCGTCACCACCCCTGCTCTCTGTATCTATTATGGTAACGCGACCACCCTGTTTACTCATTTTGTTGTAAAATTATTAGACTTTATTAGCAATAACCATTGGTATCATAATTCTTTGTTAAGGTTTCTTAGCTGTTACTAGTAAATATGTTTTAATTGGGATTTTTGATAGGGTTTTCGCAATGGAGCGACAATGGAGAATCTCCCAGACGTTCTTTTATCAAACATATTCATCCGGTTACTCGCGAAACAGCTTGCTCAGATGAGGTGCGTTTCTAAATCATGGAATGCACTTTTATCTGAATCCTCTTTCATAAAATCCCACCTACTGTATTCACATTTGATTTGAGTTCAGAGACATTCTGGGAGATGCCATTTCCGAAATACGTAACAGATTTAATGGGTTATCACAATGCAAATGATGTATCGGTTCAGTTAGGAGTTTTGGGTGGAAAGCTTTGTGTGATGTCAAGGGCCCTACCGGATTATAAATGGGAGGTGTGGGTGAAACATCATGTTTTTCCCCCATTTAGTGGTTATAATATAGTTGGATGTGGATTCACATTACAGAATGAGTTTTTTTATTAAAGTTAGAGGGCGTGGTTTTGCTTTGTATGATCCGGTTGAAGAGAAGACTAAAATCTTCAAGAGTTATGGTGAAAATGTTAATTGTGGAGGTAAAGTTGTTAATTATGTCGATAGTCTTGTTTGGGTCACACCTGAGAGGAGCTGCTGCAGCATCTCTCAGTTTAAATTTTAAATTTTTTTATTTGAGTTCATGTTTTTGATTTTAGTGAAAGTGTGTAGAAGGTAGATGATAGGAGGTATAATTGCTTTTGGATTGGATGCTAACATTTGTTGTAGGTGAATTGGAATTGAATTTGAAGTCAGTTAAAACTTAAAAGTGTTGGTAACATCTCTGATTTTATAGTTAATGTTTTGAACTACATAACATCTTAAGGATAAAGTTTGTGGGATTCGAACTTTGAAATCCACTCCATGTAAAGTGTATAAAATGTAAAATCTTAAGTGATCATTGGTTAGACTATATTGAGTGGTTATGCTTTATATATACGTACACAAACTACATATGTGTATAATATAAAAGGATAACAAATTAATAATTAATTATAACACATTGTCTAAAAATTTGTTGTTGTCGACTTATCCTCGAAAGCATTCTGCTCCACCACTCTTTAATAACTGACCAATTTTATGGTGTTATACAATCTTGAGGGTATGATAAAAGTAAAACTTTGAAAAAATCTCAAAGATTGTAGGTTTCCATATATTAATTAGACTAGTCTGTGTACCCGCGCAAAGTGGCGGCGATGAATAGATTGTTTCAGCAATTAGTTTCATTCAGAAAAATATATCATATCTCTATTCTAGGCCTCTCATGTTCCAACATTCTTGTTTCGAACGCTTTATTAGTTAACTTAGTAGAAACAAAAATTTTATCTGCAAAAATAAGTAACATACATTTAATTTAATAAGGTATATTGAAATAATTAATATGTCAATAATGCAACTATATATAATGTTGCTTATAGTTAACTTAAATTCAGGGCCGGCTCGGAGATTTTGAAGGCCCTGTACAGTTTAGTAAAAAATAGGCCCCAAAATTTTGAAGATCAAAGGGTTGCATGCTAATTTCATTTAACTTGTTTAACACATGTTTATTCATATTTGATGTAAGGATCCAACAGTTCATTTGATGTTTCAATAAAGAAGTTTTTGACACCACCAATGCTATGACCATTTAGTTGCTCATGAAAAGTCTTAAGCATATGAAATTACTCATTAATTTCGTATACAGGTTGGCCTCTAGAAGTTATACTTTTTCATTTTAATTGCAATATACATAAGTTCAAGTACCATTCAAAATAATACACATAAAAACTTGGTTCTATTTAAAACCTGTAAAAACATGAAAATTACAATTGTAATAATCTTTACTATATTATTAAACATATTGCCCGTTTCTTGAAAATTAAGAGGTACAATACTTATTACCTCATGTACAATAATATTAAGCTTATAATCACATGTTATACGTATACACCGTATTACCTTATCTCTTCGATGTTGCCCTAATCTTCTCTACGCACAACACTACACACAACATCCGCCATCAGAAGGAAATTGAACCCCTCTTCTTTGCGTCTCCTTCCTGATCGCTTTAGAATCGACGACACCCTGGAAGTCCACCTTTTTCATCACCGATGTCCACCACCCCCGTTTTCTCCCCGCTTCTACCTTCTGTCAATACGAGTAGCCCTAACCCTATCCTGCCGCCACATTCAACCACCATCTAGTCGTCGTCACTACAACCTATTAGCGAGTCACTGTCCACCATTCTGATAATAAAAATAACTTTTTCCTAATTTTTTGTACAGAAATTGAAGACTCGAGTGGTGAAGAAAAACCTAAATCCTGTGTGGGGTGAAGATTTAACTCTCTCAATTGTAGAGCCTCTTCCCGTTAAACTCGTAGGCTGTTCTTCAATCTCTTGATTCTCTTCCCTTAAATTGATTTCAGATTTTGAAACAATATTGTTAATACAGGAAGTATACGATAGGGATCTATTTTCAACCGATGATAGAATGGGGGATGCAGAATTCGACTTCACTCCATTCTTGGAAGCTGTGAGGATGCATTTGAATTCTAATATCTTAAACAACACGATCATCACAACTGTGAAACCAATGAGGACCAATTGCTTGGCTGAAGAAAGCTATATAACATGGACATATGGAAGAGTTGTCCAAAACATGGTTCTTAGATTACGAAATGTTGAAAGTGGTGAAATTGAAAATAAATTTAGTTGGATTGACGTTCCTGGTGGTGGTAAAATAATAAACGTATGTAATTACTAATTAGCCCTTACTCCATTGATATATGCTTATGTAGTTATTTCATTCGTTTCTAGAGATCTATGTTGTAGTTGTGGATTCAATCTGTACAATGCATGTAATGATCAAACCATTATAAATTGTCATTTTGTCTTTTATTAATATTTTTCTGTAATTTTCTTTTATTAAATACACTTTCATTTATCTTCTGGTGTAATTGTGTTGCAGGTGACTTCGATTGTTACATAGCAATACTTCTTACTCCTCCTTTGACAATGGTTTTTGATGGAACTTAAGTTCATGTTGTCGTTTTGATAAAACTTTATGTGATATTTACTCTCTTTCCTCTAAACAATTCATACTTTATCTTTGCTAATTTTTAAGGAGTGTTGTATGAATTAAAGGCATTAGTGCCTTTTGTCGGGTGCCATTTTTTTTTCCTACATTACATTGATGCTAAATATTTAGTGCAATCTATCTTCCTGCTGGGAGATGATCTATTAACTATCAATGGTGTTGAAAGTTAAGCTAGATTTACTTATAATTAAATTTCTCTTTGGTTTTGTTAATCAAATTTGGTGTATTTAGTATCTATTGTCACCATCGTTCCAATCAACATCATCTTTTACTAGAAGTCAATACAGAAACTATCCGCAACAATCGTATTCATAGCTGCCACAAACATTCATAATTATCCTGTTCAGGAGGCTTATCCTACTTATCCTAAACATTATCATGCACCCGTAGCTCCCCCTGCACCTACACCATCACATATGGTCAACCCCATAAACCATAGAAGAAGCTTGACCGGATGTATTCAAGGTTTGCATATAATTACACTTCATTGGAACATGTAGAATTTTATGAATTTTTCTTATACAGTTTGCAAAATGTGATTTATCCTATCATATGGTCACTAGATATGTCAATCTTATATAGAATTTGGATAATTGATTTTGTCTTTAGTATTTTGATGACTTCTGGTATGCTAATGATTCTTGGAGAGATTTTTTTTTGAAAATATGTTATACTTTTGTAATATTATGCGTTGTATTGTAGTCTGTGCAAGTTGTTGCTAATTTTTTTTTGTGTGTGTGATAGTGGAAATTATCACATTCATATGGACTGTTATCTTGTAGGTTTAGTTGAAAGCTTCCACAATTACTAAAATGACACTTCCAAATTTCTTACACAGGTGACTGAAGGTCTTCCTCATGTAGGGCTCGAATCTTCTAACCTAATTGTTGGTATCGAATTCACTAAGAGCAATGAATGTACCGGTAACATTTACGTTATTACCCTTTTTGTTCTTTTTCCTTCTCTGTGATGTGATACTGTATAAGAAGCATACTAAATCTAACTAACCAGTTACTTACAAATAGGTTCAAGGTCTTTTAATAGAAAAAGTCTACATCATATTGGAGATGATTTAAATCCCCATGAACAAGCAATAGCCATTATTGGGAAACATTTGCTGCCTTTGATGAAGATAACTTGATTCCCTGTTATGGTTTTTGAGACGGTATAGTAATTTCATTATTTACAATTCATAATCAAATAAAAATATATCTTCATAAAAATCTTACAACTTTTGTTATAAAACAGCAGCATCGACATACAATCAAGATGTTTTATGCTTTTATCCTGAAGAAGGGTTTGTAATGGATTTGAGGAAGTCTTGAGTAGATACAGGGGAATTGTAACATCCCGAAATATCAAGAGTAGAGTTGAAGGGCTAAAAGAGTAATTTGGGAAAGAGCGACTCGGCGAGTCCATGGGTGGACTCGGCGAGTAGAGTCGCGACTTGGTCGCGTGTTAAGTAGCCGACTCGGCGAGTCAGTGAGATGGACTCGGCGAGTAGGCGCTGAGTGGAGAAAACCCTAATTCTCGGAGTTGAGCCCTATATAAAGAACATAATGTTTCCTCCCCAGCCTCCTTATCATCCCTTGAGTCCCAGAAACCCTAATTTCGTGGAGAAACCCCATTGTTGAGCAAATTGGAGCTTGGAGAGGTGGTTGTTGAAGAGATCTTGAAGGGTAAGAGGCTTGGAGCAAGGGGCTTTGCTTGGATTCGAGTTTCATTGCAGTTGGGGCGTTCTTTTGAGGTAATATCTCGTTTTTGAGCTGCTATTTCTTAGATGCATCATTTTGGGGGTATTAGAGATCATATCTTTGGATGTATTGGAGTTTAGAGGTTAGATCTGAGGTTGCTACCTCAGATCTGGAATGGAGAAGAGTTGGAATGCATGAAAGTCCCTGTGTTGAGTGTTGGATGAAGCTATCATGTCCCAAACCTTAGCCCTAATGTGCAAAATGCATAGATCTCTTTGGATTCACGTAAAGTTTGCCACTTTACGTGATGGATGTGTTGTAGGAGGCTAAATCTATGTTTTGGAGCTATTGCATGACCTGGAATGCTTCTGTATGGATTCAGACCGATGGTACTCGGCGAGTCACATGGGTGTACTCGACGAGTTGCTTGAAGATGAGCTAGAACTCGACGAGTTGGAAGAACAACTCGGCGAGTCGGATGAAGTTAGCCTGGAACTCGGCGAGTTGTATGAACAACTCGGCGAGTAGGTTGATGATAGCCTTAGACTCGGCGAGTCTGTTCTTGGACTCGGCGAGTCTTGTCGAAGAGTCCCAATATTCTCTGGTTGAGTCGAGAATTGGTGAGTCAAGGGATGACTCGGTGAGTTGTGTGCGAGTGGACTCAGAGTTGTTGGACTCGGCGAGTCGCGGGGTGACTCGGCGAGTTAGGTCGCGGATTGAGTGAAGTTCTGAGTATGGGAACTCAGCGAGTCATCGGGTTGACTCGACGAGTAGGGTCAGTCAGGGGTTGACTTTGACCTTGTCTTTGACCAAGGGTTGACCAGTGGTTTCCAAGGGCATTTTGGTAATTATTGATTATTGTTTTGAGTCCAGTGCATTGGTGGTTGACCAGTGGTGGAGATCGTATCAGTGATCGGAGCAGCTTGGGTTATCTGTTCAGTCGGCAGTTTCAAGGTGAGTTATCCTCACTATATCAACGGGGTCTAAGGCACCAAGGCCGGCCCTTATCGGATTGAGATCCGGGTAGTTGTTGCTATGTTGTTGTTATGTTGTTGCTGTGATATGTTTGCATCCTGAGAGCTAGGATGGTATATGTTAGAGGCCTGATTGAGATCGGTATCCTGAGAGATAGGGAGGTGCTATGCTAGTGACCTGTTAGGTCGGTATCCTGGTTAGGATGATGATATGTTATGTGATCTATTTGATCTGCTTGTTGACTGTGAATTTCTATATGATTGTTTGTATATGTGCACATGGTTGTTTGGACTGGAGTTGGGTTGAGGCGGGTCCTGCTGTGTGCTGTAGGCCAAGATACCCAGGGCGGACCGATTGTTCCGAAGGCCCAGCGAGCGGTCCGGATAGGCTATAGGCCCCGAAAGGGCGGACCAGACGTGCCGAAGGCTCAGAGAGTGGAACAGACAGACTGAAGGCCCGGTGCGGGCGGACCAGTCATACTGTAGACTCAGAGAGTGGACCAGGTGGATTGAAGCCCGGGAGCGGGCGGACCAATCACACTGCAGACTCGATGTATGTGGATAGACTCAGAGGGTGGACCAGGTGGACTGTAGGCCGGTGCGGCGGACTAGTCACACAGTAGACCCGAAGTGCATGGCTGTTCTGTGATTAGATATGTTGTGGCATGATATGCGTGTATGGTATTTGCGGTTGGTATTTTGGGGATATCTCACTAAGCTTGCTTACAGTTGTGGTTTTATGTTTTTCAGGTTCTTCAGGAGATCGTGGCAAGGCGAAGGCGTGATCGTACCGCTCCTCATGATTTTGTAGTATTGTGATTCTGGGAACACGCTAAATGTTTTGTATTGAAAACCTTTTTGTAAAGATTTAATGGAATTGAGATGTTTTCGAAAAATTTAAAATTGGTTGTATTTTTCGGTCGTTACAGGAATTGTCACTCATTTAAAGCTTGCAGGTTTGAGATCTTATACTCTATAATTTGTTTCTTTATATCTTGAATGCTTCATAAAATTTACCATTTTGCCCTATTAACCTTTATGTTTGTATTTCATGTTTTTACAAGAATCAGTATGTGATATCTTTGATTTCATCTCATATTTTTATATAATGCTTTCAAATTTTCATTATCAAAAGTTTATCAAGATTATACTATTGTTAGATTCATAAACTAGATGTTGATTTTAGTGTTTTGTAAATCATAATCTTTGAAGTGACCTGCCTTTATGGAGTTTGTAGTTAGGTTTACTAGATTTGGGGGAACACTAATGGTAGCTATGTTTTTCAATCTGACTTTCATCCATAAGTTTTGAAGACAATATCTACATTTAATGCTATAAAAGAACAATTCGAAGGTCAACTTTTTGGTCGTTTTGTTGAGAAAAACATCAAATAATGCACTTTTTGGAGTAGGTTAGAGTTTGTATTTACTTAATAAATGCGGTTATGATTTTTCATTTATTTTATTTGAGGAATTAAATATAAGTTACATGAATCTTGAAGTAGGAAAACGACCATTTTACACCCTAAAGTCAAATTAAAATACCTCTTGAATGGTTGAAATGTTGGTTCTATATGACACAAAATTAATTTTTATTACTTTATTTTATGCTTGCTTATGTATGGTTCCAATATAGATATAAGTAGAAAATAAAACAACATTAGTCAGATTAAGACCATTGGAACCAAAATGATGATCTATATGTCATTAGTTTAACTTTTGGTAGAAATTTTAAAAAGTAATTTTCAATTTTTGCTAGGCTTTTCACTTTTTCCTTTTTAGAGACCCATCATGAGAGTTGGTTTATAAAGTTTAGTTAAAGTATGTATAACTTATTTAACTCTTCAATTAACTTGTCATATATGTTGTTTGTTTTAGATGTTTGGGTGTGTCTGCAACAAAAATTGGGATGTGAGAAGTGCACACGTTCTTGCACTTGGAGTAATTGTGGGAGCTGATAGAATTATATAATCTTGGTGATTCAAAGTTGAATATGGTGGGTACCTGACAAAATAGCTTGGTTATAGGTCCGGTAACAAGCTATATTGTTCTGTATAATTTGAAACTGGATTCTGGGATTATGATAGGTACTGTTTCTATTTATTCTAAATTTCTAATTCTCCAAAAACAACCTACACATTTTCTATTTCTATTTTTACCATGGTTTTTGTTATTAAATCTCTCCATCACTGTAGAAAGCATTGGAAAGGCTACAAGGAAGACATTTCCCTTACATACCATCACTACCCTCACAAGTATGAGAATAAGCTAGAATGGGGAATTGACTTGGCATCTGAACATTAAAAGTATTGTTTTTGCTACTTTTAAACCGATAAGTGTATATTTCCAACTCAATAATTTCTTTATTCACATTGTTCATAAACTATCCCCTTAACAAGTTTCTTGCTAACTTGATATGTTCTTTTTATAAAATTGCAATGACATTTTAATTTAATTTATGACCATTGATTATTACAATAATATTCATTCCACGTGGGATGATGTAACCTTGGTCAGAACATTCTGGGTGCTTCCATATGATATGGGTGGTTCCTTAGTTTTGCTGTATCTCCAGTTTTGGTCTTAAAAACGAACCTGATTTCATTATTGGTCCTTAATTTCATCTTCCGTAACAATTTTCGTCCCTGAATTAATAAAGTTAATAGATGCTCATTTATTTAATATTGGCCGTTTTTCCGTTAAACAAAATCTAAGAGAAAAAATGTACATCATGGACCAAATATGTAGTTTCCTTCCAATTTTAGGATCAAAATCACAAAAATCAGCTATAGTCTCACATGACCCTAATAAAAACTTTTTATTTTCAAAAACAGATTTGGGCAAAGTCCATAAAACCATTATAGTTTTTTTGTTTTAACCACCAAAAGTTTCTTCTTTTTGTTTTAACCACTGAAAGTTTGTTGTTTAGAAAAGTTGTTTACGGTTTGTAATTTATGTTGATTGTCATGTTTTGACAAAGAAAGAAATGATATTAAATGTGTTAAAATATGACATAATAGAATTTGTGAACCTTGTAGGATTTGGATTACAAATACATCCAAAATGACATTTTTTTGCTCTTGTCATTTTGTTTAGTCAAGCTGATCATTATTCCTTTTTATATCTATTAAAAGCGTTGTTTATGTACACATGCAACTGAATGTCATTAAATCTTTATAAGGAACACCATATTAATTGAATGGAAGCAGAGTCTTACATGACAGTTTCTCACATGATGGTTAGGTGGATTTATCAAAAGGATGTTGAATGATTTGTAGGAATCTAGGAAATTTTGATTTTCTGAACTATTGGTGTAACTTACTTGCATTGCAACCGTAAGAGGTTTATTTAAGAGCCCGTGCAAGACTCAAATCGGTTAAATTGTAGTTGTTACCATAGGATGAGCTATGCTTTGTTAACATAGCATCTAAAAGTGCTGATTTTTTTTAGTATGGATATCAAATTATTTAAAAGATTTGCAAGTTCTTGCACTCACTAACAGAAAGTTTCCTCCTTGGTCATGTTGTTATGTTGTTATATGGATATTGCAAAACCATGATTGTTTTGTAAACTCATGTTAAAGCTCATTATTATCTTGTATATGCTAACCTTTTCTTTAATTCACTGAAAACAGGACTGATGTTGCGGTTGGAAGAATTGCTCAGGGAACACATGGATATTATTGTCGTATTTTTTTTGCTTAAAATTTGGAAAACACCAGGCAAAAATGGTTTTAATTCCTATTTTTGGACCAGACACTTTATACTCATCTCCATTATGACGAGTATGTGAATTTAGAGAGGATCCATTATGTGATTTAACTTTTAATTCTGATTTCCCCATATCTCGCACTGTATCTCCCTATATATTGGCCTGACTCCATTGTACCTCTCTTTTATCTCATAAATTTCTTATGTTAACCACATACCCCAAACCACACAGTAACGCTCCATTAGCCATGTTGATGTCGTCACTCAGCTTTGACATTGGCTAATGCTATTATGAGTCTATTGAGTACAATTTTTTTTCACATTTTCTATCCTCTATTTTTTTTTCATGGAGGAAATTCAGCGACACAATGGAACTGCATTGCTATTTGTTGTAGTTAACCTTCTAATGTTATTGTACTTGAACTTACTGCAAAAATAACTGCAATGAATGTATGTTGGTATAGTGAACAAAAAATAAGTTTGTATGTTTTTGTATAATTGAAAAAAATGAACAATATAAGTACAAAAAATAATGAAGGTCATAGTACAATGCTATAATTGGAACAAATGAAAGTCGATGTTATACAAGAAAGTAAAATCGATTTATTGTTTTAGATGAAATTCCAAATGCAGACTCAACTTCCGTTGTATTGTATGACTATGCACCTAGCAAGAAACTATCCGTTGAAAAAAACTATTCGACACAAAATAGTCTACCAAAAGGTCGTAATGAATAACTCACGTCTGAAGGAAACTAATCATCACATTAAAACTATCTTCCGAAGGAAACTCTTTGCCGCCCGACGCTTAGCGCGGGTAAACGGCTAGTAAAATTAAAAACATGTTTCTAAGACCTTCTGATACTACAAATCTTTTTATTCTAAGTCCTTCAAAAAACCTGTAAAAATCCAGATTAAATACTACATTAAAAAGATAATGACTTATATTATCATATACGAATCAAAAAGACAGAAAAAAATAAAATTCTTTGTACCTTATGGGTTTTCGAAAACTCAAGCCGAATTGGAGCTTTGGGGATATGTTTTGCTTCTGATTTTCGAAAACTTAGAGTATTAGATCTAGTAGGACATTGCGGCTTCTGATTCAGTGAAGTGGGTCTAAATGGATCCGATTCTAGTGAAGAAAGAAGTAAGACAAAAGAAACTCAAAGCTTCTGATTTAGGAATCAAACCCACAAGAAAGTCAAGAGTAAATTTACAGTTCAATAGATCCTGATTTTGGAGAAGAAAGAAGTAAGAACAAAAAGATCAAAACCCAAATCTGATTTTAAACAAAAAAAATAGAATTGTTATGTACTTTTGTCGATGATTGTAGACCCTTCAATAGTAGGCATACGTTCAAGAATTGAAGCGTTTTTCCCCCTCGATTTTTTGATTTGCTGCTTGTGTGCATCGGCCTCTTCTATTTCTAGGAATATGTAAGTAGTAAAGTTAACCTAATACTAACAAGGAAAAAAATTAGGCCCTTATGTTTTGGTGGGCCTGTTCTTAAGCACTGGTTGAACTCTCATAGGGCCGACCCTGCTTAAATTCTGGTGGACCAACTTGACCGGGGACACGTAGATTATGGATCGATTATATATTGCAAGATACAAGGGTATCAATAAGTTTTATCGATATGTGATTCAACATCATATTTATTGTGTCTCTTATTCAGACAGAATGTTGTTAACACACATAATAACAATAAAATTAGTATAATGATATTTATAATAATTATATTAATTATCGATCTTTTAGGAGGTTAGGCTGTTAGAAAGTATAATTCTTATATATATATATATATATATATATATATATATATATAGAGAGAGAGAGAGAGAGAGAGAGACAGAGAGAGAGAGAGAGAGGTTCAAATGTTTCTCACATCTATTGTGTGATAGAATGCACCAATAAGAATTGAGTAAACATTAAATATATTAAATGATATCTATATTTATAATTCTTTTTTATGGAAACTAATTTAATTCGTAATTAATGTCAATAATAATATTCTTTCAGAATGAATTCATATATAAAATAATAAAAGTGTATTCTAGGAAAACGAAAGTATATACTAGAATACACCCTCATTCTTCATATTCTATACAATTTTATTGTATTTTAAGTAAGTGAGTCATGAAATAATGTTATTGCTAACATAAAAACCTAAATACGAATTCATTATGAAAGAATGTTATTGCTGACATTAATGACGAATTTAATTAATTTCCATAAAGAGAAAATTATAATTATAGATATCATTTAATATACATACAATTATGGAAACCATTTAATATCTATCTTTATTTAATTAAATAGTAATATAATTTTACTAAATTCCTATTGGTGGATTCTAGCACACAATAAATGTATAAAACATTTTAACCTAGCCCTATATATATATATTCTAATCTTTCAAACGTGTAATATATAACACAAAATAATATGCCATGAAACACAAATGAAAAAAAATAATTAAATTGGAAAAAACCCTAAAAACAAACTTTACAAATAAGGTTGGGTTAGCGGTAACTGCCACCACCGTCCTCAGCCTTTGTCCACCGCTGTAAATTTTTTATTGTAACCGGTAGTCTGGCTTGGATAGTTTTCCATCTTCGTCCTTTTTTCGTTGTCGGCTGTTGTTTCATGGACTTCTGCCTTCTCCATCAAATCCTTGTCCACATCCACCACCGGAGATTAACCGGCCTACTGCGTTCCATTTTCTCCGGTGAGCTTGTCTTTAAAATATCACCTATGAGTTTCACATTTTTTCTCTTGATGTTAATATTTATTCCCTGATCGATGTTAGTATGCATGAGTCAAAGTCTAGAACTATAGCCTGTGCACACACCCTCATGTTTAATTAACAACAAGCTTTCTTTTTACATTTGAACTTTTTATTAGTTTTGTTTTGTCTTTTTCCAAACGTTATTTTCTTTGTGGGTTATTTATATTGTTCATAATCATATTCATAACTTCAATCAACGAATTTATGTTAAATATTTATTTGTTTATTATATCTTTGTTTATTTATTGATGTATATGATGTTGTTTGTTTTCATTTGGTTAATTTGAAATATTTATATTGATCTATATGTATAAGTTTGTGACAATTACTCTTTATTTCAGGTATAATTACATTTTTTTTAAAAATAAACAAACTTTTTTATTTGAGTACTATTGTATGGCATTTATTAGTTTTTTTTAATTAATCTTTAGTGTTAACTTAATAGTATACATGCTTTTTTATAATATTATTTACAACACCACAACCAAAAAAATTGATTTGGTTATTTTGTTACATCATTCAAGTTGGACACCCTTGAGTTTGAATCATGGATTCGCCACTGCATATCATATGACTTTATAATATGTATATACAACTGAAAAGTGAAAGTTTGCACATTATATATTTAAATACACTGAGATGTAGTGGCTGTGCCCTATTTATGTTCTTGAACTATGAAAAAAATCTTACATCAAAATTATGTAATCATTTTTCCCAAATAACATGAGAACCATAAGTACCTATTGAGTTGATAAAACTGAACAACAAAACCGTACAATTCATATTTTGCACCTTCTTGAAACTTCTATTCTAATTTTATACTCACTACATTTAGATTTTTTACGTTAGCTTTATACTCGCCTCCTATTGTCTCCTTGTCTCCCGGGCATTTCTTCAAACACATTATTTGCACTTTCCTTGAACATCTTGTGGGCTTCTACAACACAATTTTAAACATCATTCCCATCAAATCCTTCCTAAGCAAGCTCCATAAAAAAGCCTGTAATTGAACCCTAACATAAGAAAGAATGGAGAGTTAAGATGAAACTCTTTTCAAGATTGAGAAGATTTCAATTTTGAAAAAACGAAAAGGGGCTTAAAAGCATATTTCAAGGGATTATGAAATTCTATATGTAACAATTAGAGACTTCAAGGATTTCAAGGTGATTATAGGTGAAATTTTAGGTGATTTCAACTAAAAGGTTCATATTATCTTAGAGTGAGAAGGTATTGGTGGTGAGTAAGGGTGTTGGTGTTGGTGGCGACAACAAAGTAATAAAAGGGTAAGTTGGTAATTTAACTTGAATCTAAAATGGAAGGGAAGTGATTTTTGGAATTAATTAGGAGTATATATGTGGCAAAAACATATTCATTTATTAGAACATGTTTTTCTTTTTTAGTAAGCATATATTAGTTTTAATGTTTGAAAGAAAAATAAAAATAAAATGATCAACGACATTTCATAGTTTGGATCACAATCCTAAGGGCATCCACAATCCATTGAACTCTATGGAGTTCAATGGATTTCCCCATCACTTCCACATCAACATTTCACTTTTTATTCAATTATACTCTTTAACACCCACACTCCATTAAACTCTACAAAGTTTAATGGATTTTTATATTTTGGTTGAAATTTAATTGAAAAAGAAAAGATTAAATCCATTGAACCACTCAGTGATCATACAACTCTCTAATTCAACTCTCATCCATGTCATCACTCACACTCCATTAAACTTCTATTCAATCCTAATCATCATCTATTCAACTCTTATTAAACTCTCATTGTGGATGCTCTAACAACTTACTGCATGATCATGCACTTATATTATGCACTATGATCATGTCCTATGATCATGCACTTATATTATGCACATATACCCAGTCGTGTTGCTATCATGCCCTTATAAAGGGCGTCTTGTTGATTTTAAGAGTTAGATGCCAAAAATAAAGATGAGCCCCTAAATATAATTCTCTTTATTTATAAGAAAAATTCGTTAATATTATGATAAAATGACAAATGTTATAAAAACAATCAAAACAAAATAGTAATAATACAATATATAGTTTCATGTGGGTACTAATGGTGGTGGTAGCCTGTACACAACAACAATCTGACACACAAGACAATTATTTACCCGACCTTCCAAAGCATTGCCAAAATGAAGGACAGAAAGGTCAGTCAGATAGAAGTATAGAATATCTTCTAAGGTCATGCACAATAAAAGAAGATATGACAAGGACACATGATCCAATATCACATTACTAGGATTCATTTTTCATTTCCTATAAATAACAATATCCTACCTGCGCGTTCCAGGTAAATATTATTCCTTGCTGATTGCACTATCTCTCATGGAGACATCTTTGTCTCTACACTGTTGTTTCCATCCTCCTAGGTGCAGTCGACTCTTCCTCCCCTTATATAATAATTTAGCTTGATTGTCGGAGTTTGCTTCCGAGGAACAGTCCATAGGGAAAGTTTAACGGTCTCTTTCTTGATGTTGCTAAGGGTTTATAGTTGCATTCCAACTACGATGCACATCCGACGGACATACGAGCTAGACACAACAACCACATAACCAATTACAGAAACTGGCGTAACAACATTGGCACCATCCATGGGATCCTGAACGAAACAATCATTGTCTCATGCGGTCCCAAAAAACTGTGCTTTTTGCAATCTCCACATATTTGTATTCATCGCAAATACATAACAAGTCTAACTTACTAAAACGCTTACCTATAATACAAAACATACTGTGAGCATACATGCTTATTTTATGAGCACATTAAATTTATACTACACAATACAAAAAAGTGGTAACCAGATGTGAAAATAGTAAGTGCTCTAGAATAATCATGTAGACAAAATGCTTTAAAAAAATAAAAGGTTATGCTAGAAAAAAATGCTTTAAAATTATATCCATTTTCCTAGAAAAATTACTACTCGGTACAATAAGGAGGAAACACAAGTATACACTTGCTAGGTTTAAATTATCTAAATTACACAAGGTTCGTACACTATGCAGGCGATAATTTTGAGCTTTGTCCAGACGACTTGTCGTCGCTAAAGCCTATAGAGACGACATGTGGTCTGTAAAAAGTTGTTGGTATAGGTCCGTCGGTAAAAGTCGAAAATGTCGTCTGTATAGCATTGTCAGTCCAGACGACATGTCGTCTGGAAAGGGTCGTCGGGATTGATTTTCGAGGAAATTAGAAAAAGTTTTATTCGCACCCTATAGAGACGACCTGTCGTCGGTAAAAATGTGACGCTATAGAGACGATATGTCGTTTGGATATGTGAGAGCTATAGAGACGACTTGTCGTTTGGAAAAATGAAAACTGTTTTTACAGTTGGAAAGCTATACCGACGACATGTCGTCTCTATAGCCATTTTTTTTTAATATCTTCCACCAGTTTTGTTATATATCCCATTTAAAACAAATCCAAAAGGGATATTTGCAGAATAATATAAACATAAGATAGCATATCATTAAAATCCAAATGCACTTAATAAACATAACATACCATTCAAATTCTACTACATTTCTCATGTCGTTAACATCTAATGACCGTGCACAAATTTTTTTGAAGAATGTACACAAGTCAATGATTGTTGTTGAAACATTTTCTGGGAGAAATGCTTGAACCCCTATAGGCCGCAATCGTTGCATGAGGATGTGATGATCATGAAACTTTAGCCCAACCAAATTTGATGCAGTATCATTCACCTTCTTATTAAAGTTCGATCCAAAACCATCAGGTAGCCTCACTCCTTTAATGAATTGACAGAATCATTGTTGATCAATTGGTTTAAAAGAGTAATTAACATGTGGTAGTATTATTTTCTTCTTGTTGTCTTCATTATTATTATTGACTTTCTTCCTCTTGTTGACTTTCTCTTTTGGCCACTGATGTGGCCGAATGCCCATATTTTTCAAGTCTTCTCTTGCCTCTTTTTTGTCTTTGGTTTTTTCATTCATCAATGCAGTATTTACAAAACTCTCATCCACATTTTTCTCCACATGCATAAAATCTATATTGTGTTTTAGCTTGAGGGAAGACCAATACTCAAGCTCAAAAAAGATACTACGTTTTGTCCAATTCAACTCTTTTTTTCTTGTTTCATCATTGCGCTTTCTTATTGCACCCCCGTGCTCAGGATGTTTCCCTGGAATACGATCAGGGAGACAAGCCAATTGCTTTAATATAGCTGTATTTCTTAATCGTCTTGGATGTGGCCTTCTCTTAGGTTGATCATTAAACAATAAACTTTGCCTCCACTTATGGTTCATATGCAAGAATCGTTTATGACCAACATAAGACATCTTGTTGGTGACATGAATGGAAGATGTGTCTGCGTTACAAGTAGGGCATGCTAAATAACCTTGACCGCTCCATCCAGACAAACTTCCACGCGCTGGAAAATCATTGATAGTCCATAACAACATAGCACGCATGTTGAATACGGTGTTGGTTGACGCATCTCTCATTTGGACTCCTTCAGACCACAACATTTTCAACTTATCCACCAAAGGCCTTAAGAAAACATCAATGTCCTTTGATGGTGATTTAGGGCCAGGAATCAGTAAAGTTAGCATGAAAGAAGACTCTTTCATACATATCCATGGTGGTGTATTGTAGGTAGTTAATATAACCGGCCAAGTACTATAAGTACTATTAAAGTTTCCGAATGGATTAAAGCCATCAGTAGCCAAACCTAGACGAACATTTCTAGGTTCTTTAGCAAACTCTGGATATCTTTGATCAAAAGCTTGCCATGACTTCCCATCAACCGGATGATACATCATACCATCTATTGAGCGTCCAATATTATGCCAACTCATATCTTTAGCTGTGAATCTGGAGCTATACATTCGTCGAAGTCTTGGAGTCAAAGGAAAGTATCGCAACACTTTTTGTGGTACTTTCTTCCCCTTTGTAGTTGTGTCCACCCATCTACTCTCCTTACAAATCGGGCAATTTTGCATGGAACCGTTCTCCTTCCAAGACAAAGCACAATCATTTTTGCAAGCGTGGATCGATTGATATCCTAACCCTATCTTTCTTAACTTCTTTTTAGCTTCATAGTGTGAAGCTGGAATCTTGCTCTTCGGGAAAGCAACTCTTAGTAACTCTACAAGTTGATCAAACGAACTATTTGTCCATCTATTGATCACTTTAATACGCAAAAACTTTGCCAAAAAGTTTAAGGCAGACATATCGCTACATTCAGGGTATAACTTCGTATTGAGCTCCTTAAACAAATCATCAAATTCCGGGTCTATACCTCGTCCTTCCTCGTCTATATTTTCTTCATTTGTATTTTGTTCCGCCATAACATCATCAATTACATCAAACATCTCATTACTTGTGGGTGTGTTTGTTCTTGGAGTCGAATTGTAGCTTAAATCCGAAGAACCGACATGTTTCTCACCGTGATAAATCCATGTAGTATATGTTTCTAGAAACCCAATGTCATGTAAGTGGGCATAAACCGTAGGCAAAACATGTCGATACGAATTCACACACGTTTTACACGGGCAACACACTTTGCCTTTAGAGTTGACATGTTTCTGAGCAATCTTCATAAAGTTTTTAAGACCTTCCAAGTATTTTGAAGACGTTCGGTTCTCTCTAATCCAACTCTTATCGATCATCATTGTTGTTTCACTTTTAAAAATTATATTATATTTGTAGTTATCGAAAGTTAGATTGTATTTGTGCTAGATAAATAAATATATACCCGAGAAAGGATAGAGTATTCACAAGTATATAAAAAAATATATACTCGAGAAGTAAAAATTAGATTAATTGGATAGAGTATTCACAATGGTTATGAAGAAGAAACTTAAACTAAAAATCAACGATTCAACGTGTTTTAATAAGAAAATCATATTAATTTGATTTTATATTTAATTTAATATTAATATTAATTTGATTTTAAAACTAATTTAATTTGATTTTAATTAATTCACCTTTACTTCATAATTATTTTAAAATTACTAAAAGTATGTTGCTATTAATAACCTAATTAAGCTAAAGCCATAATGACCAACATTAAGTTAGTAACAAAATTGAACACTTTGAAACCATATTAAACACTTTACAATACAAACAATAGCATCTAATTACATCAAATAACTCAAGATAATACTTTTTAAGGTAATGTTTCTAACTTAACATAATGTATACATGAAGTTTGTTTGCTAGTTCTATAAGGTTGCACATAAACTCAAATTGTAAAGATCTTATAGCCTTCATCATCACTTTTACTTGTAGATAAGTAAAATATATAACATTGTATGCACATAGAAAGCAAAATGTGGCCACTATATAACATTGTATGCACTTAGAAAGCAAAAAAGCAAAATGTGGCCTTATACCCTGTTTTCACATATTTAACATTTAGACATTTAAGATTTTTGGAGCATTATGGTGCATAAACAAATGCATATACATATCATGCTTTATTGAAAAAAAAATCGTCTCTGTGGACTGTGGTAGTTAACAGCAAAAGGAAATCAATATACTAACCTCAAAATCGGTGTTAGATTTTGGTTAATCACTGGAAATCCTTTTCTATGGAGCACTTGAACCTTTTGCTGGCCAATAGATAAATGGGGCTTAGATTTAAGGCTCCAAATTATTACAAATCAAGCACAAGTTATTACAAATTAAGAAGCAATGAAGGACCAAAACACTTTACCTATATGGTGGTCGATGAACTCGAGCTGGAAACACCCTGCGATCGCCGACGACCTTGAGAGAAAAAGGGATTTGGTCTCGACTGCAAACAAAAAGCTGAAATGGGGTTTTGTTACAGGGAAACACTATACAGACGGCATGTCGTCTGTATAGGTACCCCAATACATCGTCGTTGCGCTTAACGTGATTAATAAATAAAAGAAAATAAAAAAAAGATTTCACACGGATCGGTCCCACCTTTCCAGACGACATGTCGTCTCTATAGCACAAGAAACGACATCATTTTCCAATTTCTCTAACAAGGACAATAAATAAATCTAAATTAATTTTAAATCACCCTATACCGACGACATGTCGTCGGTATAGGATGAAAAAAACGGTGGCGTTTTGACTTCCTGCTACAAGGAATTAAAATAAATCAAAATTAATTTTAAATCACCCTATAGCGACGACATGTCATCTGCATAGGATGACAAAAACAGTGGCGTTTTGGCTTCTTGCTACAAGGAATTAAAATAAATCGAAATTATTATTTTAGACACTTTTCCAGACGACATTTCGTTTGTAAATATTTTCGGTATACCGCCAACAATTTCACGTTTCCCGCCGAGTTTATACAGACAACATGTCGTCTCTATAGCTCTTTTGGTAAAAGGCAGGGAGTCAACGTTTGAAAACCCTTTACGGACGACATGTCGTCTATATAGGTCGACTTTTGGCAACGACATGTGTTGTCTGGATAGGAGTCGTCTGCATAGCACAAGATTCTTGTAGTACCGGACATGTTGATTTTATACAATATAAAATTTACTAGGCAAGGCTTAAAAAATAATGTTGTCTGCAAACATAAATAGTGGCACATTTAGTTTTGTATGTATAGCTTTTAATATAGTACACTACATCCATGAATGAGATGCATGAAAAAAGTAACACAAACATACAATAAATGTTGTACATTCGTGTGGAGGTGGCAAAAGCAATTGTTGGGAGCTTTACATTACTTTACACTATTTACTTGGTAGCTCTACATCACTTTATATGTAAAATTCCTTTAATAGATGCAAATAAAAAAATATTGTAACCATGTATCACCTATAACTTTCTATTCGACAAGCCATCGTATGGCAACCTAAACTACATTGCTACTCGTTTCCCCGGCTACGGGACGAAAAATACCAAACGTTTAAACACACCATGCTGCTCGCTTCCCTGATTCCCTGGTTCCAGGGTAAGGGACGCCATCTAACAAACGTTCAAACCCAACCACCTGCTGCTCATCGTATGCCAACCTAAACTACATTGCTGCTCGTTTCCCTGTCTACGAGACGAAAAATACCAAACGTTTAAACGCACCATGCTGCTCGGTTCCCTGGTTCCCTGGGTAAGGGACGCCATCTACCAAATGTTCAAACCCAACCACCTGCTGCTCAGTTGGGCTAAGGGACAACAACTACGAAACTTTTAAATATAACCTGGGCCTCACTTAAATATCATGCTGCTCAGTTCCGTGGCTATATGGTACTGACAATACAAGGCTTATTGTATGGATTTTAGGTAATACCAACTATCCAACAACCCTCTTCAGCTATCCGTAAAATAATTAAAACATCCAAAAACCATCAAACATTTTACCAAGGACCACTAGGAACAAAGTACAAACATATACCCAATATACAAATCAAACAAAAACGATTTGTTCTATTCGACAACAAATCCCTAACCATAGAAAAATATTGACCTATAAAAAGAAACAACACAACTAGTCAAATTAACTAGTTTCCAACCATGCGTTTTGAATCTAAGATGTGCGTACATTCGTTGCTGTCATCTTCAAAACACACCCAGTTAAAATGCTAGAAATTGAAGCCCTGTATGGACAAAAGTGTCATATGCTATTTGTTGTCTTGAAGTTGGAGATAAGAAGTTTACGGGTCACGAGATTGTCCATCAGACTGTTGAGAACTGAAAGTAATAAGAGAAAGAATACTAGCAGCTCAAAACCATCAAAAGAGCTATGCTAGATAAGAAGCGACAACCAATTACATTTGAAATCGGAGACCAATTGTTGCATAAAGTCTCTCCATGGAAGGGATTTATCAGATTTGGAAGGCTAGGGAAGCTGAGTCCAAGGTTCAGTGAACTGTTCAAGGCTCTTCGGAAAATTGGAAACCAAGCTTACAAGTTGGAATTTCTTGAAGAACTGGAAGGTATTCATAACACCTTTCATGTGTGTTATTTGAGGAAGTTCACGAGAGAAGTTCCCGATATGATTCCACTTATGGAGATGAGGATTGATTAAAAAAAAAGGCTAATTGAAAAGCCCAAAGTGATTATTGACCGTAAGACAAAGAAGTTATGATGTAAGATGGTCGAACTAGTGCTTGTGCGATGGAAACATACATCTTGGCTGAACCTCACCTAGGAGACAAAAAGCAAAATGAGGAGTCGCTATCCACATCTGTTTGCTGATGCATGATTCTGAGATGGAATCATCCTAAGGGGAGAGAATTGTAACATCTGTGTTTCCCGCTAGGCATTAATAAGATGATATACTTGTAATGGTAAATTTTTTTAAACCTTTTTATGAAATAAATAAAGAGAATCAGTGAGAATTATGTGTGATTATATGTAGTATACTTGCTTAAAGCATATAATAAAATAGAAATGAAATACGTGTCTTAAATAGAATAATAGTTAGGCTAAATAACCTTGATGAAAAAAGAAGTAGTCATGATGAGGATTCCGGGGATATAAGGAACACTTAAATCATAGAAGTTATGATCATTTGAAGTTTCTTGTTCATACCCGAAGATATAAAAGATAGTCGTAAATGGATGTTGGATGAGAGAGTTATGATTTTTAAATGAACTTTAACAATCTAAGCCTCTTTAAAATAAAGTGAGAATTAGCTAACAAAGTCTATATGAAAATTGTAGATCCCATCGATAGCTATGTGTAGATATAAAGAATGCCAAAAATAGAGTTCATATGAAGAAGTTACGAATTTTTGAAGTTTCTCGAGTGCACTTCGTGCAAAAAAGACGCGACACACATGTTTCTAGAAGGGCCACGTCACACCATGCATCATCGAACACGTGTCAGCACCTCAGCGGTTGACAAGAGCTAGGGTACGACGTGCACTTAGTCTGGGCATGGCGTGCAATGTGGATTTTCAGCCTATAAATACTGAATTCAGCTCGTTTGATCTCCACACGATTCACAAACTTCTCTCTTGAGTTTCTCTCAGTTTTAGCCAAAATTTCCTTTACTTTATAGTATTTTGGTGAACCCCGAGATCCTTAGAGCCTGACATCTAGTATCTAGTAGGTCGGAGTTCTGCCAGTGCAATTTCCAGACTTTTGTCAAGAAACTCTCTGTAAGTTAAATTAAACTCAACTTTATCTTAGTGTAATTTATATTTATATTCATAGTCCTTATTATGAATCTACAAATAAGATTGATCAGTGATTCCAATTTGTTATACTGATTGATCTACTTACAGAGATGATGTCTAGGCTGGATTTAGTGAGGTGTTTAAAGTGGGATTTCCAAACAATATACTTTGTATACCAAACAGACCCTAACTCCGATATGATCCTATCTATTTGTTGCTTATTTGATAGATCTTGATGTAGACATTAGGATTGTTGAGAATTCTAGACTATCATTGTTCATAAGAAATAATAAACTAACACTTAGTGATAACTGAACCTAGGTCACATCAAAGGAAAGGCTAAGTGCTGAAGCGAAGCGCTACCCAACTTTCCAGTCATCCACTTTAATAAGTGAGTGCATAGTTACTTTCATCTTACACATAGATATAAAGTATCTAGATGATTAAATACTATGTGTGCCTATTACCTGAATTACTTGATATTTTTGTTAAAAGAATTAAATAATTTCTACTTGATTTTATAATATATGTATTTTTATATATTATATAAAAGGATAAGAGGACTTGACTATTGATAAACCACCCATCTAGGAAATTATAGAGGACGACCACAGACTGTTCTAGATAGTCAAGTGGAATGTTGACAGGCTCTCAACCTGTTGGTGTTAATGAACTATCAATTTATTTGATGTATTCTATCTCCCCATGGTTTCGTTATTTTCATATATTTCTAAGGGAATCCCCCAAGCAGTATTGTCTACCCGTTGCTGATGATGATCCTTAGGATAGGTCCCTTGAGATCAGTATTTTAAGATCATTATGTGAGAATAAGGAGAATGGGTAATTGGGTAAAATATTTAATGTACATTATATAATTAAAGAACTTAATTATTGTGGGTTGAAAACCCAATATGCTAACTTGGCTCCCAATCCTGACCCACTCAGTTTCTTTGTATCATAGGTAGTTGTACAAAAGCACATGGATGTTAATTTTAATGAGAGATTTACGGAGATGTAGGCCATTAGTATAATAAGATGTTGTAAGGCCTATTAAGACTTGTTTATGCTGGTGTATCTATATTGATGATGGTATCCCACGATTTTAATATATAAATGAAATACATTTCTTCGGAAATGATTTGATGATTTTATTATCTTGTTTTGTGAACAACTTCCGCATTAAGTTTTATAATCTGAAATAAATAAAGCATAAATAAAAAATTTTAAATTGTCTGTGAAAACGAGGATGTTACAGTTGGTATTAGAGCACTAGTTTAAGCAGACTAGGAATATTTGAGGATTTCTAGAATTAAATTTAGAATGCTAAGTGATGATCGTGATATGTATGTCTAATATATTTTAGGTAGAATGCCTAAATTGACACAAGCACTAGTTTACTTTAGTAAAGTTGCCTAAATTGCTTTTAAGTGCTAAATGATTTGTAGCATGCTTTAGATTACATACCTAGGATGGTAAATTACTTGATTGGATCTAAGGTCTATTGTCGACCTGGATCTAGAAATTTTATGTATTCAGGATTCTAAATGTATAATTACGGTATTAGAACTAGCATATTGTTGGATTAGTGTTTAAGTCCATAACTATTTTGGTATGTACTTGACCCGATTATGAGCATGGTCCTTTTAGGTTGCCTTCACCATAGCAATATGTAGGATGATTTAAGGAGAGAAAGGTTTAAATATGATTTATTAATATATTATGAGAATAATATATTAAAGGAGAAATCATATTGTTTAATTAATATTGGTCAAGAATTAATTTTGTGGCTAAAAGAGATTAATTAAACTTAGGGGACTGAAGTTGTAATTATAAGATAATTATAATTGGGCTATGGATCACCTAATAATATATAGGTTGGACGAATTCTATGGGAAGCCCATTAGAAATCGTCCAAGGGATATGTTTAAGGAGTCCATGAGCTGCTTAGGGCCTAAGCAGTCAGATTAGGGTTTCCTAGTTGTAAACCCTAATAGCCTACATGTATATAAAGGACCCTTAAGCCCCAAAAACGTGGACAACACTTCCATTAGGATTTCCAGCCGTTTTTGGTGCCTCTCCTTTCTTCTCCTCTTCATCCAAGTTGCATAAGGTGTTTGTGACTCCATTAGAGGTGCAACACTTGAGGCACTAAGCTTTTGAAGCCAATTTAAGCAAGGGATTGATTGTTATTTCTATATAACAATCAAAGGTAATTCTCTAAACCCTAATTCAGTTTATAATATGTTAGATCTAAGTTTGTTAGTCTTGGATTCAAAGCATGTACAATAGAGAAACCTAGATCCAAGCATTAGGGTTTGTATGAGCACATAGGATTCTTCTTATGCCTAAAACCCATAAGTGGTATCAGAGCCTTGATTGGTTTCAGTTGTATATGATGCTTAACTGTTTTGTTTGCTGAAAAACGAGTTTTTTTTGCCTCTGCCCGACTCAACTCGGCGAGTAGTATCTGGACTCGGCGAGTTGGCCCTACTCGGCGAGTCCAGGTCTGACTCGGCGAGTCAGTGCGTCAGGCAGAGGGTATTTCGGGATTTAGCTGCTGTTTTGACTTGGATTTGATGCCTAATTTGTTTTTTGAAGTTAAAATCCGATTTTTTATCTTAATTAGTGATTATCCTTGCCAAAACTATAGATAATTTCAAATCTTTTAAATATTGGTTGTTTATGTGATAAATATGGATTATTTAAAGTTATTTGGTAATTATCTAATGACTAAAATAAGATTAGGTCAAATATAGATAATTATGAAATTAATTGTTTAATTTGAATTATTTGTTGTTTGATCCCTAATGTTTTGAAATGTTTCAAAACTTGCCCTCAAGTTTTGGAATTTAAAAGTTGATTAAAAGTTTAATTTTGAAATGTTAAATTCTAAAACCCTAGTAATTTGAAAAGTTCAAATCACACCCTTATGGTTTTATTAATTAATTAAAGTGTATAATTAAAAGTGATTTAATAAACCCATAAAGTTTTGGTTTACATTTAATTAAATTAAAAGTATAATTTTACTAAATTAAACCACCTAGTATTTTAAAAGTGTAAAATACACCCTATACTATATATAACATTAAATGTCTAATATTATATATGTATGAGTAAATAGTCAATCTTACCGTTAGTAGGCCTCATTCACGGAGCTGGTCTATAAGGGGTGTTTAAGGAAATTGCCTATAAAATGGCGATTGAATGGGTATCCACTCTTACCCACCGCACTCTTGACTAGTGGAGGGTCGTTAGCCGAACGGGTAGGATAGGACAGAAACCTTCCATTATAAGTATAATGAAGTACAAAGTAACTAAATGCTTTTTCAAATTCCCAAATCATAGTTACTTTAGGCAAAATGTGAAATTGTATGCTAATCCATGGAATTACACTTCGTACCCTTGTCAAACGTTAGTGGAGCGTGTATGGTTAACCGGCACACTAATTTGGGGATGACATTGGTGGCGAAGGGTGGCTCGATGCTTATCATAGATCAATGGAGCGTGTGTGGCTAACCGGCACATTGATTAGGTGATAGTAGCATTGGGCGCACCACGTGATTCGTATGGTTATTCACACCTTGTTTGTGATCCTCGGCATCCCAGTCACAAATAGTAGGGCATAATCGAGATTAAACATGCCATTGAAAAGTTCAATGAATCTCAAAAGATCTAGGAGTTTCAATTCATTTAAAACTTAATCTTCCTTTTCGTTTTTCATGGTGGAAATTGGTAAATCGTCATTTACCTACCTTCAAATATTTTGCAACTAGATTACAACATCCCTTTTCTAGGTTGTAGAGTATTGTGTTGGATCCTAGCTTGATGTTTCATTTGGGTGTTGCATCAAGAATTCTAATCAACTTAACTTGGATTTTCTCCCATTTTGTAGATGTCTGCATCTTACAATGGTCTTCCCAAATCCTTTGGAACAAGCTTTCCAAATGAAGATGACGTTCCGAGATACGATCAAGGAAATGAGAGTCATGCTTCACTTCCTCCACCTCCTCCAATTGTTCTCCCTGACCCACAAGTTCAAAGGCTTGAAAAGTTCAAGCTCACTCAAGCCCTTTTGGCAAGTAAACACGAAGATGGGAAACCTGTGTGTGCACACGTCTTAGAGATGAAGTCACACATTGATAGGTTAAGCATGTTGGGTGTCGAGATTTCAAGCGAGTTGGCTGTTGACTGGGTTCTTTAGTCACTTCCTGAATCATATAGTGAGTTCGTTAGAGAGTACTATATGATGGACCACGACGTGACCCTAATTGATCTCACCTATTTGCTTATAGCTGCTGAATCAGCAATGATTTGGCGTGCCGGTCAAGCAAATTTGTCTAGTGAATCAAACTCCCAAACTTCAATGGACACTGGCAACATTGGAAGTCCAGAAAGAACTAAGTCTATGATTGTCCGATGTGCTGTGCCAAAGGAGTCCATTTGCTTTTATTGCCAAGAGAAGGGGCATTGGAGACGAAGCTGCCCTAACTACCTGAAAGATCTAAGAGATGGGAGAGTCAAGACGTATGGCTCTACTTCAGGTAGAATCCATTATCTAACTCCTCTGAGTTCCTATTCTAGATTCTTAATACATGATGTGATAAGATTACATTTTGATGTTTTGTAGGATCGAAGAAAAGAAAGGAAGCTTGAGAAAAGAAGTGAGCTGAATCTAATCATGAAGAAATGGATTTCGATCGCATTACTTGAAGAATGGATTCTTGAGCTACTACTTGGAGTTAGAATAGATTGTTAAGAAATATGTAATAACATAGTTTTTCAATTGAATTACATTGTAAGGACAAAATTTTTTCCGCAATAAAATGAATTTTGATTTTATCTTATTTATTTATCCTTGCGATGGCATGTATGAAAAATTGATGTTTGAATGTTTCTATTATTAGCAATAATGGATTTGATTCTTAATTGTATTATTTGTGGAAGTGTCAAGAGTTTACCAAGTAAGGAGAGTTTCTCATCACCCAAGTTTCAATTGGACAGAAACTTGGAATCATGCAATGTGTATTGTATGATGAATGAAAAACTTTCACATTTGGGAAACTTAGACTAATTCTTTGACAAAGTGTCAATTGAAGGGCTAGGAGATCAAGTACACTAGGTTGTGCGTTGATCAAGTCCACCACAAGAGTGACAAAGATATTCATCATGATTTACTAAAGTTTAGTAAATGTGATTATACTTATAAGATTAAGTGTAATTCTGAGTTGATTGAAAGAGTTTCAATGAATAGTTGAACGAATAAAGAAGAATCAAGTAGGCAGAAAGATAAAAGTTTCTCTTTTCTAAGAAGAAGGGAGAGTACCTTTTATTGTGTTTTATGATAAGTCTTAAAGATTAAGAACCATGTCTCAATAGATCCTCTAAGTGAGTCTTAGTGCAATTCCATGTCTAAGAAGAGGAATCAAGTATTGTAGAAATGGTTAAATCAATAAGTCAATCATACTTCGTTCCAATATCAAGTCTTAGAGTCAAGATTGTGACATTGAGTGAAAAGTTTTAAGTAGGTTTATAACACTCATCAAATGTGGAACTTGGAAAAGTTTTCTTATTCTTACACATTTGAAATTGGTAAGTTGTGCTGTCTTGGGTAAGACAAAGACCAACTAGGACCAATTATGTGAAGTGTTTTGTCTTGATAAGAACTACACTAACTCTTGAGTATTTGATTTGTCAAGAAATGTTTCTCGACAAGAGAATCTTATATGTCAAGGAGTTAGTGGGAGTCTTAATGGTCTTGAAAGGTTTCAAGAACAAATCAAGAATAAACCTTATCGATCATCACTAGCACACGACTTGAGGTTTACAACCTATCGTGCTGACATTATTTTGTTTTTGTGCCATTCCAATTGATTTAATTGTGTATGTGAGTTCTATGAGTTCTCATTTGAATGGTGGGCACTTGTGTTACCATAGGGCAAGAAATCAAGATTAAGAAAGTTCAGTCCATATGAGTTTGGATTTGTCACAAACCTTGGTTTTGGCAAATTCACATGGATAGGAACTCATACACCATAAAATCTAAGTTTCATAAGATTCCCTCCTTCATGAAAATGACTGTGAGGAAATGCTTTCACTAAGAGAGATCTTAAGAAGATAGCAATTGTGAAAATTGTATTCTCAAATTCGATTATGGTTACGACATCCCTTTCCATAGTTCGAATTGTGAGATTTGGCAATTAGTTTGAACATTTGGAACTTAGTAACATAAGTTATAAATTGTTTAAGCACACATATGAGCTATCTAAGCAAAAGGTGTATAAGTTTAAGAAGCTTAGATAAAGGCTTATCGAAGCATTTGGTATTAGAAATATGAATTTCAGAAATTCAATAGGCATTGTTTTCTGGAAGTTCATTTGTTTTCTAAATACATGTCAAAGCTAGTGGGAGCATAAGTGTTATGCTTATATGATAATAATCATCTTGATAGTAGGAGCATAAGTGTTATGATTGTATGATTATTATGGCGAGTATTGCAAGTTAGCAATATTAATTATAGAAAAACAAAGATTCAATTTGCAAAGTTGCATGGGTTGAAAAGTTGTTTTGCTATAATTAAGGGAGAGAATATTATACTTCGTTTCAAAATCTAAAGCTTAGATTGAGAAATTTTGATATTTTTTAGTCAAAGGATACATTGTGTGTTCTCAAATTTTGATTATGATTACGACATCCCTCTTCATAGTTCGAATTGTGAGAACATGACACATAAAATATTATGGCAAAAGATTGGTAAAGTATCATATCTTTATGTAAGACATTATGCATCGTGTCCCATATGAAGAGGGTATAGGATCAATTGCAAATGCTATAATATTTTACCATTCTAAAATTTTCCAAATGTCTAGCACATTAAGAGGGAAAAACTAGAATTGGTTTTGACTGAAATAATTAACAACTATCAAAGGACGATCCAAAGTTCGCTGAGGATTGGTCGCTTGTAAGTAGTTGGAAGTATGGTATTGGATGGACCATGTCGACATTATTATGAATAGATAAGATTCTATTAAGAATGAGTTGTCATATGGAAAATGTGGAAATGTTTCCATATTGGGAGTTGGATATTGAGAATCTATGTCTGGATTAGAAACTTTTATGCAAGAAGGATGTTCAAAGGAATGCACTTTGAATGTGAGACTTCACGTCTATAGAATTGTCTTGTAACAATTTCCGATAGAGTACTTTGTAATTTCATTGGCTAAGTCTTGGTGACTTTTGTGCTATGATTTTGCAAAGGGATCTTTGCATAAAATTTAAGAATCTAGCATATTCTAGTAGTGGCAAGAACCTTGTGTTCTTACACTAATAATTAGGATTAAGGAATTGTGAAATGAGCATCATTGGAAAAGTTTTCAGGTGATCTATTTCACAAAGCATGAACCATAGGAAACCAAGTGTGCATGTTTAGAGCATGGGACAATTGTTGTTGTAATTCAAGTAATAAGTTGATTATCCGAAACATTAAATGATAAATAATGAGTAATCAATATGGTGGATAAATAGAAGTGTTTTATTTACTCTCACAAGTTTGGGGCCATATAAGATTAAGTATTATTGTTATGTTTCAGTTTGCATGTTTTGACTTCCAGAACAACTAGGTTATTCAAACATCCACAATCGGTCATACGTTGGGAGTAGGTATGAATAAAGACTGTCATGAATCTGTCTATAGATTGTCTAAAGTGTTTAAACATGGCACAAGTTTGCTGCAGAGTTCATGAGTGCTTTGATAAGATTAGAGTATTGGATTAAACCCACGCTCACTTGGATCACTTCATGGATTTTATCACGAGTGATTAGTGAGACGATAATATTGTATATTCTTGAAACCGAGACATGTGAGTTGTTATTTGTTGGTAGGTTGCACATTGATAATAAGTAAACGCACCAGTAACTTGGTGTTATAAAATTTATTGTTGTGTGTGATTCGATCAATAAATGCAAGCGAGCAATTGAGTCAAAGTTTATCCATTCCTTTTACCCAAAGTGGGATAAAAGCGATATCTGTGGGCCTCTTGATGATTTAGTGATGACACCTAAGCGCTTGGCCAAGCCGGGACTAAGTTGATGTCTTCAATTGTAGTCTGTTATCAGTCGTCATAAATATGAAGTCGGGAACCAGTATAGAGAGAATGATTGAAATATATAATCCCTTATCTAGAGGACACGCTATCTGATAAGATCAGAGTTGACAGCGGCTTTTGAAGCTATGATTGCTGATCAGGTTATGAAGTCATACGGAAAATAGTTATTAGACTTATCCAAGTGGGAGACTGTTGGATTAGTATCTAAGTCCATAACTATTTCGGTATGTACTTGACCCGATTATGAGCATGGTCCTTCTGGGTTGCCTTCACCATAGCAATATGTAGGATGATTTAAGGAGAGAAAGGTTTAAATATGATTTATTAATATATTGTGAGAATAATATATTAAAGGAGAAATCATATTGTTTAATTAATATTGGTCAAGAATTAATTAAGAATTAATTTTGTGGCTAAAAGAGATTAATTAAACTTAGGGGACTGAAGTTGTAATTATAAGATAATTATAATTGGGCTATGGATCACCTAATAATATATAGGTTGGACGAATTCTATGGGAAGCCCATTAGAAATCGTCCAAGGGATATGTTTAAGGAGTCCATGGGCTGCTTAGGGCCTAAGCAGTCAGATTAGGGTTTCCTAGTTGTAAACCCTAATAGCCTACATGTATATAAAGGACCCTTAAGCCCCAAAAACGTGGACAACACTTCCATTAGGGTTTCCAGCCATTTTTGGTGCCTCTCCTTTCTTCTCCTCTTCATCCAAGTTGCATAAGGTGTTTGTGACTCCATTAGAGGTGCAGCACTTGAGGCACTAAGCTTTTGAAGCCAATTTAAGCAAGGAATTGATTGTTATTGCTATATAACAATCAAAGGTAATTCTCTAAACCCTAATTCAGTTTATAATATGTTAGATCTAAGTTTGTTAGTCTTGGATTCAAAGCATGTACAATAGAGAAACCTAGATCCAAGCATTAGGGTTTGTATGAGCACATAGGATTGTTCTTATGCCTAAAACCCATCACATATAACTTTTCGAAGTGATAAGGAAGTGTTATCTACCTAAACATATCTAAACATTTCCTATCTATATTCTCGTCTCGTTACACTAAACGCCTGCTTTGGTGTACAAATTGTCATGGTAAGAACTCAGAGTGGATTAGGAAACGGTAATGGTAATCAATAGCTCGAGCTTCGTGCAGTCGAACATGAACCACAGTCAATTCCTGCACAAGAACTAATCATGATGGTGGGATCCCAAGCAATGATTCAAACTATAATGGCTGAACAAAGATAGGAGATGTGTAACGCCCGTAGATCAGGGCTAGTCAATTTAGAGACGATAGGCATCAAAAATGAATTTTTGATGAAAGATTATTTAGAATGAATAATATTAACTAAGTTGTAGTATATGTTACAAGGATTCCGTACATATAAAGAACGTCGAAATCCGAGTTATAACGAAGAAGTTATGACCTATCGAAGTTTCGCGACAGAACCGACACGGCACAACGCGACGTAAAAAGTGAATTTACGTTAGAGTGATATTTAGCCTTAGCAATCTAAATGAAAGTCGTAGAATACGTTAAACCATGAGCGTGCATAAAAAGAACGCCCAAATCTGACTTCGTATGAGGAAGTTATGATTTTTCGAAGTTTCAACTTAGCGGTATGCAGCCCGAATACTCGATTTGAGACCGAGCGGTTTTTAGTCGAAACAATCTAAATGAGAATCGAAGATCTCATTAATTGTAGTCAAACGATGAAAAGATAGGCGAAAACGGACGTCGGATAAAGAAGTTATGATTTTATAACAGAGTTTTCCTATCCCGGCCTACTAAAAATAAATAATAAAAATAAAGTCAAAATTAGCCGACGGAGTCTAAACGAAAGTTGTAGAGCGTAGTCTCACTTACGCGGGGATATAAAGAACGTCGAAAAAGGAGTTCGTGTGAGGAAGATATGAATTTTTGAAGTTTATTTAATAATTTCGGTATTTAAAATTAATTAAAAATATCCGATATTATCCAAGGGGGGGGGGGGAGTCAGCGTTCTTATCCCCATTACGCCCAGCGTAATTTAGAATTATGCCCAGCGTAATTCGTGTTTCAGCCCCCTATAAAAGGGTGTCGAGGGCAACCGACTTCTTTGCTCATTTCTTCCATTTTCTCGCATTTTTGCATCGTTTTTCGTGCAAGAAATATCCCGAAGCCCCAGTATCATTCCCGAGCCCCAAAGCAAGTCCCGAGGCCCCGAAGATCCCGAGAAGTGCGATTCCCGAGCCGAAGCTCTGCCCGCGAGGAGCTTGGTTTTTGTGAAGATCTTCCAGATCTACCGAAGAATACTACTTCTACAAGTCGTAGTGCTGTCCGATTATCTTCTAATCAAGTGAGTGTGTAGTTACTTTCTTCTAACGTATAATTATGAAGTATTTTATACGAAATACGTGTTATGTGTATAATTTTGTTGTTATGTGTGTGAATGTATATTCACTTTCTTCTATCTCATAGATCTGATTTATTCTCTATGAAATACGTGTTATGTGGGTGTGCCTCATCTGTTATGTGGAATAGGTATTGAATGAGAATGTTATACAGGTTTTAAACTATGTATAAAAATATATATTTTTATCTACTAATATGTTGGGTAGAACATGGGTAGATAGTTGATGTGTGATAAACAGATGAGAGGCCCCGATGTTGTTGTTGTTGATCTAGTTATTCAGCGAGTATGGATTAGACCAAGAGGTTAATTTTAGATCCGGGAGTATGGATCAGGTAAAGAGATAAAAACTTGTTATTAGTCCGGGAGTATGGATTAAGACTAAGTTAATTGTCCTTAGTCCGGGAGTATGGATTGGGCACAGTTATTGATCCGGGAGTATGGATCAGATCAGGATTAGGGTATAGTTAATTGTCCTTATTCCGGGAGTATGGATTGGGTACAATTATTGATCCGGGAGTATGGATCAGATCAGGAGGTTAGTTTTAGATCCGTGAGTATGGATCAGGTAGTTTTAGATCCGTGAGTATGGATCAGGTGAAAAAGGTTAGTTTTAGATCCGTGAGTATGGATCGGTGAAGAGGATAGTTTTAGATCCGTGAGTAGGGATCAGGTAAAGAGGAAAATTTCAGATACGAGAGTTTAGATCGTGTCGTTGTGAGGATCGATGGGGTGGGATAAGAGTTGCCTTTATATGGTGAAATTGTACAAGTTTGAATGTTCTATATTTATAAATATATGATATAACATTGTGGGATGAAAACCCTATATGCTCACCAGGCTCCCAAGCCTGACCCACTCAGTTTTCTTTGTATCACAGGTATTAATACGAAGACATATTTCACAAATAGATTTAAAGGAGATATAAATCAATTGTGTAATTAAATGTAAGTTCTGTTTATGCTTATATGTCTGTATCGGAACATGACATCCCGAGGTTTTATTATTAAATGAAAATACATTCTCTTCGAGAAATGTTTTGATAAGTTATTATCATATCTTGTTTTGGGAACAAATTCCGCAACTGTTTTCTTTAAAAGAGTACTCTGATTTTAAAAACAAGCATAAACAAATCGGTCTTTTCTGGCCGTGAAAATGGGGATGTCACAAGATGAGACAACTATTACTGAATAATAAGGATGAGCCCATAACACCTGTTTTGCAACCTGAACTCAATGAGGAGCCATCAAAAGAAGGAAACTATGGTAGAACAGTTAGCTGTGCTGAACACCCAAGGGTTAGGAGGAATGACCCTAAGGGAAGGAATGGCTGCAAGTATAAGGATTTTATAGAGGCAAAACCACCGAGCCTCTCTAGAAGCCCAACACAGGTGCAAGTGATAGACTGGATCTCCGAGATGGTGTAACATCCTAAAATCGAGACCCAATTTTTTTTAAAGTATATTACTTGTAAAAATAGTTAACAGAAAACAACATTGAAATCCTTTCAAACATAAAGTCACATATCACAAGTCTCAAAACCATATTTGTAAATAGTATAATATCAGAGTACAATCCCAAGTTTCTCAAATGCGGAATATCATATGTGAATGTGTGATGCTCTGCTACCCCGCCGACTCCTTCCCCTTAGATGAAAAGGTACCTGAAACCAAAACTAAAAACCATAAGCACAAAGCTTAGCGAGTTCCCCCATCATACTCATACCAAATAATGCATAATCTTCTGTATCTTTCAACCGGTAATAGCGGGCATAGCCAGTAGCTGGGCTCCTCCTTGGTATCTTTCAACCGGTAACCGGGAACTAACCTCCCCTTTGGTATCTTTCAACCGGTAACTGGGAGCTACCCTCCCATTCAGTATCTTTCAACCGGTAACCGAGGACTATTTCACTTCTACTACTGCTAACACATATCAATCACAGTAAACATATCAAGCACAATAATCATATCTCATATCAACACTAGATAATTATCACAAAGACAATCATCTACCCAACACTCTTACTTGTGGGCTGACATTGTGGCCGTAGACCTACTCCTACTAAGAGAAAACTCACCTCAAAGTTGTGTAGTGTCTGCACTGTCCTCGGTATGAAAATCGACTCTCCCTGACTCCTCAACCCTTACATGACAACTTTTCTAAGTTATCAATTCATACTCATAACCCTTACATGGGTTACTCAAGTCCACGTCCAAGTTAAAGTTAAAACCTTGGTCAAAGTCAACATCTGGTTAACCAGACTCGCCGAGTTGGTTCACTAACTCGTCGAGTCCCCTTGTCCACGAAAAGCTACAACCTCGCCCTTACTCGTAGAGTCTAGCAAGAGCTCGACGAGTTCGCCTTCAACAACACATCAGACCTTCTTTAAGCGACTCGTCGAGTTCCTCCTTGAACTCGTCGAGTCCATTTTCATCCGTATGAAGGTGTTCAGTCTATGACTCGCCGAGTTCTTCTTGAACTTGTCGAGTCCATCTTCATATGGTTGGGACATTGCCTTGGACTCGCCGAGTCAATTCAACCACTCACCGAGTCCTTTGATCTTCAAGTCCATGACAACCCCTAATAAGTTGAGTGTTCCTTCCACTTAACCAAAGACCATTACCAGAAGACTTTTGGAGGAAGCTGCGACCCAACTCATTGAGTCACCCAAGTGACTCGTTGAGTCCATCTTTGTCCAAAACTATACAGTCGATTATAATGGATCTTAATGCATCAAAACCATAGATCTGACCTCCTAAGGTTCATGTCATACGTTAAGCTATGAACTTGATGTCCATGCATGGGGTTTTTGGATCCAAAATCCATGAAAAGAAGTCTACAAGATGCATGGGGTGCTTATGGCAACAAAGTTGTCACCTTTATGCCATATGGATCCCTAATAGTTCCAGATCTGAAGTGCAACACCAAGCACACATACAAAATCTGATTATGGCTTCACTATGCTCATAAAAAGGAGTAGAAAAAGCCCCAAATCAAAATCTAAGAGATAGATGGTCAAGGTTCCAACTTTTTACCTTGAATAATGGCTAGGGTTTCGAGTTAGGTTTTTCTTTGGGTTAGGAGGGACATTGGAGGCTGGTTTGTGGTGCTATAAGTTGTTTAAATAGGGTGCAAACCCAAATATTAGGGTTACATCAAGACATTCCTACTCGCCGAGTCAGTATCCTGACTCGTCGAGTAGGTCACTTAACCCCTCGATCAAAAGTCGAGTCTACTCGACGAATTGGGCTTCCAACTCCCCGAGTCCCAGAGCAAAACATGGAGTTACTTGAATTTAAATACGTACTAGGAACCGGGTGTTACAGATGGAGATGGTATTTGAGAGTTGCGATTATAGCAAAAAGAAGAAGACCGTTCTCGCGTTCATACAATTGAAGATTGGAGTTTTAAGCTGGTGGAAGTTATTGGATGATACAATGCCCAAAGGAGAAGCCAGTAAGTGTCACAACTAGGAATTCTATACCATGTAACAACAACGATGATAACGTTTGTGAACCAAAAATGTGAAAGCACGTATGATGCTTATTTAATAAACAACAAATTTTCCATCAAACGCTCTATGCAAGCACTTCAAATAGTCAACAAAGAATTGGAAACCCTAGAAATCCCGGTTTAAGTCCATTATGGACTAGGATTTCCTTATTGGACCTAATGGGCCAATAAGCTTCCAATTTGACTATTTTGGGCTTAGAACTCTTAAATGGGCTCTAATTGGACCCACTTCCATTTATTTTATCATTTTGGGCCATATTGGGCCTAGAATGAAATAAAATACCCTAATGGACCTTATTGGGCCATAACTAACCTAGTTAGCCCTAATGGGCCATAAAAACTCATACTTGATGAATATTGGGCCGTGAATTTCTCTAAAAGGGCCAATGGGCCGAAAATCATCAAAATGGGCCCATGATATCGACTTAAGCACAAAAGGGCCCAAAATCTTTCCTTCTTCTCTCTTTCTCAGCCCAAGAACAAAAAAAAGAGAATAATAAGGGTTGACTTCTATGTGCTACCCTTTTATTATACACCGAATAAACATGCATGGTCCAACATACATCCAAGACCAATCTCATTTTCCCATGAACTCATCTCACTCTTCCCTTCTCTCCTCTTATTTCGGCCGAGACCATCGCACACACCCACACTCTTCCAAATTCTCTCAACCAGTCACAAGAACACTCTACATTTCCTCTCTAATTTTCGAGAGTTTGCACAGAAGAGTTTCATCATCAAAAATCATCAATTATTGGTAATTCCTACCACACTTAAGTTGTATAACTTCATTTTCATGTTAGATCACTCATTCTAAGTAAGTTTTTCATTATCTACTCCTTAGAAGCTTCTTAAGTTCGAAATCAACCCAAGAAAGCTTGCTAGGGCCGAAAATAGCATCGAACTTCTTTCATTTCTTCTTCAAAACCGAGATCCACAAGAAAAGGTGAGTTCATACCCCTCTATTTTCGGTTTTTCACATGTTTAATGGGGGAGAATACAAGTAAAATGTGTAGATCTATGTGTATGTGTATGTTATGTGTGATTTCATGTGTTTATGTGGTAGATGTGTAACAGAAAGAATAGAAATTCGAGATCTATGGCTCTAAGAGGAAGATAAACATGATCTAAGAAGTATTACACTAAAACAAGTCAAAAAAAATTACCCTCTAAGATTAAAATATACATATTGCAACATAAAACCCATTTTTGGGCTAAAATTGTCAAACAAACAAAAGTTGGTTTGAAAAATTGCTATTCACAGTTTTCTCAAGGATTAAAAGAGTCAAAACAGTAAAAATAAGTGTTTTTATGAATATCATACTCTTTTAAGGGATAGAAGTGTAAATTGTAGCTTAATGGGCCAAATTTGGGCTTTTCGGCCATTAAGCCATAACTTGCGAAAATCTCAACTTTCATGGGGGTGAAATGATAAACTTCTCAAAACAAGGGGTAAAAAGGGTAAATAAAACTATTTCAGGGGTTAAAATGATGTATTTTCCAAACAAGGATAAAAAATGTAAACTTTTTGGATTTTGGGCCAAAATTGTAAAAGTTTCAAAAAGTTTGAGCTTTAACTGAAAAACACTTTTCTGGAAGGGATGAAACTGATAAAAGTAAAATTTAAGCTAAAATCATCACTTAAACAAAGTCTATGGGTCAAAAATGAAAAGAAAATGGTTTTAGGGCCTAAAATGTTTTTTTTTATATTTAAGGGACTAAAATTGTCATTTTTATTAAAGAAGGGCTGAAAAGGTCAAACCAATATTTTGAGTCAATTATTTTATTATTAAGATATTTGGGTCAAAAATACCAAACCACAACTTATGAAAAATGAAAAGATGAATATACATAAATTTCCAAATATCGTTATAAACGACCGACCGGTCTCGTACCGATACAAATTTAACAATTGTTCAATCAAACATTCCGACAACTATACTATACCTAAAAAAACTAAATATTCAAATCGTTGGGTTGAAAGTCTCCAATCATGCTTATTGGGCCTTCGTGACCTATTAACATAACTTTTGGGCCCAACGATAAAAGTAAATGTTTATTGGGCCTCCAGCGACCCAATTACATACATAAGGGACCCTCAATGGCTTTTATGTGCTATTGGACCCCATTGGTCCATTAACATTGCTAGTAAGGACTAAATAAATCATATGCGAAATAGAGCAACGCGTCTGTCGCATACTCGACAGTCTTGAATAACAAACGTGATTAGTAGGATCTCGTGGTCCTCTTCTTCTCGTTTGTTGGGCTCACTATCAATTCAAGTAATCAAATACAGGTCGATAATCAATAGTAAACAAATTTAGTTGGGATTTAGTGAGTAATAACGGGTGGTGTCACACGCCCAAACCAGAATGGCGGAAACATTCAAGGGTGGATGACTTCACGTAGTATCACAACAATTGAATATTGTAAAGAAAGTAACACAACCATCATATATATAATGAAAACGTATATTGTTGCATTATACATATTAGCAAAAGAGTATTACAATATGATGATAAATGTTCAAAAATGAAACGTCCTTAGCGTTCCTTCTTCAAAGCTGATAGTTACCTGTATTAATGATTCCCTAAGAAATACAAGTGGCTTTGAAAGAGTGTCAACAATTAAGTTGGTGAGTTCATGAGTGTTTTGAGTTGAATAGTATATCCGTTTTGGTAGCAAATCGGTAAACGAGGTTTTCAGAAAATCCAATATTTTCTATAAATGACTCGAAAAGTTTCCAGAGTTGGAATGTGTTAGTATTTTTCGTACTTGAATGATAAAGATAACTTTGTATGAAAAATAATGTAGAAAACTATAATGCATATATGAATCTCGTAAATCAAACTTGTTTTTATACTTTTTATGTGAGTTTTATAACCATGCTATTGACACTGACGGCCTGTAACAACATTCTTCAGGTGTTGTAGTGTTATGACATTTGTCACCCCAGACCTGCCGGTCTAACTATAGCTAGTAGTTTAGGTGCGGGGTTGTCAATCCCGTATAGATCTATACACAAGTATCACGCTCTTCCTCCAAGAGATTATGATATATAATACAGGACTTGAAATGCATACGTAAATGTACGTTGAAGTTTGAATATCTCACATTGCTTAGTATAAATAGATTTACAATAAGAATGACCTTACTTCTTTTGAAAGTGTTTCGTTTTTCAAGATGTATATGTAAAATGTACGATTGACTCGTTAACTATACCCATTATAGTTTTTCAGATAGTATGTTCCATTTGGTGAAAATAACTTGGTGATATAATAGCTCTTTATACATAAAGATGTTTATATAGATATTCAAAGATAGATATTACATTTATGTTTATAAAATGATACTTTGACTTGTAATGTACTTGTATTTCCCCCCTAAAACATGAAAAGAATTGAAAAGTAGGGGTATGAACTCACTCGTTTGGTTTGAAGAGAGAGACTAGAGTTGAGCAGAATTTCGACCGCGGAAAGTTGCGTCTTCGGCTCTTCGGGGATCTCTGCAGCATAGATCCTTCGTCGGGGGCACGGGTACGGAAACCGAGGTGTCGGGATGGTCTCTGGAGCTCTAGGGTGTGTAAAAGTGAGAGGGAATATGAGAATGGTGTGCAAAAACCCAAAACTCAACCTCTCTATTTATAGGCTGGAAACTCCTCGTACGTGGGGCGTACTACCGGAGTACGCTGGGCGTACTCGGTACGCAGGGCGTACTTCGGTTACGCGGGGCGTAAAAAATGCGTCACGGCTTACGACTCCGGTCTAGCTAGCGTAGAGCACTCGAGCCGATGGGACTTGACATTGGGCCTAGTACGCGGGGCGTACCCTTGGATTACGCGGGGCGTAATCCAGTCTTCCATCTTCTAAATTCCGTATCTTTCGCGTACGGGCTCCGTTTTTCGCGTTCTTTATATCCACGCGTAGGTGAGATTATGCTCTACAACTTTCATTTAGACTCCGTCGGCTAGTTTTGACTTTATTTTTATTGATATTTTGTTAATAGGCCGGGACTACTAAAGTCCGTTAAAAATTCATAGGTTCTTTATTCGACGTCGGTTTTCGTTTGTCTTTTTATCGTTTTATTACTATTGTGGAGATCTTCAACTTCCATTTAGGTGGCGATAGTTAAATAACACTAAATCTTCAATTTGAGTTTTTAGCCCTCTACTACTGTTACGAAACTTAGGAAATTCGTAACTTCTTCATACAAAGTCCAATTGGGCGATCTTTTTATGCACGCTCACGTTTTAACGAGATCTAAGACTTTTGTTTAGATACTTAAGGCTAAAATGCATTTTATTGAGATTTCACTTTTTACGTTAAATAACGTTTTAACGGCGTGTCGTAAATATACGAGTGGTTATAATTTCTTCAATATAACCCGGTTTTGAGCGTTCTTTACGTTTTTGGAAACCTTGGCATGATATCTAATATTTGATGCATCCCAACTTAGATAATTAAACGCTTTTATTTTTGAGGTTAATTTCGTTGTATTTGACTCTTGAGCATTACACTGCTTGTGGAAAATATAGGGTTGTCACATCATCCCCCTGTTAAGGGAATTTTGTCCCGAAATTTAATCTAAGATAGAGTTTACAGGTTAGGAAAAAGATGCGGGTACTTTTGTTTCATCTGATCCTCGTGTTCCCAGGTGTATTCAGGTCCTCGCTTGGCGTTCCAGCGGACCTTTACAATAGGTATGCGGCTTTGTTTAGTCCTTTTTATTTCCCGATCCATGATCTCTACTGGTTCTTCTACAAATTAGAGATTTTCATTTATTGCAATTTCGTCTAGAGGGATGACAAGGGTCTCATCGGATAAGCACTTCTTAAGGTTTGATACGTGAAAGGTAGGGTGTATGTTGTGGAGGTCCTGAGGTAATCTAAGTTTGTAAGCCACTGGACCGATCCTGGCAAGGATCTCGAATGGTCCGATGTATCTTGGGTTCAGTTTCCCACGTATTCCGAAGCGTATTAATCCTTTCCAAGGCGAGACTTTTAGTAGGACACGGTCTCCAACCTGGAATTCCAAGGGTTTTCGTCTCTTATCCGCGTAACTCTTTTGTCTGTCCCTTGATGCTTTTAGACGTTCTTGGATTTGAACAATCTTCTCCGTAGTTTCCCTTATGATTTCTGGTCCAGTGAGCGTGTTTTCTGTTTCTTGTCCTTTTGCTAGTTGTGTGTCCCCCACTTTGGCCCAACACAGAGGCGACCTGCATTTGCGGCCATAGAGGGCTTCGAACGGGGCAGCCTTGATACTGGTGTGGTAGCTATTGTTGTACGAGAACTCGACCAAGGGTAGATGTGTGTCCCATGCTTTGCCAAAATCGATTACACAAGCTCTCAGCATATCTTCTAGGGTTTGTATGGTTCTCTCGCTCTGGCCGTCGGTTTGTGGGTGATAAGCGGTACTCATGTCTAGTCTTGTCCCCAAAGCTTTTTGTAGCGACTGCCAAAACCTTGAGGTGAATCTACTATCTCGGTCCGAGATAATAGATACAGGCACACCATGCAGTCGTACAATTTCTCTGAGGTATATCCTTGTTAACTTCTCCAATTTATCCGTCTCTTTGATCGGTAGGAAATGTGCTGATTTAGTTAACCTGTCGACAATTACCCAAATGGTGTCGAGTCCGCTTGCCGTTTTGGGTAATTTGGTTATGAAATCCATGGTTATCCGCTCCCACTTCCATTCGGGTATTTCTGGTTGTTGTAATAAACCCGAAGGCTTTTGGTATTCCACCTTGACTTTGGCACATGTCAGGCATTTGCTCACGTAGGTAGCAATTTCGGCTTTCATGTTCGGCCACCAGTACAACTTCTTGAGGTCGAGATACATCTTATCGGAGCCGGGATGTATGGAGTATCGTGTCTTATGGGCTTCATCCATGATGATTTCTCTGAATCCACCAAACTTCGGTGTCCAGATTCGGTTCATGAAATAACGAACTCCGTCACTCTTGATCTCAAGGTTCTTATCTATTCCCCTTAGGGCTTCTCTTGTCACATTTTCGGATTTCAAGGCTTCTATTTGAGCTTCCTTGATTTACGTGGACAGGTGTGAATGGATCGTCATAGTTAGGGACTTCACTCGGCGGCCCGAGTATTCCTTCCGACTGAGTGCATCAGCCACTACATTAGCCTTCCCGGGGTGATATCGAATTTCACATTCGTAATCACTTAGTAGTTCTACCCATCGTCTCTGTCTCATGTTGAGTTCCTTCTGGTTGAGGATATGTTCGAGGCTTTTATGATCGGTGAAGATTGTGCATTTTGTGCCGTAGAGGTAGTGCCTCCATATCTTTAGAGCGAAGACGACTGCTCCTAGCTCAAGATCGTGCGTTGTGTAGTTCACTTCGTGCGTCTTTAGTTGCCTTGAAGCGTAGGCGATGACCTTCCCCCGTTGCATCAGGACACATCCAAGTCCTTGGTTTGATGCATCGCAATAGACTACGAAGTCCTCCGTTCCTTCTGGCAAGGTTAGGATGGGTGCACTACATAAAGCTCGCTTTAGTGTCTGAAATGTGCTGTCTTGTTTTTCTCCCCAGTCGAAGGTTACATTCTTCTGAGTTAGGGTGGTAAGTGGCTTGGCAATCTTTGAAAAGTTCAGTATGAATCTTCGGTAATACCCGGCAAGTCCCAAAAATTGCCGAATTTCTGTAGGGGTCCTTGGAGTAGTCCAACTATCTATTGCCTTTATCTTGGAAGGGTCCACGTGTATTCCTTCTTTGCTTACAACATATCCTAGGAAATCCACTTCCCGAATCCAAAATTCGCACTTGGAAAATTTTGCGTAAAGCTTCTCTGCCCTCAATGTTTCCAAGACTTGGCGGAGATGTTGGTTGTGTTCTTCCTAGCTTCTTGAATAGATGAGTATATCATCTATGAACACAATCACGAATTTATCCAGGAAGGGACGACATACTCGGTTCATCAAGTCCATGAACACTGCTGGAGCATTTGTCAATCCGAAGGGCATTACTATAAACTCGTAGTGACCATATCGTGTTCGGAAAGCCGTTTTGGGGATGTCTCCTTCCAGTACCCGCAGTTGGTGATAAACAGATCTTAGATCGATCTTTGAGAAGTAGCTTGCTCCCTGTAGTTGGTCGAATAGATCGTCTATGCGCGGTAAGGGATATCGGTTCTTGATCGTGAGTTTGTTTAGTTCCCGATAATCGATGCACATGCGAAAGGATCCGTCCTTCTTTTTCACGAATAAGACTGGTGCTCCCCATGGTGAGAAGCTCGGTCTGATGAATCCCTTGCTCAACTGCTCGTTTAATTGACTGGACAGTTCCTGCATCTCGGCTGGGGCTAAATGGTAAGGCGACTTTGCTACTGGAGTAGCTCCGGGGATTAAGTCGATTATGAACTCGACTTGACGTTCCGGTGGGATTCCTGGAAGATCTTCTGGGAAGATGTCTGGGAAATTACAGACTTCCGAAATGTCTTTAATGTTTTTCGATTCTCGTTTCTTGTCTACTACGTGGGCTAGAAAGGCATGATATTCTTTGCGAAGATATTTTTGTGCTTTAATACAGGAAATGATTTGTAAATTTGAACTAGGTTTGTCGCCATAAATGACAAGAGTTTTGCTGTTTGGCAGATTTAGGCGAACGACCCTTTCGTGACAAAGTATATTGGCATGATGAAGGCTCAACCAGTCCCTACCGATGATGACATCGAAACTTCTTATGGAAATGGGCATAAGATCGACTCGAAACAAGTGCTCGTTTAAATTTAATGTGCATCCTACGTACAAGTCACTTGCGTTTTCCGTTTTACCGTTTTCCATTTCTACAGTGAATATTTTATTGAGTGGTTGGGGTTTTTGACTAAGTAGGTGTTTGAATTTGTGACTCACAAAACTTCTCTCCGCACCGCAGTTAAAGAGTATGCATGCATAAATGTTGTCGAGTAGAAACGTACCCGTAACCACCGTGGGGTCTGCTATCGCTTCATTCTGTCCTATTGCCAACACTCTCCCCACACCGCCATCATTCCTTTCCTTAGGACAATTCCTCCTGAAGTGTCCAGTTTCTCCGCACCCATAACACGCCTGGCTTACTCCAGTACCAGGAACTTGAGTGATTGGTCGTGCCGGTGCTTTACAGAAACGGGTTGTGTGCCCTTTCCTATCACAGTTCTTGCAGTGCATCTCGCGGCAAATACCGTGGTGATGGTAGTTGCACTTGCTGCACTTGGGCAGATTCCCAGCATATTGTTTTGTTGGCACAGGGGTAGCAGGGGTTTCAGTGGGGGTAGTAGCGGCATGGACCGCAACTATTTGTTTCTTTGAAGGTTCTCGCAAAGTTTGCCCCTTTCTCTTGTTCCAGAATTTCTTCTTCTTGTTGTTGTTGGCATTGATCTCGTTGTTGTTGTTCCCTTTGGTTGGTTCATCCATGATAGCCGTGACTCCTTGACAGACACCATGATCAACGAGAGATTGCACCAGTTCCTTGGCGCTGTCGAAGGTCATGGGTTTGGAAGCTAACACACTTCCTCGAAGTTGGGGTGATAGTCCCCAGATATATCTCTCGACCCTTTGGCTTTCTAGGGTTAGTATTCCTGGGCAAAGTGTTATCAAATCACTGAACCTGTTGGTGTAACCTGCTATGTCCGAGCCTACCATCGAAAGACTCCACAGTTCCTGTTCAAGCTTCTAAATCTCGCCTCTTGGGCAGTACTCTCGAAGGAGCATTCGTTTCAAGTTTTCCCAACCCATGGAGTTCGCCACCACTAGGGTTAGTGTCTTGACGTGGCCGTTCCACCATGTCAGGGCGCGTTCAGAGAAAGTACAAGCAACAAACTTTACTTTGCTCTCTTCAGGGCATGCGCAAATTTCGAATACAGCTTCCGTTTTCTCTATCCATTGAGATAGAGCCAATACTCACCCAGTTCCATAAAAGGAAATAGGTTTTCCGTTGGTGAAGTCTTTGTAAGTGCATACCCCTGAACGGCCTTGACCTGGGCCATTTGTAAAGCTGTTTGTTCCTCCTCCCGATCCGTTGTTGCTCATTTGAGCCATTGCTGTGGTTACAGCAGTCTGGAACATAACGACATCCATAATTGGAGGAGGTGGTGTTGAAGTTGAGTTTCTGCGTGTTGATCTATGAGGAGGCATGTTCTGGTAGAGAAAATAAGAATGAATACTATAAGTTTCCAATGTTTTTGACAATCGTGTGTTAGTTGTATTTTGTAATTTTTTTTGACTTTAGTTTATGGTTCCAAGGTAAGTATAGTAATTTTAGTTAAACCCATAAGTTTCCGAGAAGTATTATAAAGAAGTACTTTATATTTATATATATTGGTCACACTCGAGGTGTGTTACATTACGTTTCTTGTTTGGAAAATTTGACCTACCTAGAGGTCTCCGATTACAGATACAAAAGGAAAGAAGGGAAAAACTTTTATCCAAAATCCTATTTTATAACAAAATTGTTGGGGCTTGAACAAGCTCTATTTGCGGCGTGTTGCACGTTTGGAGCTAGATTCGGCATCCGACTGTTTGACTCCCATCAGGCGTCTCTCGAGATCTGCTTGTTGTTCCTTCATCTCTCTTATTTCTGCTAGTGCCGTTATTATTTGGTTCTGAAGCGTCCCTGTGTAGATTTGGGTATTCTCATGTAGTCCTTCCAAACGGCGGATGTCTGCGGCATTACCTTGATTAGCAGCATTGACCTCGTGAACTCTGGCTGCTTGCTGATCCGCCTGGTAGTTCTGGGTAGCTATAGCATTCACAATAATAGGAAGTGCTCGATCAGCTGAGCCTCCCCCACTGACATTGTAAAAATCCCGACACATGCCGAAGGGATGGCGTACACCTTGCTGGCGGCTCCAGTAGTAGAGGTGGCTTTCCCACAGAGGAATGGGTCCCGGTTGATATGGTCTGATTTCGGGAGGATGAGGGATGGGAGGGTCGATTACTTTTGGTTCGGAGTCTGTTCCGCTAGAAACTTCCACGATCTCCTCATCGACTTCGAATTCTTCTCCGACTTCGATTTCGAATTCTTCTTCGACTTCCTCCTCGAACTCTTCTTCGACCTCTTCTTTGATTTCCTCTGGGTCTTCCTCTGGGTCTTCTTCTATCCACCCGTCGTTGCCTTGGTTTGGGTAGTAGGGATCTCCGGGTAAATGGAATCCGGCCATTTGTCTGTACTAGGATAGAGGTATGAGAATTTTATAAGAAAAGAAATTTCTATTTAACGACATCCTATGTTTAACTATATCCTTACGGAGCGCAAGTTTTTCATTGTACAATTATTTATGCAATACTCCTATAGTATTTCAATTTTGCCAATCTAAAATAATTTGTATTTGGTAAGTTCTTGGCTTATTGTCCACTACGACCATTCCTCGACGTACATTGGTCAAACCTAGGATAAATATAGTTGATCAGGCTATATTTATTCTCGATTTGATTACATACCTCGAGTCCCAATCATAGTGTCGCAACTTGCCTTAATACTTTATTTAGAAAACTTGTCATGATACGAGACTGATGCATGCGAGTAAAATGTATGTATATTGTTTATGAAAACATTTTGTCAGAGGGTTTTTGGTCCCCTTTGCATTTATAGTTTGTATATCTTATGTGGTTTGATATACTTAGTTCACTATAAACAATGATCTGATACCAATCTGTCACACCCCCAAACCAGAATGGCGGAAACATTCAAGGGTGGATGACTTCACGTAGTATCACAACAATTGAATATTGTAAAGAAAGTAACACAACCATCATATATATAATGAAAACGTATATTGTTGCATTATACATATTAGCAAAAGAGTATTACAATATGATGATAAATGTTCAAAAATGAAACGTCCTTAGCGTTCCTTCTTCAAAGCTGATAGTTACCTGTATTAATGATTCCCTAAGAAATACAAGTGGCTTTGAAAGAGTGTCAACAATTAAGTTGGTGAGTTCATGAGTGTTTTGAGTTGAATAGTATATCCGTTTTGGTAGCAAATCGGTAAACGAGGTTTTCAGAAAATCCAATATTTTCTATAAATGACTCGAAAAGTTTCCAGAGTTGGAATGTGTTAGTATTTTTCGTACTTGAATGATAAAGATAACTTTGTATGAAAAATAATGTAGAAAACTATAATGCATATATGAATCTCGTAAATCAAACTTGTTTTTATACTTTTTATGTGAGTTTTATAACCATGCTATTGACACTGACGGCCTGTAACAACATTCTTCAGGTGTTGTAGTGTTATGACATTTGTCACCCCAGACCTGCCGGTCTAACTATAGCTAGTAGTTTAGGTGCGGGGTTGTCAATCCCGTATAGATCTATACACAAGTATCACGCTCTTCCTCCAAGAGATTATGATATATAATACATGACTTGAAATGCATACGTAAATGTACGTTGAAGTTTGAATATCTCACATTGCTTAGTATAAATAGATTTACAATAAGAATGACCTTACTTCTTTTGAAAGTGTTTCGTTTTTCAAGATGTATATGTAAAATGTACGATTGACTCGTTAACTATACCCATTATAGTTTTTCAGATAGTATGTTCCATTTGGTGAAAATAACTTGGTGATATAATAGCTCTTTATACATAAAGATGTTTATATAGATATTCAAAGATAGATATTACATTTATGTTTATAAAATGATACTTTGACTTGTAATGTACTTGTATTTCCCCCCTAAAACATGAAAAGAATTGAAAAGTAGGGGTATGAACTCACTCGTTTGGTTTGAAGAGAGAGACTAGAGTTGAGCAGAATTTCGACCGCGGAAAGTTGCATCTTCGGCTCTTCGGGGATCTCTGCAGCATAGATCCTTCGTCGGGGGCACGGGTACGGAAACCGAGGTGTCGGGATGGTCTCTGGAGCTCTAGGGTGTGTAAAAGTGAGAGGGAATATGAGAATGGTGTGCAAAAACCCAAAACTCAACCTCTCTATTTATAGGCTGGAAACTCCTCGTACGTGGGGCGTACTCGGTACGCAGGGCGTACTTCGGTTACGCGGGGCGTAAAAAATGCGTCACGGCTTACGACTCCGGTCTAGCTAGCGTAGAGCACTCGAGCCGATGGGACTTGACATTGGGCCTAGTACGCGGGGCGTACTCTTGGATTACGCGGGGCGTAATCCAGTCTTCCATCTTCTAAATTCCGTATCTTTCGCGTACGGGCTCCGTTTTTCGCGTTCTTTATATCCACGCGTAGGTGAGATTATGCTCTACAACTTTCATTTAGACTCCGTCGGCTAGTTTTGACTTTATTTTTATTGATATTTTGTTAATAGGCCGGGACTACTAAAGTCCGTTAAAAATTCATAGGTTCTTTATTCGACGTCGGTTTTCGTTTGTCTTTTTATCGTTTTATTACTATTGTGGAGATCTTCAACTTCCATTTAGGTGGCGATAGTTAAATAACACTAAATCTTCAATTTGAGTTTTTAGCCCTCTACTACTGTTACAAAACTTAGGAAATTCGTAACTTCTTCATACGAAGTCCAATTTGGGCGATCTTTTTATGCACGCTCACCTTTTAACGAGATATACGACTTTTGTTTAGATACTTAAGGCTAAAATGCATTTTATTGAGATTTCACTTTTTACGTTAAATAACGTTTTAACAGTGTGTCGTAAATATACGAGTGGTTATAATTTCTTCAATATAACCCGGTTTTGAGCGTTCTTTACGTTTTTGGAAACCTTGGCATGATATCTAATATTTGATGCATCCCAACTTAGATAATTAAACGCTTTTATTTTTGAGGTTAATTTCGTTGTATTTGACTCTAGAGCATTACACTGCTTGTGGAAAATATAGGGTTGTCACAGGTGGCACCAACATGTGTCGGTCGTAGTCTGTAGTTATAATCAAAGTCTCCTGGAGGGAGAGCGAGAGTTTATGTATAGATCTATACGGAGGTGAATCCCCCACACCTCAGCTGTTCGCTACAGTTAGACTCGGCCAGTCTAGGATGACAAAATCTTAAAATCAATTCCGACATTCACCAGAGTGCCAAGACAGAAGAACTAGTCATTATCATGCATGGTTATAACGACTCACATAAATAAATCCAATACTAATCAAGTAATCTAGATAAATCAAAATCATTCAAGGGATGGGATAACAATACGAACAGTTATACGACATTTATCTTTATATTAAGAAAACATCGGGTTTTCCGGGAAAGTTCAACATTTTTCACTGGTACTTTTAATACTAAGTTTTTCAATTATACACGTTTTGAAATCATTATGCATATATTTACGGATCTACACACTTTTATACAAACAATGGTCTTTTCAGAAAATATCGGATTTTCTGGGTTGTTTTCTTACAAACTACATAAAACATTTTCATATCAAACCTGCTTATGAACTCACCAACATTCCATATGTTGACCGTTTTCAAAATAACTTGTATTCTCAAGTAACAGGTAAGCTGAGGAGTAGTACCAAGTTATGTTAGAGTGTTGTGCTTTTGAAAACTATCAAACAATTTATGTTATGGATTTGTAATGTTAAAACATTGTACTTGATGTGAACAAAGTCAGTTGTAATATATTGATGCATGGTGATGCTTATGTTATGATTCATGTATATTCATTGTGATGATATTCAAATTTAGTCATGTGAGCCCTCGGACGTTTCCACCGTTTGGTTCGGGGATGTGACAGGTTGGTATCAGAGCACTGTTTATAGTGAACTAGCATATCTAACCACACATTGATATGCAACTATAAATCAAAGAGGGACAGAACAACTCTGAACAAAACAAAACAAATAAAACACAACAATAAAACACCCCTACTTGTACGATATAGGAAAAATAACATAATACCAAATCAAATAAGATGATGCTGGCATCTCAGTAAAGTCGGGACTATTCATAGTAGTATTAAGAGGTGAATGTAGCCTGATCTACTACATTTCCTCCGAGGTACAACTATCACATGCCCCGAGGAAATCGTGAAGGTCGGTAAACCTAAAAACATACCCCTTTATTACCAAGAAGAGAACATCAATTCAATATATACAATAGTTAAAACATCTTAGGACTACTAATAGTTTATTCATATACCTCCTCTCAGTCACTATGGAAGGGGAGCACCAGGGCATTCAGTTTCATCAGGCCCTAGTTGCCCACGGGATGATCGAGGACGAGCCCGGGGGAGATCAGGGAGAAGCACACGACGTTGGGCCTGAAGAGTACACGGTCACTGACTACGAGTTTGATGAGATCGATGACGACATGGAGGAAGAACAAGACTCAGACGAAAATGCTGCCACGTCACCTGCCAGCGAGGCGCAACAGGACCACCCCGCCCCACCAGGAAATCCCACGAGGGAGAATTGCTCTCCAGAAGCTGAGATTGCTGCTTTGCGGCAACAACTATTCGCCATGGAAGCACGAGCAGTGCAGGCTGAATAGGAAAGGGATGAAGTCATTGGAGAAATGAATGAGATGGCCTAGTTGTTGGCACAACACTTCGGTATCTGATCCTGCTGTCGTCGTTAAACACTCCTTAGAGTGTTAGGGCCAGCCTTATCTTGCTAGTACTACGATCTATGCTATGTACCACCGGCTCTATGTTTAAGTGATTACACTACTCGTAGAGTCGTTATGCTGCCGAACTTATATCCTATATGTATTCTCTCTCGAGCAAATTTTCATGTATCAAAGTACGGATATTATTAATTGTAAATATATGCATTTTGTTGTGATGTTATTATCTATTATGTGCTATGCTTCTATGATTATATGTTGATATGCGAAACTATTTAAATACATGATATAAACCTAGTCATAAGTCCATAAACCCACAAAACTTAGGCACTCAACATCTTTCCGTTTCGTGACAAAAAGATGCCTCAACGACCAGCCCGCGAAAACCCTAGGCCAACCCCACCCGAGGTCAACTTAGCTACATTCTAGGCAGTTGTATCTACTGCAGTCACTGCAGCCATGGCACAAATTCACCAAGGGAACAATGGAGGAGGCAATGGACAAGGGGATGGAAGTTCAAACAACGGAATAAATCAAGGACTTACCAAGGCATGATACTACAAAGATTTCGCCAATGCCAAGCTACAAACCTTTAATGGCACCGAGGGAATGATAACCCTAAAAAGATGGATTGAGAAGGTGGAATCGGTGTTCGAGATATGCGAGTGACCTGAGGAGATGAAGGTGAAGTTTGCCGCATGCACGTTCGTTGATCAAGATCTCACCTGGTGGAACGGACATGTAGAAGCCATAACTCTCCCCATGGCCAACGCCATGCCTTGGGCGGAGTTGAAAGAAATGCTGATGGCTGAGTACTGCCCTCGAGGAGAAATTCAGAAAATGGAACAAGAATTGTGGAATCTCACCGTCTGAAATTCCGACATTGATGCATACATATCAAGGTTTAGAGAACTGTCTCTGTTGTGTCCTGGCATGATTACTTCGGAGGGAACGAAAATCGAACGATTCATCTGGGGATTAACCTCCCAAATCCAAGGAAATGTGATAGCTACAAATCCTGAAACCTTTGATAGTGCCAAGAGATTGGCCAAGAAACTGTACGACCACAACAACAAGAAGGGCGAGAGGCCAGTGGAAACTGAAGGCAAGAAGGAGAGTGAAAACAAGAAGGGAAAGAATAACAAGAGGAAGGGACGACAAGGCTCAGAGTCGTCAAAGAAGCAACAAATAGTGACAGTTAATGCTACAACCACCCAAGTTCCCTCCACACCCCATGCTCCAGTCTCAGCTGCTCCAAGTGCTCCTAGGTAGTATTTCAGAAATCTCCCAAAGTGCAACAAGTGCAGTCTCCATCATAATGGAGAATGCGGAGAGATGCATTGTACCAGTTGCAATCGAAAGGGTCACACGACAAAATATTGCAGGACCTATCCTCCCCAGAACTAGCAACAAGGAAACAACAACACCAACAACAACGACAATAATGCGGGACAAAGCCACACCTGCTATGGATGTGGAAAAATTGGGCACTTTCGTCGAATCTACCCCAACAACAACAACCCTGGGAATGGAGGAACAAGAAGAGTGCTGACCATGGGACAGGGAGAAGCGGTTCAGGACCCCACTATTGTCACCCATACGTTTCTCCTAAACCACAATTATGCATGCATCCTATTTGATACCGGAGCCGAACGAAGCTTTGTGAGCAATAGATTTAAACACTTGTTAAAACAACAACCCCAGAAGCTTAATGAAACCTTTACGGTGGAAATGGCCAACGGGAAAACATAATCCACTAGGGAAATCTATACCGGATGTACCCAGACCTTGGACCAACATGCTTTTCAAATAAACTTAATGCATGTTTTCATTAGGAGTTTTGATGTGGTTGTTGGCATGGATTGGTTAAGCCCCCACCATGCTGAAATTATGTGTCACAAGAAGGCCATTCACCTTCACCTTCCAAATCGCGAAACCCTAATTATATACGAAGACAAACCCAGCATGAACCTTCGTCTTATCTCGTGCATTAAGGCACAAAAGTATCTATGAAAGAAAGACTTGACGTTCCTGGCTCATATAATGGATAAATCAAAGGAAGAGGTCAACATTCGAGACATTCCAGTAGCTTGCGAGTTCCCGAATGTCTTCCCTGATGATCTTCCGGGGATACCCCCAGAAAGACAAGTCGAGTTTCGAATTGATCTTGTGCTAGGAGCTACACCCATCGCTAAATCGCCCTACAGATTGGCTCCTACGGAGATGCAAGAGTTGTCCAGCCAACTCAGTGAGCTTATGGACAAAGGATTCATCCGACCAAGCTTCTCACCCTGGGGAGCTCCGGTTCTTTTTGTTAAGAAGAAAGACGGATCCTTTAGGATGTACATTGACTACAGGGAACTAAATAAGCTCACTGTCAAAAACCGCTATCTGTAAGTCCCTAATTTGCCTGTGTATCAATCAGATCTGTTTGATGGTGCAGAATCCCAATCAAATGGATGATGTCAGATAAAACAGAAGAGAAGGAGAAGAAGAATAATATGAATCTTGTTTGAATTGATTAGAATGAAGTTCCTTTACACAAGATTCACACAGTTACACACATACACTCCTTTCTCTCTCTCTGGCCGTACACTCCTTCTGTTTCATCAATCTCTACTCCTTACCCTAACACCTATATATATATATATATATATATATATATATATATATATATATATATATATATACAAGGGAATATGGGCTTGGTGAACATGGCCGTAAATGGGTTTACGGCCGTAAGCATTGACCGTAAACCCCACCTGACCATAAACTAGAATGTAAGCTCATAAAATATTACATAAAAATATAATTGCCCAGAAAAGAAAAGTATAAACCATATTTTGACCCAACAATCTCCCCCTTGGTTTATAGCTTTCTTTTCTTAATTAACCCAACAAGCTCCCCTTAAAAAGTAGCTGGCTCTTCTTGTCAATCTTCAATGGGAGCTTGGCTTCAGCTTTAACCTTCGATTTCTTCACAACATCAGGATGAACATATGAATCTTCAATGAATGACTTCATCTTGAGCAATTGAGCTTTTCTTCAGAATTTGGCATTGAACGCACATTGGGTGAGGAGGCTTGACGTACTGATTCTTGAAAGATAGCGCTTTCAGCCTAAGAATCTTCAGAGAGAACATCATAGAGAAATAATCTTCTGGATCGCTTTAGCAGGTTTAAGATAGCAGCAGACTGATTGAGGAGGCTTCAATGCAACCCGTCACATAATCTTCAATTTTAGCTTCACCTTGCTTCTGGGGTTGAAAGATTGAATTTGAAAGAATAATCTTCATTTCTTGCTCCTTCAAATGAGAATTCTTCGATGCTCACGGACGAAGCCTTTGGCTTAGAAATCTTCAACACAAACTCCATGAGTCTTATATCTATACCTAAAATCACTTTTCAAGACAAAACAAAACTAAAAGAAAACTTAAAGCAGAAACAAAACAGGAATAACACTATTTTTGGATTTTGGATTTTTTGATTTTCTTTGATTTTTGATTTTTGATTTTTTTTAATTTAATTCTCCCCTAATATTTAAATTAGAAGAAACTATGAACAAACTTAAAAAAATAATAGCTAACTTTAAGAGTGATTTGGGATCAAAGTTTTTTAGATAGCCTTTATCCGTTTATCAGTACCTCTCTCTTCATGAATAGATCTGGTCAATTGCAAGTATTGTGGTCCACTTAAACATGAGAGATTGTGACAAAATTAGGACATACTATAAGTGACAAGACAATGTGATCCTAAGTTCCTAGATAATATTCCTTAAGGACCATTCAGTTGACGAAGACCAAAGATATTGTTGTCCACCTAAATTGAGCAGCGAGATCTACAAACAAATTGTATGTGTTCAATTTTAATTGTACTAGAACGTGTTTCCCGCTTCTTGATATGCTCCAGCCATCAAGGACTTCCAGAATACTCCTTACACCGGGTGAGCAGACAATTATTAAGAGAGAAGATAGATTTAGAATGCATATATTGTACATCCAGGTCGGATCTCTTCCAATCACACAAAGGATAAAACATATGACTAACTGAAGTTTTAGAGGGATTGAGAAGAGAATGGTGCATATACTGTGTACCAGGTCGGATTTTGAGTCACGCAGAGGAGACAGTATATGGCTAACATATAGAAAGAATTGCATAGAGAGAAGATGCAGAGAAATAGAATTGCATATGTTACATTCCAGGTCGGATCTCTCGATCACGCAAAGGAGGCAACATATGACTAACAGACAGAAAGAAAGAAACTAACCTTCTACAGACCTAGTTTATCGGAATTCCCCAGTCACCCCATCCAACCGGAATTAAGGATAGAATCCGCACATCGAGGAAAAATGAATCCACAGTTCTAGATACGGGTTCATTAGTGTGACCGGTAGATTCTCATGTATATCTCCCTGCTCAACCTATCCGAGCGTCGTATTGTCAAGCTAAACGGATCTAACTAGGTCAATGTTTGTGAAGTCCTTGAATTTCTTAAGTTTTAACTCCTCCTAGTTAAGTCCATTTAAAATCTTTCGTGCCTACCAGCGCATCAACAGAGCCTAGACAATTCAGATTCAGTCCCTTACACAGATTCAGATTGCCTGTTATCACATGATTATATCACTTCCTAAAACATCTCCTGCAAGCACATTCCATTAACAACATATTTTTGATTTTCTGATTTTCTAATGTTTTTGGATTTTTATAAATTAAAATTTTCTAATTTTTGTTTTGTTTTTATTACTCCCCCTAAATTTGTGCATAGGAGAGAAACTAAAGTAAATGCGCAAATTTAAACTATCCTAAAACAAAAATTAGTCTTTAAAGCGAATCAGCTTAAGAAAAACTCAGGAGTATAGAGAAGAAAACGCAAACTGTAATTCACTGATTGAATATGCATTTTGAAGGTCTGAGAACAACAAACATAATCTCAGAACAGATCCGGAAATTCTTCATATCATTAAGCACTAACCCATGAGTGATCCCTTCCTTTCTTCCCTTCCCGCAAAAGGACACATACTCTCAAGCAAAAGTCTGAATGTTTTACAGTTGAGAGATGTCCCCTATCATGTGCCTGGAACAACCACTACCAACAAACCGAAGTCTGATGATATGACTCCATAGCTGCTCCGACACAGAGCGGAATTAGTTGGTCTTTGGAACCCAGTCCATTTTGAAACTGGGTTGACCTTTGTCATCAACACACGATACTTTCTCCCATGACATGTCATGTTTATCACAAATAGAAGATGTAGAAATATTAGAATCATTATGAGATTTAGGAGATTGAGACTTTGGTACCCATTGGTAGTTGGGTTTAACCCATTTCTTTTTCGATCCGATGGGTGCCTCGACATTTGATTTGGAACCTGAAGCCGATCTTCGATATGACTTTGACTTAGCCGGTATTTGTTTCACTGGAGCATCTCTTGGATTTGGCTTCTTGGCAGGCATTTCCTTCTTGCCATTGGGATTTAGATTCTTTGCCTTTTGGGTTTGATTCTTGGCCTTCCGCGCGTTCCAGCCACCATTGTCTGAACGTGACCTGGAAGGGTTTCTTTTGAAGTATCTCCCACTTGGCGCGTTTTGCCATCCGTGTGCGTTGTAGGGAACGCATGCGTGATTTGGACAGTTTTGGACAATGTGTCCAGGTGTTCAACAGTGAAAACATGCCTTTTTCTTCATTGTGAAGTTGTTTCTTCCTGCCCCTGGTAGCGTATCCTTGCCTTGTCTCTTATTGTTCCCAGATGCACACTTGCAATAGGCACTCTGTTGCGCTGGAATTGGAGGCCTGTGTTTCTCAACGACAGGTTTGTTAGGAGTAACAGAATTCGAAGAAACATATTCTGAGTTCAAGGAGTCATTGGTTTGTTCAGTAGTGTTCTTCTTATTCTCATCTTCTGCTACTTTACCTGCACATGAAGTAGAAACATTAGAATCTTCAACCTGAATACCTCTCGACACAAATCCAGATGGTTTGCCATAATGAAGATGTGCCTCCTTGTTAATTTCTTCCTGTGTCATAAGGATGGATGTGTAGTTATGATTGAAAGGTGGAGGAACACTATCATACCCTAGACCCTTGTTTTGATTATCTTTGAATTTTAATTGGGTTTCAAATAAGGACTCGACTGTCTGACTTGACGCAATATAATTTTTAAAACTAACATCTGTTTTTCCACACTTAATTTTCAAAGTGTCAAGTTCTTCAGTTACGGCAGCAAGTTGTCTCTTAATATAGTCGTAATTTTCACACTTGTTACTGTACTCTTCCTGAAGCTTCCTAAAGTCCTTGGTTTTTGCTTCTAATTCAGCCTTCAGAGGTTTTTTTCGTTTCCTAAGTTGATATCCTTCATATCTCAGGTCTTTAACTTCTCTTTTTAAAAAATCAATTTGTTCCCGAAGAAATTTAATCGTAGTTTCACAAGCTTGAGTACATGTAACTTCAGTGACCGGAATGTTTTCAGAAATCATTGTTTTTCTACACTTCAAAGCATCAAGTTCTTCAATTACATCAACAACACTAAGATGATTGAGATCTTTTGTCTTCTTGATGATAGCAACGTTCATATCCCACGATTTCAGAAGTGAATTTAGTAGCTTTTTGTTTATCTCAAACTTACACAAAAAGATCCCAGCTATATTCATCTCAGTAGTAAGTGTAGTAAATCGTTGCAACTGAGTTTCGAGGGTTTCTCCAGGGATATAATCGAAAATGTTGAAATTTTGTCTTAACATATCCTGACAACTCTCTTTTATGTTTTCAACTCCCTCGTAGACCTTAAAATCAATTAAAAAGCACAACTAGAAGTCAAAATCAAACTTAAAAGTCAAACCCTTTGATTATAAACCTCAAAAGTCAACCTTAAAAGTCAAATTTACAAAGTTAAACTCAAAAGTCAAACTTAAATGTCAAACCGAAAAGCTAAATTTGTAAATTTAAAAGTTAAACGAAAAAGTCAAAGTTTAAAGTCAAAGGTCAAACTTGAAAGTCAAGGCGCTGATTTGATGAGTTGGAGGTCTCGGGTTCGAAACCCAGCACCCTCAAAATCGCGTCTTATTTTTAATGCGAGGCGAGAAGCTGCTTGCGAGGCTGAGGTGCGAGGCCGTAAATTGAACCGGACGTAAACTCCGAGGCCGCAAGCTCGGACCGTGAACCTCGGGCTGCAAACTCCGGACCGTGAACCTCGGGCCATGAACTCCGAAACCCTAGCTGCCGGCCGCAAACTCTGCCACACCCTCGCAGGTTTCGACCAAAAACACCGATTTTTCCACTTTGAAGCTCCAAAACTCGATCAAAAACCCTTTTTTATGAAAAACACGAAGAACAAACCCCCCTTATTTTCAGAGATCTATCCAAAAACGTAAGAATATTTCGAAAATAAGATCAAATAATGCTCCAAATCTGACAAAATTGACTGATACAACCATGCTCTGATACCAATTGTAAGTCCCTAATTTGCCTGTGTATCAATCAGATCTGTTTGATGGTGCGGAATCCCAATCAAACGGATGATGTCAAATAAAATAGAAGAGAAGGAGAAGAAGAATAATATGAATCTTGTTTGAATTGATTAGAATGAAGTTCCTTTACATAAGATTCACACAGTTACACACATACGCTCCTTTCTCTCTCTCTGGCCGTACACTCCTTCTATTTCATCAATCTCTACTCCTTACCCTAACACCTATATATATATATATATATATATATATATATATATATATATATATATATATATATATATACAAGGGGATATGGGCTTGGTGAACATGGGCCGTAAATGGGTTTACGGCTATAAACACTGACCGTAAACCCCACCTGACCGTAAACTAGACTATAAGCTTATAAAATATTACATAAAAATATAATTGCCCAGAAAAGCAAAGTATAAAACATATTTTGACCCAACACTATCCACTTCCGCGAATCGATGATCTATTTGACCAACTTCAAGGCGCAAGCTATTTCTCCAAGATAGATCTACGATCTGGATACCATCAACTCACGGTTTGGGAAAAGGATATCCCCAAAACCGCTTTCTGAACTCGTTATGGACATTATGAATTTGTCGTAATGCCCTTCGGTCTAATGAAATGCCCCTGCCGCATTCATGGACCTAATGAATCGAATCTGCCGACCATTCCTCGACAACTTTGTCATCGTTTTCATTGACGACATTCTAGTTTGCTCTCGAAACGAAGAGGAGCACGACCAACATCTTCGACAAATCCTAGAAATCCTGCGAACCGAGAAGCTATACGTAAAACTCTCTAAGTGTGAGTTCTGGCTTCGCAGTGTGAACTTCTTGGGTCATGTTGTTAGTCAAGAAGGGATACACGTGGATCCTTCTAAGTTCAAATCCATTGAAGGATGGGCGACCCCAACGACACCCACATAAATTCGTTAATTTTTAGGTCTATCAGGCTATTACAAGAGGTTCATTCAAAACTTCTCTAAGACCGCCAAGCCACTTACCATGCTTACACAAAAGGGTGTACCTTTCAAATGGACAGATAAGTAAGAGGTTGCACTCCGAACTCTGAAGCGAGCACTCTGCAGTGCACCGATACTATCACTGCCAGAAGGAACGGAGGACTTTGTAGTTTACAGCGATGCGTCGAATCAGGGTTTAGTTTGCGTACTCATGCAATGTGGGAAGGTGATAGCTTATGCATCCCAACAACTAAAGACACATGAGGTGAACTATACGAACCATGATCTAGAATTGGGAGCTGTGATCTTCGCCTTGAAAATTTGGAGGCACTACCTTTATGGTACAAAGTGCACCATTTTTACGGACCACAAGAGTCTCCAACATATCCTAAATCAAAAAGAGTTGAACATGAGGCAACGAAGGTGGGTTGAGCTACTAAACGATTATGAGTGTGAAATCAAGTACCACCCAGGCAAGGCTAACGTGGTAGTTGATGCCTTAAGTCGGAAAGAATACTCAAATCATCGTGTAAAGACTCTCTCCATAACCATTCAATCCCACCCGACCTCCCAAATCAGAGCAGCCTAGTTTGAAGCCATGAAGACGGAAAACAAAGCAAGTGAAGCGTTACGAGGGATGGAAAAGAATTTCGAAGTGAAGGAGGACGAGCCATATTATTTTATGAACCGCATTTGGATCCCTAAACTTGGGGGATTCAGAGAAGTGGTCATGGATAAAGCCCACAAGACGCGATACTCCATCCATCCGGGTTCAGACAAAATGTACTTGGATATCAAGCAACATTATTGGTGGCCCAACATGAAGGCAGAGATTGCCACCTATGTTAGCAAATGCCTTACTTGCGTTAAAGTGAAGGTGGAATATCAGAAGCCCTCGGGATTATTACAGCAACCAGTAATTCCTGAGTGGAAATGGGAAAGAATTACTATGGACTTTGTGATCAAATTACCCAAGTCAATAGATGGATTGGACACCATATGGGTAATAGTCGACAGATTGACGAAATCCACTCATTTCCTGCCAATAAAAGAATCCTACAAGATGGAGAGGTTGACGAGGATATACATCAAGGAAATTGTGAGACTTCACAGAGTGACAGTACCTATCATCTTAGATAGAGATAGTAGATTCACTCCACGTTTTTGGCAATCACTTTAGAAAGCACTGGGAACACATCTCGACATGAGCACTGCTTATCACCCGCAAATGGATGGTCAAAGCGAACGAACCATTCAGACACTTGAAGACATGCTTCGTGCGTGTGTGATAGACTTTGGAAAGTCGTGGGACACCCACTTGCCCTTAATCGAATTCTCGTACAACAACAATTATCACTCGAGCATCAAAGTTGCTCCCTTCGAGGCGTTGTACGGATGTAAATGTAGATCACCGTTGTGTTGGGCTGAGGTAGGTGACACCCAGCTAGCAAGAGGACTGACACCAGGCAATGTGTTAACAGGACCGGAGATCATACATGAAACAACAGAGAAAATAGTTCAAATCAGAGCTCGACTACAAGCATCACGAGACCGACATAAGAGCTATGCTGATAAATGGCAAAAGCCCTTGGAGTTTCAAGTCGGGGATCGAGTGTTGTTAAAGGTATCTCCCTGGAAAGGGGTTACTCGTTTTGGAAAATGGGGAAAGCTGAACCCACGATACATTGGACCCTTAGAGATTCTTGCCCGAATCGGTCTAGTGGCTTACAGACTACAGTTACCTGCCGAGCTCAGCAGTGTACACCCCGTGTTCCATGTTTCCAATTTGAAAAAGTGTTTATCTGACGAAACCCTCGTCATTCCACTTGAAGAAATAGAAATTAACGAGAATCTCCTGTTCGTCGAAGAACCAGTCGAAATCATGGACAGGGAGGTGAAGCATACTAAGCAAAGTCGCATTCCAATTGTGAAGGTACGGTGGAGCGCGAAGCGTGGGCCAGAATTCACATGGGAACGCGAAAACCAGATGAAGCAGAAGTACCCTCACCTATTCTCGCATTCTTGAATCTAGATTTAGAAAGAATTTCGGGACGAAATTCCCTCTAACGGGTGGATGATGTCACAACTAGGAATTCTATATCATGTAACAACAATGATGATAACATTTGTGAACCAAAAATGTGAAAGCACGTATGATGCTTATTCAATAAACAACAAATTTTCCATCAAACACTCTATGCAAGCACTTCAAATAGTCAACAAATAATTGGAAACCTTAGAAATCCCGGTTTAAGTCCATTATGGACTAGGATTTCCTTATTGTACCTAATGGGCCAATAAGCTTCCAAGTTGACTATTTTGGTGTGACAACCCCAAATCTATCCCCGTTGCAAACCCCATTTTCACTAACGGAATGCGTCACTATACGCTATTTTATGTAATATTTGGAATCGTCAATATCCGAATATCTAATTATATGCATGTCTTAATATCATCATAAGAAATATAACTCGTACGTGTTAACCCCGTTTAACCTAATAGAGTTGTATTACTTTTTCAACCACTTCACCCGGGTAAAAAGTTTTAACCCAATTAACTTTAAACATCGGGTAGCCGTGTATCGGGTGCGATACCCGAGACATATGAAATGGGTGTGCACAACATTTTAATACTCTTTTACCACACACCCACTTTCTCTCTCTACTTTCTCTCTCTAGACTCGAAATCGGCCCCGATTCCGCTAATTTCCGACTTCCAAACGTAAGTACTCATCCTCTATCTTAATCTAGTCATGCTTCATTGAATTTAGGGTCCAAAATCATAGAAATCAAGGACCATAAAGGAGTTTACGGCCTAAGAAGCTCCTTAGGCCGTAAACCCCCAAAATCATGCCAAAGATCAAGTTTTTCCTTCTTTTAAGCTAGTATACTAATTAAGGCATATATCTAGAAGATTTTGGACACCAAAACACAAGGATTTGACATGTAAAAAGGAGTTTACGGCCCAAGCTTGTGCTTAGGCCGTAAACACCTCAAACACCCCCATAAATCTATGTTTAAAGCCCCAAAAACTCTTCTAAGATGTTTGGTAAATTAGACTTGACTCCAAGGAACACTTAAATGCATCAAACAACTCCATTTGAGGACAAAATGAGGAGTTTACGGCCTAGCTTAAGCTTGGGCCGTAAACACCCAAAAATTGGTGTCAAACAAGTCCCTAAACTACTCTAGTGCTTGTAAGGAATTTAGCTAAGGCCTTTGGAGGTGTGTTGTACCACTAAACTTCACATTTGGATACAAAATGAAGAGTTTACGGCCAAGGATGTTCTTGGGCCGTAAACTCCCCAAAAGTTGATGCCAAATTGTCCCAAAACTCATTATAGGGCCTTCTAGGATTTATCTAAGGTGTATGAGACCATGTTGTACCATTAAAACATACATCTTGAAGGATTTATTGGAGTTTACGGCCCAAGAACAAGTCTTGGCCGTAAACTCCCCAAAAATGTCACAAATTATGATGTTTAATCCTTCCCTATTAGTCCAAGACACATACCATTAAATTAAGGAAGTGAAATAAGGCCCTAATCATACATTTTGGAGTGTCACAAGAGTTTACGGCCAAGCCTAGGGGCTTACGGCCGTAAACTCCCAAAGGATGGCCTTTGGGCCATAAACTCCTAGGGAGTGAGCTCATGGACCCTCCCGTAAATCATTCATGACCTTGTACCACTCCCGGGAACCCTTTCTAGGCCTTAAAACCCCGAAAACGATGCTAGAATGTCCAAATACTATAATGAAAAGCATAAGATGATTAACTTCTTGTAAAATACATATTTCATATGACATTAGGGGTCCTAAAAGGTGCTCAAGTGGTTAATTGGTACCAAACGCTCAATCGACACTTTTACCCGATTTACCCGATTCACCCGATTTCCGCGATTTCAGGTGAGTTCATACCCCTTAATGAACCTTTCAAATGTTTTAAATGTTTTAGGGGGGAGATACAAGTTGCTTACAAATGTTTATGTAAAGTTTTACAGAACAAATTCCGCATTACGAGGATTAATCACATGTGATTCACTACCCTTAGTTCAAATCACATGTGATTTGTCCTTATGCCTTATAAACGGGTTTCACCCTTTTCAAACTATTTTAAACAGTGAATCAGAATTTTAATGTTCTTTTGGAAAAATATTTTTATTAAATCAATTTACTTATGAAATGTAACCACTCTGATATATTTATATAAGTAAGACTTGGAGGACTTAGGACCGATATCTCGCCTTATTTCCTGTTCTTGTTTGATTGTGGGCTTAGGGTAGTGGCTATCTGTCCGAATGTCGTTGATTTCTTAGTTATATAATCTATATATCAGTATAGGATACGAATGTTACTGCTTTCACATAATGCTAAAGTCACCAACATGCCAAGAACCATCCCCACTAAGATAACTATAATAGGTATAGTTACGGTTGCTACAGCTACTACTCGCTAAAGTCATTACTATCTACACTATAATACTCACTATTACTAGACGATACACTAGTAAGGGAATACACTATGATCAATACTAAAAGACTACTACACTATAACAATAGAGAAAACACTAAACAAACAATAATACACTAACCCGCTACGAGATACTCTATTCGCTACCCACTACGCCCGGAGTTTTCCAGCAGGAAGACAACTCTACATGTATAGATCTATACGGGGCAGACGCTATTACATCCCGACTGTTAATCTCAGTCCGCGCCGTGCAGGCCCAGGGATGCCATGACTTCACTATACTGTGCATGACTGGGAAGGTCATGGGATCCTCTATTATCCTCACTATTAGTAATATACAAGGAATACTCTACAACTACTCTAAAATACTACACTAAATGCTAAACCACACCTCGAAGTAAGTAAGTATCTATCACTAAAAGAAGCTTGTACCTCTATCACTGATTACAGGCTTAACCTATTCTATCACAATTATTGTTTGGAGATTTCTCAATATACGTTTACAATAAGCTGTTTCAAAGAAATGAAGAATGCATATTTCTTACAAATTGTCACTCACAATGTATTTTCTGGAAAACACGAGATTTTTCTAAGTTTTTACTGCTTCAGAATTTAAATGACGCATTTTTCGTACTAATGCTTTGTATACAAAACTCACACTAAATTCTTATGAACTCACCAGCTTTATGTTGATAATCGTTTTCAAAATAACTTGTATCTTCAGGTCAAAGATAGACAGGTACAGACGCAACATTTTGGAGAAGGTGGAGCACACAAGACCCATCTCTTATTTTTGATTTACTTTTGGGTGACTGTTAAACATTACAAAACACACTTGTAATTAAATTCACTATGTAAATGCAATGGTTGTATGTTTCTTGTTTTTACTATTATGCAATTGTGATGATACTGTTCACTACGTCATCCACCCCGAAACGTATTCCGCCGTTATTGGTTTTGGGGTGTGACATTTGGGCTTAGAACTCTTAAATGGGCTCTAATTGGACCCACTTCCATTTATTTTAACATTTTGGGCTATATTGGGCCTAGAATGAAATAAAATACCCTAATGGACCTTATTGGGCCATAACTAATCTAATTAGCCCTAATGGGCCATAAAAACTCATACTTGATGAATATTGGGCCGTGAATTTCTCTAAAAGGGCCAATGGGCCGAAAATCATCAAAATGGGCCCATGATATGGACTTAAGAACAAAAGGGCCCAAAATCTTTCCTTCTTCTCTCTTTCTCGGCCCAAGAACAAAAAAAAGAGAATAATAAGGGTTGACTTCTATGTGCCACCTTTCTATTATACACCAAATAAACATGCATGGTCCAACATACATCCAAGACCAATCTCATGTTCCCATGCACTCATCTCACTCTTCCCCTCTCTCCTCTTATTTCGGCCGAGACCATCACACACACCCACACTCTTCCAAATTCTCTCAACCACTCACAAGAATACTCTACATTTCCTCTCTAATTTTCGAGAGTTTTCACATCTTCAAGAAGAGTTTCATCATCAAAAATCATCAATTCATGGTAATTCCTACCACACTTAAGTTGTATAACTTCATTTTCATGTTAGATCACTCATTCTAATTAAGTTTTTCATTATCTACTCCTTAGAAGCTTCTTAAGTTCGAAATCAACCCAAGAAAGCTTGCTAGGGCTGAAAATAGCATCAAACTTCTTTCATTTCTTCTTCAAAACCGAGATCCACAAGAAAAGGTGAGTTCATACCCTTCTATTTTCGGTTTTCACATGTTTTATGGGGGAGAATACAAGTAAAATGTGTAGATCTATGTGTATGTGCATGTTATGTGTGATATCATGTGTTTATGTGGTAGATGTGTAACAAAAAGAATAGAAATTCGAGACCTTTGGCTCTAAGAGGAAGATAAACATGATCTAAGAAGTATTACACTAAAACAAGTCAAGAAAAATTACCCTCTAAGATTAAAATATACATATTGCAACATAAAACCCATTTTTGGGCTAAAATTGTCAAACAAACAAAAGTTGGGTTGAAAAATTGCTATTCACGGTTTTCTCAAGGATTAAAAGAGTCAAAACAGTAAAAATAAGTGTTTTTATGAATATCATACTATTTTAAGGGCTAGAAGTGTAAATTGTAGCTTAATGGGCAAAATTTGGGCTTTTCGACCCATTAAGCCATAACTTGCGAAAATCTCAACTTTCATGGGGGTGAAATGATAAACTTCTCAAAACAAGGGGTAAAAAGGGTAAATAAAACTATTTCAGGGGTTAAAATGATGTATTTTCCAAACAAGGATAAAAAATGTAAACTTTTTGGATTTTGGGCCAAAATTGTAAAAGTTGCAAAAAGTTTGAGCTTTAACTGAAAAACACTTTTTTGGAAGGGATGAAACTGATAAAATTAAAATTTAAGCTAAAATCATCACTTAAACAAAGTCTATGGGTCAAAAATGACAAGAAAATGGTTTTAGGGCCTAAAATGTTTTTTTTTTTTTTATATATATATTTAAGGGACTAAAATTGTCATTTTTATTAAAGAAGGGCTGAAAAGGTCAAACCAATATTTTGAGTCAATTATTTATTATTAAGATATTTGGGTTAAAAATACCAAACCACAACTTATGAAAAATGAAAAGATGAATATACATAAATTTCCAAATATCGTTATAAACGACCGACCGGTCTCGTACCGATACAAATTTAACAATTGTTCAATCAAACATTCCTACAACTATACTATACCTAAAACAACTAAATATTCAAATCGTTGGGTTGAAAGTCTCCAATCATGCTTATTGGGCTTTCGTGACCCATTAACATAACTTTTGGGCCCAACGATAAAAGTAAATGTTTATTGGGCCTCCAGCAACCCGATTACATACTTAAGGGACCCTCAATGGCTTTTATGTGCTATTGGACCCCACTGGTCCATTAACATTGCTAGTAAGGTCTAAATAAATCATATGCGAAATAGAGCAACGCGTCTGTCGCATACTCGACAGTCTTGAATAACAAATGTGATTAGTAGGATCTCGTGGTCCTCTTCTTCTCGTCTGTTGGGCTCACTATCAATTCAAGTAATCAAATACAGGTCGATAATCAATAGTAAACAAATTGAGTTGGGATTTAGTGAGTAATAACGGGTGGCACCAACATGTGTTGGTCGTCTGTAGTTATAATCAAATCTCCTAGAGGGAGAGCGAGAGTTTGTGTATAGATCTATACGGGGGTGACTCCCCCACACCTCAACTGTTCGCTACAGTTAGACTCGGCCAGTCTAGGGTGACAAAATCTTAAAATCAATTCTGGCATTCACCAGAGTGCCAAGACAGACGAACTAGTCATTATAATGCATGGTTATAATGACTCACATAAATAAATCCAATACTAATCAAGTAATCAAGATAAATCAAAATCATTCAAGGGATGGGATAACAATACGAACAATTATACGATATTTTTCTTTATATTCGGAAAACATTGGGTTTTTCCGGGGAAGTTCAACATTTTTCACTGGTACTTTTAATACTAAGTGTTTCAGTTATACATGTTTTGAAATCATGATGCATATATTTACGGATCTTCACACTTTTATACTATTGGATTAGTGTCTAAGTTCATAACTATTTTGGTATGTACTTGACCCGACTATGAGCATGATCCTTTTGGGTTGCGTTCACCATAACAATATGTAGGATGAATTAAGGAGAGAAAGGTTTAAATATGATTTATTAATATATTATGAGAATAATATATTAAAGGAGAAATCATATTGTTTAATTAATATTAGTCAAGAATTAATTTTGTGGCTAAAAGAGATTAATTAAACTTAGGGGACTTGATTTGTAATTATAAGATAATTGCAATTGGACTATGGATTAGCTAAATAATATAGGTTGGACAAATTCTATGGGAAGCCCATTAAGAATTCGTCCAAGGGATATGTTAAAGGAGTCCATGGGCTGCTTAGGGCTTAAGCAGCCAGATTAGGGTTTCCTAGTTGTAAACCCTAATAGCCTACATGTATATCAAGGACCCTTATGCACCAAAAACGTGGTGAACACTTGGATTAGGGTTTCCAACCGTTTTTGGTGCCTCCCCTCTCTTCTCTTCTTCATCTTGTTGCTTAGTGGTGTTTGTGACTCCATTAGAGGTGCAACACTAGAGGCACTAAGCTTTCTGAAGCTAATGATTGATTGTTATTGCTATATAACAATCAAAGGTCAGATCTTAACCCTATTTTATGTTAATATGATTAATTGTATGCTAGATCTAGGGTTTATAGCTTTGGATATTCAATTGCATGTTCATTAGACAAACTAGATCCAAAAGCTATTAGGGTTTGCATGCACACCATAGGATTGATGTATTGCTCAAAACCCATCATATATAAACAATGGTCTTTCCAGAAAATATCAGATTTTCTGGGTTGTTTTCTTACAAACTACACAAAACATTTTCATATCAAACCTGCTTATGAACTCACCAACATTCCATATGTTGACCGTTTTCAAAATAACTTGTATTCTCAGGTAACAGGTAAGCTGCGGAGTAGTACCAAGTTATGTTAGGGTGTTGTGCTTTTGAAAACTATCAAACAATTTATGTTATGGATTTGTAATGTTAAAACAATGTACTTGATGTGAACAAAGCCAGTTGTAATATATTGACGCATGGTGATGCTTATGTTATGATTCATGTATAATCATTGTGATGATATTCAAATTTAGTCACGTGAGCCCTCAGACGTTTCCACCGTCTGGTACGGGGGTGTGACAGTAAGATATCATGGGAGGAATTCCTTATGCAATTGAAGAGATAATATTTCTCTAAGCAAGACCTTTTGGAGATTAACAATAAATTCCAGAATCTGAAAGGAGCAAGATTAGTGTAAACAAGTATGTTGTAAGTTTTACATAGAAGATGAAGTTAGTTCCTTACTTAGTTCCAACCGAACTCTCAAAGAACAAGTTTACTAGTAGACTACCAACAAATTTTGGTCTGACGGTGAAGCTTGCAACCACTTTGAAATCTGACATTTAGGAAGCTAAGATTGTTGAGACCCAAATAAGAGAGAAGGGTCTGGAGAGAGCTGAGTCAGGAGAAAAGAGGAAGTTTAAAGGGTCTTCAACATCCAACAAGAAGAGCATATTTTCAAATTTTGGCCCCAATAACAAGAGGTTTGGGGGTAACACTAAAGCAAAATGGTGCAAGAAGTACAAGAAGAAGCACTCTGGGAGATGTAGTAAGGAGGTGACGCACTACAAGTATAGAAGAACTAGCCATTACTCCAACGAATGTACATTCAACAAGAGAGTGTGTTATGGCTGTGGAGAGGATGGACATATTCCGAAGGATTTTCCGAATAAGAAGAAGGCTAAAAAGCCAAATGTGCCACCTAAGTCAATGGTGAAAGAATTCCAAATGACTCTGGAAGCAACAAAGGAAGAAGTGAATGTCACTTCACGTACTTTTCTAGTAAATGAATTGCCTGCCAATATATTAATTGATTTTGGAGCTAATTACTCCTTTATTTCGCATAATTTTGGTAGAAGACTAGCGTTGCTTGTAGATAGACTTGATAGTGCTCTAGTAGTAGAAGCTGCAAGTGGCAAGTTTGTACTTGTTAGTGAATGGATGAAGAACATCGTCATTAAATTGAATGGGAATAAGTTTCAGGAGGTATTATTTCCCATTGAGTTAAAAATATTCTACATAGTGTTAGGAATGGATTAGCTTAGTACGAACGCCGTCAAAATACTATCAAAGAAGAAGATAGTGAGAGTGAACCTTCCTAGAAGAGAGCTATTTTTTGGTGTACGGGGACAAACTCAGAGTAAATTCTGGAATCATCTTGATGATGAAAGCCAGAAAGTGTTCGGCCAAAGGATGTACATGATATCTAGCATTTGTAATCAATGAGAAGAAGGAAAATAAGGAGATACAGAGAATACCAGTGGTGTGTGACTTTCTTGAAGTCTTTCTCAAAAATATTCCTGGACTGCCTCCTGATAGACAAGTAGAGTTTGAAATAGACTTGTCTCCAGGAACCACATTGATAGCAAAATCATCATACTGATTAGTACCAAAGGAGATGAAGGAACTTGTGATGCAACTTTAGGAGTTGTTGGACAAAGGTTTCATCAGACCTAGTCCTTCACCCTAGGGAGCTCCGATGTTATCCGTGAAGATGAAAGATGGGAGCATGAGGTCATGTATTTATTATAAAGAGCTGAGTAAAGTACGGTAAAGAATAAATCCAGATTGCCTAAGATTGATGACCTGTTTGATTAGCTGCAAGGCACAAGCTACTTTTCAAAGATTGGTCTCAAGTTAGGGTATAACCAATTGAAGGTAAGAGAGAAGGATATTGAGAAAACTATGTTCAGAACGAGATATGGACATTACAAGTTTTTGGTTTTGTCATTCGGACTAACCAATGCTCCAACATTATTTATGGATCTGATGAATAGGGTTTGTAAACGTTTCCTTGATAGATCTGTAATAGTGCTCATCGACGAAATTTTGATTTACTTGAACAGCCAACAAGAGCATGGAAAGCATTTGTAAGAAGTGTTAGGAGTCCTGAAGAAAGAGAAGTTGTATGCAAAGTTCTCCAAATGTGTTTTTTGGATCTGAGAGGTGCAATTCTTGGGCCATGTGGTTAACCAAGAAGGCATAATGGTTGACCCAACCAAAATTGAAGCCATAATGAAGTGGGAAGTGGGAACAACCAAAAGTTCCACAGAGGTTCATAGTTTTCTGGGATTAGATGGATATTAAAGAAGGTTTATCCAAGGATTTTCTACAATAGTTGCTCCAATGACAACATTGATCCACAAAGGAGACACCTACACATGGAGTGGAAGCACGAAAAAGCTTTCAAGAAGCTAAAAAGTGATTGTGTGAAGCACCGATCCTTGCTTTACCCGACGGAGTTAAAGACTTTGCAATTTATAGTGCTGCATCTGGATTTGGGTTAGGTTGCGTTCTTACCTAGAGAGATAAAGTGATAGCATATGTATCCAAACAATTGAAAGATCACGAGAAGAACTACCCCACTCATGATTTGGAGTTGGCAGCGGTGGTTTTTGCGTTAAATATACGGAGACATTATCTTTATGGCACTAAATATAAGCTTTTCACCAATCATAAGAGTTTGCAGTATCTCTTTAATTAGAAGGATTTGAACATGAGACAAAGATGTTGACTAGAATTACTCATGGACTATGATTGTGAGATACTTTACCACCTTGGTAAGGTGAATTTCGTGCAGATGCTTTGAGTAGAAAAATAAACCTAGAGAGGAAAAGGCCAAGAGCATTGGGAGTTAAAATTGTCTCGAAAATTGTAGAAAGTATCAAGAAAGCTTAGGAAGATGCTTTGAAATAAGATAACCAAAAGGAAGAATGTTTGGGCAAAACATTAGTGTTCAGAACAAACAGTCAAGGATTGAAGGTGATCCAAAACAGAATTTGGATGCCTAAGATGGGAGGAATGATGGATATTCTTTTGGAAGATGCTCACAAGACCATGTATGCTATTCATCTAGGCAACACCATGATGTATAAGGATCTGAAACCTTATTACCGACGGCTGACAATGAAGCTTGATGTTGCTAAGTATGTGGCTAAGTGTGTAACCTGTGAAAGAGTTAAAGCGCAACATCAGAAACTGTAACATCTTATTTATTAAATAAATAAATAGATAAAATTGATTAACGAATATTCGCCCTAAATCCATATTATTTAGTGGAGTGTTGGTTTTAGGGAGCCGAATGTTATAATTTGGATTATCGGGGGTTAAAGTGTAATTTCGGGACTTATTTTGTAAAAAAATTTAGAAGACAGGCTGTGTTTGGTATCATTTGGACTTAATATGAAAGGATTTTGGATGGCTGGGGCTAAAAGGGTCAATTATGTACCTAAGTGGACAAGGATTTGTCATGGAGGGGCTATATGGTAACTTCTTGGACTTGAATTGTTATGAATCTTGGATTCTAGGGGCTGCTTTGTAAATTTAGCCTTAAATTGAAAAAGATCTCATGGGGAGGGACTAAATGTGTTAAGTGTTCATTATTTTTGAATGGACCGGGACTTTAAACCCGTCACCTCCCATTCTCATTGTTAGGATGCAAAGTCATGCTTGGATGTAATGTTTTAGGCTTTCCTCTTTGTATGTGTAAGTGGGTTGAGTCTTTTCCTATAAATAGGAAGTGAGTGACTCCCATTATGTAAGAGTCCATTTTGGAGTGTTAGACTAGAGAAAGAAATTGTATACAAACCCATTTGTATAATCTTTCTAGATCTAATAAGAGCTTACAAAGATTTATTTACTCCTTGTGTTCTTGATTTTGTATGATGAATCACTAGATCTTTCCTAATTCCGCACATGCCATCATAATCAACACCACTATAATTGGTATCAGAGCGGGTGTTTTTGATTTCATCAAGAATTGATCCTTGGGGCTTTCTTGATTTGGTGATTCATTTTATGATCTTGGATCTTCGTGTTTTAGAGAGTTTTTGGATTCTAGAAATCGAATTCATCTTTGATTCTATTCATAATTCGATTTTCTTCACTAGAATTCAAGTGATTTTTGCTTTCTCTCTCTAGAAAACCCATTCATAATCACTTTCTCTCTCTAGAAATCTTCAAGTTCTAGTGATAAAAAATGACGGTTTACTTGGAGCATGCTTCTTGGATTGTGATCGTTAAAGATGTCAAATACAAAATCGGTTTAGAACAATTCATTGGATTAATATTGAAAGGCTTAATGATTTCATGGGATACTTTGATTTCTGATGGAGGTTTGAAGGATGATCATGGAGGATTGATTTTTCAACCACTTTCAAAGATTGAATGCTTGACTAAAGTTTGCCATAACCTGAAGAATGAGAGAGATAAAAAGGAAAGAAAGGAAAAAGAATTGTTTGATGAGTATTTCATTTCTCTTGTTGAAAACCCAAGTGATCTTCATGCTCTTATGTTTGTTGAAGATGTTCTTGATGATCATCATGTTCTTGATGTTCAAGAAAAAGGAGTTCAAGTTTATTCTCATGATGAAAAAGTTTTTTGCTCGATTGGAGTTCAAACCGATGATAATTTTGTGTTCTTGTGATTCGTTTGAATGAATGATTCCTTATCGGAAGCCGGTGGTTCAAGAAATTCACAAATATCAAACTCCAAAAGATTTGATTCAAACTCAAAATGTTCATGTTGTTGAAAGTGGGTTTGCTCATGAAGTCAAGTCTTCAAGATGCAAAAAGACGAGAAAGAAAAAGAAGAAGAAGATGAATCGGAAGAATAAGCGGGTTTACTCACAAAAATCGTCATATGTTGTGAAGCCGAAATCCGTGAAGCAAATTTGGGTTCCAAAGCAACAATCTCCAAGTGTTGAATTGAATTTGAAGTCAAAACCCAAATGTGTTGGTAGTTCTTTTGAAGATGTTCTTGGATCGACGAAGAACACGAAGAACGAGTTGTACATCTCGCATGGTGGGTGGTACAATGTTCAATTTGGAGATTTTCTCATTCTGACAAAAGAACCAAGATCTTCCAAATTTGATTCGTTTGTTGAAAACGGAACTCGATTCGTCAAAAAGGTAACTCAAATTCTCAAATGGATTCCAAAACATCCATGATTTCGATTCGTGCTTTGCGTTTTTCAATTTTGATCGATTTGTCTCATTGGATCTAATCAGTTTCAAACCCCATTGATGATCCAATACATTTTTTTTAAGATTAAAGCCCAAATCTCAACACAATTTGTAAGCCTTTTATTGTTAATTTCAAGTCCAAACAAAATTGATCCAAATTTCTTATTTGTTACAATTCACGAAAAATCAAGCCCAAAATTTCACTGTTACTGTTCATAGATCCGATGACTGAGCCCAAATCAAAGCAAATATTAGATCCACTCACTGTTCATTTGTTTTATTCTTGTTTTTGTGTTCATCGTTCTTGAATTCAACTTTCACTTCCTCGTTCATAATAATCGATTCAAGTTGATCGATATTTTTTTTTCTCAATCGTTTGTTTTGAGTATCAAATGCTTGATTGAAACTTTTTTGTCGAACTAATTTTACTGATGTTGATTTCGATTTTGAAAGTTCGTATTGCTTGGATGATTGTTGAATCTTAATTTGAGTCTTAGTCGAAACTGAAGCTGTTATCAATGGTATTAAGTTCAAGTCAAGTATTAAGTTTGAATGATAATACATGTTCACGTTAGGATCGATCTGTGATTGTTCTCTTGGAATCGATTCAAAAGAGAAGTCAAACTTGAAAAAGTCAAAATCAGACTTTCAAGTGTTGATCCAAGGGATTAAAGTCTTGATGTTTCGTTGGGTTTGATATTGGTGTCAAAAAGCGAAGTCGTTGTTCACTAGAAATTGTTTGGTGAATCAATCAGGTTGATGACGATTTGAAGGTTGGTGAATCGAATCGACTTGGAAGATGCTGTTCGCAAGTTTAATTTTTGCGAGTTCGATTGATGATTGGGAGTCGATGGAACATGCTTAGGGTGAATGAAAAACGAATCACTTTGAGTCTGGGTGTGATTTTGTGTTGACGAAACGATTTTGGAGTTGCGAATTTGATTTTGAAAATCGATTGCTTGGTTTGAAGTCAAAAGCGATTGTTGATGTAAGGAAAACGCGAAGTATGGAATTTGTTTTGAGGAAGAAGAACTGTGATTTGTTCAAATTAACTGATTTTGAGGAAATCGATTGCTTGGATTTTGCATATGAGTGAATGCGAAATTTTTTTTAGCAAAGACAGTGAATTTCAAAAGCAGTTCACATTTAAGGTCAAACCGGATTCGCATTTGTGTAAATCAAAATTCAAAATGCGAAGGAGATAATGATTCGCATTATATGAGAAAATGAAAATGCGAATGGTTGAAGAAGATCATTGTTTTGTGTTCGCATGGGTGTAAGATGCGAAGTCTTTTACTGTGAAACATTCGTGAATTGGGGAAGAAAACAGAAGTTTCGAAAAGAGTCCCTGCAGTTTTGCATTTTTGGAAGTAAATACCCAACTTCGCAATAAGCTGAGAAATTGCAAAATTTTCAGTTCTGGTCCCTGCAGTTTATGCGAATTTACGCTTTATGCTCGGTTTCGCAAATGGGCTAGAGTTTCGCATATTTGACTGTTTTAGGCGCAACGGGTCCCTGCATGTTTCAGAAAGTGTGAATTTCTACCCGGTTTTTGAAAAATTTTCCAACTTTCACCCAAAAAATCAAAATTTTTCATAAATTGAAAATTTTTATGGCTTTTTCGTGATTGTTTTTCCGTGCAAGATTTTTAGTGATTCATTTTTGGTACACATCAAGGGGGAGTATTGTGAAGACTATTCCTCGGGCGCTTCTCATCCTTAGTGGGTTTTATAATCATTTTTTGATTATAAAAAGGGGGAGAATGATGGGTATTCGAAGCTTCTCGGGTTTATCGAATATTCATTTGCGTATTTGAAGACCGGTGTTACTTCGAGGGGGAGTTTGGTCTTGATCGCGCTAGCTCGTTGGAGATTAAAGCCGGACATCCAATCCTAACTTTGAGGGGGAGAATGTTAGGGTGCAAAGTCATGCTTGGATGTAATGTTTTAGGCTTTCCTCTTTGTATGTGTAAATGGATTGAGTCTTTTCCTATAAATAGGAAGTGAGTGACTCCCATTATTTAAGATTCCATTTTGGAGTGTTAGACTAGAGAGAGAAATTGTATACAAACCCATTTGTATAATCTTTCTAGATCTAATAAGAGCTTACAAAGATTTATTTACTCCTTGTGTTCTTGATTTTGTATGATGAATCACTAGATCTTTCCTAATTCCGCACATGCCATCATAATCAACACCACTATACTCATTCAGACCTTAACCCTACTTCACTATTCTCATCCGCCATCATACCATCCCATATCCTCCAGCCGCCGCCCCTCCACCATTGAATCCGGAAGCCGCCAAATTTTACCTTACCGATGAAGACGAAGAGCCACGAACCAATGCGTGTTAGTCGGGAAAAACGGGAGAGTAAGCAAGTTGGGTCGCCGACCTTCTCCTTCTCCATTTATTTTCCAGTTTCCACCGTTGCGCCATCGCTATTCTTGGCTGATGACGCGCCGCTATTGTCCCCTACAGTGGTTTTCTGCCGTGTTCAGTCGCCACCATAGCTCCAAGTGGTCATCTATTGCTCCGCTTCCGGCCCCACGCGACTTTTCTACTTTATTGGCTGCTCCGGTCAACATCCGCCACCCCGAGGGAGGCTGTTGTATGCGTTTCATCCGAGTATCGCAAGTATATGTATGTATCTGGTGTGCTGTTCATAGTGGGTGAGCTCGTTTGGCCAGAAAAACCCTGAGAAGACAACCATGGCTGCCGACCATGGTGGCTGCCGCATCTATTTTTGTTCTGCCACCACCAACCACAGTGTGGTGGTGGCTATGTGTGTGTTACATTAAGTGTGTATTTATTTGATATATTAAGTTGTGTAATTGGATTTTTGGCCGGAAAAACCTGTCACCACCACCTCACGTCGCGATGCTGCCGCCACCAGCTGCCACTGTGGGTGTCTATGTGCTGTTGTGTATGATTAGACTACTTCTTGAGATGTTTTGATGTGTTTTGATTTAGAATCATAATCACCACCACCACGAGGTAGTGTCCGCCACCGTGTGTCGCCGTTGACCACCACTACCCGAGGTGGTAGTGGGTGGTGCCTGACTTATCGAACCCTAATTGACCTAGTGAAACCCTAATTTGACCCAAAACTTCACAAATTGACTAATTGGAATGCTATTGGGTTGGAAACCCTAATTTTGGAAATGTGAGATTAGGAATTGTCGACACCCGCATTTGGACTGTTAGATTGGATTTTTTAATTATGTCCGACTAAATCATATGAATGGCCTAGTAGATTGATAGACTTAATGGATTAAGTCCTTAATGGGTTAATTAAGAAGCACTTAACCCTAATCGTCATTTTATGTGAAAAACTCTAATTGGGTTTTGGTTCTTGTTGGGCCATTTATTGGACTAAGCTATTGTGAGCCTTTGTGCGCCAATTGGGAACATGTTTATGGAGTAAGGAAATTATTCGGCTTTAGGATAAGTCCCATTAGAGAGGCTTGGGCCCAATTTGGAAAACTAGGCCATAAGTGGGCCATAATTAGGCCTTGATGATTATGAGATATTGGACCATCAGAATGCCAATTGTTTGGACTAGAATAAATGGTTGGGCCTCAAGATAAGTCCATGTAGAGGTTTGGGCCCAATTTGGAAAATTGGGCCATATGTTGGGCCTTGGATGATTATTGGGATTTTGGGCTTTCAGAGTGTGTGTTTGAACTTTAGTTTTGGACCAAGTTAGGTTAAGGGTAAAATAGTCTGTTTACACCAAGCATGGACTTATGGTTATATATTGGAAACCAATTATTAATTGGGTGTTGTTTTAATGTTGACAGATCAGGAATCTGTCAACTAACAGCTAGAGTTTTATCTGCGGGACTTCAGCAGGGCGAGGTGAGTCTTCTCACCATACCAATGGGTCTAAGGCACCAAGGCTGGCCCATTTTGTGATATGTGATACACTTGTTGATATAGTGATATATGTGCTATGCTATTTTTTTTATGTGATGTTTGCATGAAAGACCATTGGGGGGGGGGGATGCCTGTGGCACTTGGATATAAGACCATGTGGGGGAGCCCATGACTTTCTAGGTAAAGACCATGGGGGGAGCCCATGGCACTTAGGTGTAAGACCATGTGGGGGAGCCCATGGTATCATGGAGTAAGATCCTCGGAGGAGCCCACGACATCCTTATATGTTTATATGCATTGTTTTTGTGATATGTGGTATACTAGTCATTTATGTGATATGTGGTATACTAGCTGTTTATGTGATGTGTGAAATGCTAGTTGTCTTTGTGATACTTGCATGAAAGACCATGGGGGGAGCCCATGACGCTTGGATGTCAGACCATGTGGGGGAGCCTATGACTTTCCAAGTAAAGACCATGAGGGGAGCCCATCGCACTTAGGTTTAAGACCATGTGGGGGAGCCCATGACATCCTGGAGTAAGACCCTGGGAGGAGCCCACGACATCCTTGTATGCTTATATGATTGATATGGCTTATGTGATTGATATGGTTTATGTAACTGTTATAGCCAGTATGGATTATGTGGTTATGTGGATTGTGTGGGGTATGCCCTGGGGAACTCACTAGGCTTCGTGCTTACAATTTTGTTTATGGTTTCATGTATCATCTGTTTGGAAAGAAAGGGACCGGATTGATCGTAGCGCACACACCCATGTTTTCCGCAATGATGATTTTGGGATGAACTTTGATAAATGTTTTATCAGCGATGTTTTGGAATGTTTGGAAAAATGATATCTACGTTTTGGCTATATTAAAAATGAAAATTTTACCCTTGGTTTTTGGGTCAATACAGAAACCATAAGGGAATTTTGAACGTTTACCAGTACCCATGGGTAAGTGGGAGGACATCACCATGGATTTTGTGACCAAATTGCCCAGAACAAAGGATGGTCATGACATGATTTGGGTAGTCATAGACCAATTAATGAAGAGTGCGCATTTCATAGCAGCCAATGAGAGATGGTTTGTGGAAAAGCTCACAAAAGTTTACATGAAAGAGATAGTGAAAGCTCACTGTGTTCCTTTGACAATTGCGTCAGACCGTGACAATCGTTTTTCTTCTCGATTTTGTAGGAGTCTACACGAAGATATGGGTACAAAGCTGTGTTTGAGTACTGCTTATCATCCGAAAACTGATGGTTAAAGTGAGAGGACGATTTAAACACTAGAAGATATACTGAGAGCTTGTACTTTGTATTTTATGGGTAATCGGGATGAGCATCTACCATTGGTGGAATTTTCCTACAATAATAGTTACCATTCGAGCATTAAGACGATACCTTATCAAGCCATGTACGGACAAAAGTGTTGTACGCTGTGTTGTTGGATTGCATTTGGAGAGAAGAAGTTTATGTAAATAAGAAGCGACAACCGATTATATTTGAAATTAGAGACCAAGTGTTGCTTAAAGTCTCTCCATGGAAGGGACTTATTAGATTCAGAAGGCGAGGTAAGCTGAGTCTAAGTTCCATTGGACCTCCAAAGTTCTTCAGAGAATTGGAAACCAAGCCTACAAGCTTGAGTTGGCAGAAGAACTGGAAGGTATTAATAACACTTTTCATGAGTGTTATTTGAGGAAGTTGACGGGAGAAGTTACTGATGTGATTCCACTTATGGAGATGAGGATTGATGAAAACAAAAAGGCTAATTGAAGAGACCGAAGTGATTTTTGAACGTAAGACAAAGAAGTTACGAAGTAAGATGGTTGAACTAGTGCTTGTGAGATGGAAATATACATCTGGGCCGAACCTCACCTGGGAGACACAAAGCGAAATGAGGAGTCGCTATCCAAATCTGTATGCTGATGCATCATTCTAGGGCAGAATCATGCTAAGGGGGAAAAGAATTGTAATGCCCGCCTTTCCCCCTAGGCATTAATAAGATGATATACTTGTAATGGTCAACAATTGTAACCTTTTTATGAAATAAATAAAGAGAATCATTGAGTATTATGTGTTTTATGTGTAGTTATATGTAGTATACGTGCTTAAAGCGATATAATAAAATAGAAATAAAATATGTGTCTTAAATAGAATAATAGATAGGCTGAATAACCTTGATGAAAGAAGAAGTAGTCACGATGAGGATTCCGAGGATATAAGGAACACTTAAATCTAATAAGTTATGCTTGTTTGAAATTTCGTGTTCATACCCGACGATATAAATAGATGAGAGTGTTATGATTTTTAAACAAACTTTAACAGTCTAATTCTGTTTAAAATATAACTTTAAAAATAAAGTGAGAATTCGCTTACGAAGTCTATATGAAAGTTGTAGATCTAACCGATAGCTACGCGTGGATATAAACAACGTTAAAAACAAAGTTCGCATGAAGAAATTACGAATTTTTGAAGGTTCCTGAGTGCACCTTGTGCAAAAAAGACGTGACACACATGTTTCTATAAGGGCCACATCACACCATGTAGAATCGAACACATGTCAGCACCTCAGCGGCCGACCAGAGCCAGGGGTGGCGTACACCTAGTCTGGGCGCAGCGTACAATGTGGATTTTCAGCTTATAAATACTAAATTCGCTCATTTGATCTGCACACCATTTACAAACTTCTCACTCGAGTTTCTCTTGATTTTAGCCAAATTTTCCTTTAATTTTTAGTATTTTGGCGAACCCTGAGGTCCCTGAGAGCCCGACATCTAGTATCTAGCAGGTCAGAGTTCTGCCAGCGCAATTTCTATACTTTTGTCAGGAAAATCTCTATAAGTTAAGTTAAACTCAACTTTATCTTAGTGTAATTTATATTTATATTCATAGTCCTTATTATGAATCTATAAATAAGATTTATCAGTAATTCCAAGTCGTTATACTGATTAATCTACTTACATGGATGATGTCTAGGCTGGATTTAGTGAGGTGTTTAAAATGAGATTTCCAAACAGTATACTCTATACACCAAACAGACCCTAACTAGTTGTTCATTATTTGATAGATCTTGATGTAGACATTGGGATTGTTGAGAAATCTAGACTATCATTGTTCATAAGAAATGATAAACTAACAGTACTTAGAGATAATTGAACCTAAGTCACGTCAAAGGAAAGGCTAAGTGCTGAAGCCAAGTGCTGCCCAACTTTCCAGTCATCAACTTTAACAAGTGAGTGCATAGTTACTTTCAGCTTACACATAGATATAAAATACCTAGATGATTAAATGCTATGTGTGCCTATTACCTGAATTACTTGATATTTGTGTTAAAAGAATTATATGATTTCTACTTGATTTAATCATATATGTATTTTCATATATTATATGAAATATATTGGTAGTGATGGGTGATGAAAATGATAATATGATGATGAGAGGACTTGACTATTGATGAAACCAGTCATCTAGTTGATTATAGATAACTGTCACAGACTATTCTAGACACTCCAGTGAAACACTGGAAGACTCTCAACCTCTAGGTGTTAATGAAATATTTGTTTATTTGATGTACTTTATCCCCCCATGGCTGCCTTATTAACATATATTGCTAAGGGAATCCCCCAAGCAATATTGTCTACTAGGATAGGTCTCTTGAGATCAGTATTTTAGGATTAGTATGTAAGAATAACGGGAATAGGTAATCAGGTAAAATATTTGATGTAAAATTATAATTAAAGAATTTAATTATTATGAGTTGAAAACTCTATATGCTCACCAGGCTCCCAAACCCGACCCACTTAGTTTCTTTTTATTATGGGTAGCAGTACGACAACACATGGATGTTACATCTGATGAGAGATTTATGTAGATGTAGGCCATTAATATAATAAGATGTTGTAAGGCCTACTCAGTTTCTTCGGAAATGCTTTGACAATGTTATTATAATGTTTTGGAAACAAATTTCGCATTAATTTTTATTGTCTGAAATAAATAAAGCATAAAAAAAGTTTTCAATTGGTCGTGAAAATGGGGACACCACAATAGACCCTTCAACCATCGATTGATTTCCGACCGATCGATACTTAGCTACCCACGAAATCAATTCGGTAGTGGTAAATTCTCATTCTTTTTTTGTCGCTCTTCGGAAAATAAGGAACTCATGATTCATTTTCTGAAACCTAAAAAGCTAAATCCCATTTTTCAATTCCCCCTATTTAACGATATATGCGTTGTACCAAGCATCAAAGATATTTAATGTCAAAAAACTAATCCCTATAGAATGGCATATTAAACATATATTTAGGCCTGACAATCGTGTCGTGTTCGGGTTGGCGTGTCGCGGGTTGGCGGGTAAAAATATGCCAACCCAAACACGACCCATTTAAATATACAGGTCACAGGTTGGCAGGTTTGGAAAATAAACCCATATATGACCCGCCAACCCCTTTATTTATATAGGTTCACAGGTTGGCAGGTTCGTGGGTCAGATTCCATAAATAAAATTGACAATTAAACATGAATAAATTCTTGATGGTTGATGCAAACATATACGAATTTTAGACACTTAAGTCTTAAACATCCAAATGAAAATTAAAAACATTCATAGAAACATGTTCAAACTAAACATTAATACAAACATAGATAATTCAAGTGCTAAAGTAATAGCCACAATTTCCATTTTTTTTCTCCCAAAAAACAAAGTCAATTCTCCAACACCATTTCAATACCTGATTTCGATCATATAGTAATAAAGGGGAGGGTGGGACTGTGGGAGACCGGGAAAATGGAAGCCTGGAAGAGGGTTATACGCTCATACGCAATTTAGCCATACAAGTTACGACTTACGACCTTAGGCCATCCACCACGAGTCAAAATGTCAAAACAGTCAAATGGTCTATGAATCCATGGTACATATATTATATCTTATATCTTATACTATATATAAAACATGTTAGTCATATCTTGAATTTTAAGGGGTACAAAATACAAAACTTTTTGTACAAATCAATTATGCATAACAAACAATTAATACTTACCAAAATTTTAAAGACTTGAATTAATGAAGGTAAATAAAAGATTAATTTGGATCAAAATAACAATTTTAAAATATTATTTTTATCAATATAAGTTAATTACATTTCTTAAACTAGACACATATAATAATTAATTTATATCAAATGTGTAAACATATAATATAAATATAAGTTCTAAACATAAATATTTTAATTAAAAATGGTAATTTTTCTTATTACATAATAACTAATAACAAAATCTAATAATTATTTTCCCGTAAGAAAACTATTCGCCAAAATAACTATTTATCGCCGCTGCTTTGCGTGGGCACATATCCAGTTATATAATACTTATTAAATATTAATACTTGATACATAAATATATTTAAAAATAAAATAATTTTTTTATTAAAAATATAAACGGGTTGGCGGGTCAACCTGTTTACTTTTTGAGAAACCTATTTATGACCTGTTTAATAAATGGGTTGGCGGGTTAGCGGGTTGAAAAACTCAACCTAAACCTATTTATTTCGTGTCGTGTCGAGAATTATCAGCCCTACATATATTATCTTTTAGGTCCTTTGCAAGACTATCTATTGACTGTATAACCCGTCCACAAGATACATTTACTGCACGCATATTATCTTTTAATATTATTTCGATAGACTAAAAGTTTATTCTTTTTAAACAAGATACAATGATTAATAGTGAAAATGCAATTTGATGTGTACAAAACAATTTATATTTAGTCGCACATTAATATCCAACATAAAATATTTGTGGCTATATTTTTTTGGACCAACAAATGTAATATAATATTTGTTTCTATATAATCGTAATATTTATGGTATTATTATCGTTGCATAGTAACCATTTACCAAAGAAATTCTTTTTATCTTGATTAAATTTACATCAACATGTAAATTTAACAACAATGCAAGCTTGAAAAGGAATCAATTGCAATATGTACAAATGTTTGTCTCCACACAGGTGGAGCTTGCTCCTGTGACATAGTTTCTGGGCAAGTTTAACAGTCTCTTGATTTTGTAGGTTTTATAGTCGGAATCCAACTATCCCTATGAACATATGAGCTAGACGTAACAACCGGATAGCCGATTACAAAACCTGACGTAGCAACAGGTACATTAAACATAAAACTTTTATATATATATATATATATATATATATATATATATATATATATATATATATATATATATATATATATATATATATAATTGGATCCCTTTTTAACATGGGTCGTACAAGTGTACGGTCGCCCACCTAGCACACATTTATAGACGCTGCTGCCCTTATACTGTAAGGTTATACCTAGCATAATAGTGCAGTGCAAGTAAGTTGGATTATAGGCCTAATCGAGATGATATGCATGGAAACACATCGACTAATCGGGGGTTCTCTCTTTTGATTTTGTATTCAAACAGTTTTAGATACCAGTCTAAGAATCACTTAAATTATTAGAAATTAAAGGTTTCTAAAAAAATCAAACTAGTACTTTTTTCTAAAACAAGTTTCGGCGTAAAAGATAAAAGTTAAATGTTAAAACAATTCAAAATTTGCATATTTTGACTTTTAACCAGTAATTAATCAAGCTCTGACGGGTTATTTCTCCAAACACATTCTATATCGCGTAACCAACAAAAGTGCGGATCATGAGAATGGGCCCATTGAATTCATCTGAAATTCTGTTTTACCAAAACTTTCTGCACCTTTTCTTTCTCCCGCCACCGCCTATTGCCGCCCGTGCACGGTGTTTGCAGGTTGCTGCCGTCACCAGCTCTCGGTATCTGTTATGGTAACGCCACCACCATCCTTTTTACTTTTCTATTGCAATATTATTAGAGTTTGTCAGCAGTAACCGTTGGTATCATAATTCTTTGTTAAGGTTTCTTAGATGTTACTAGTAAAAAAAAGCAAATTAATTGCGATTTTTGATAGGGTTTTCGCAATGGAGCGACTATGGAGAATCTCCCAGGAGTTCTTTTATTAAACATATTCATCCGATTGCTTGCGAAACAGCTTGCTCAGATAAGGTGCGTTTCTAAATCTTGGAATGCACTTTTATCTCATTAAATCCCATCTGAATCATTCAATCCAAAACAACAACGACGATGGAATTCTACTCCTCTTTCCCCGCTTATTTTCTTTTGCTTCCAAACCATTCACAGCACATCCCTCTCAATCTCCCCATCTAGAACTCACCAGTGTCATCAAACTCCCGATTAAGTCTCAATCTGATAATTGTTGTGGTAAAGTCATTGGATCTGTTAACGGCTTAAAATGCTTTAAATACGGATCAAACCATGATTCTCAAGTCATTTACGGATCAAATCATGACCCTGAAGTCATTTACATTTGGAACCCTTCCCTTTCCACCTTGTTAACTCTCCCACCATATTATAATCCCTCCCATTCGATCCAACAGTTTTTTCGGTTTGGATTTGATCCCAAAACTGATGACTACAAAGTTGTTAAGATTACACGACGCATTGATCCGGTTGCAGCCAAGACTAAAATCTTCAAGAATTGTGGTGAACATGATGATGATGTGTTGATCATGATGATAGTACTTTTAAACTTGTTAGTTATGTCGACAGTCTTGTTTGGGTCACACCTGACGAGCAGCATGAGATGAGCTGCTGCAGCATCTCTCAATTTCAATTTTAATGTTTTCATTTGAGTTCATGTTTTTGATTTCCATTAAACTGTGTAGAAGGCAGATGAAAGGAGGTATAAGATCGAGAAAACGATGTTTAGCAATACGTATGTGTTATATATACGTTTTTATTAGAACTACATAACATCACAATGTTTAAGTTTCTGGGATTCAAAACTGAGAGTCAGTCCATTCAATGTATATAAATTCTAAGTGATCACTATTAGACCACATTGAGGATACATATAATTATAATCCAAAATGATAACAGATTAATAATTATTTGTAACATTTTATCTGAAATATTTGTTGTTATCGACAATCGACATAACTTAATAAGAGCAGTTTTATGGTGGTATACAATTTAGAGGGTATGATAAAAGCCAAACCTTTATATTAAGACGCTTAGAAAACACACCTTGTGTAGAACAAACATAACATATATAAAATACTAGTTGTTTGAACTTATACGGGTAAAGTAAAATATATATAAGAAGGTTTAAACAAAAATTTATTTAAATTTGAAATTTAAAATTTAAAATTTGAATTTAGAAGGAAATATATTAAATACAATATATAAGTAATAGTAATATTATAATTTATTGATTATTTTTAATTAAGACAATTATTAATTGATATGTAAATTTGATTTGTTAATTAAGAAAAGATAAAATATGAGAAAATGACAAATGGAAAAAACATTTATTAAAAAATACCAAAAAATGACATGTGTCGAAATTAATGTAAGAGTGACATTTGGCAAAAAGCCCTTCATTTATTAGAGATGATGGTTTGAGAATTTCACTAATACTACAAATGGAGATCCATTATATTACCGTTTATATGGTTAACAATAATATAATCGAGAGGGTATCATAAAAGCAATTGAGAGGGTATAACGTTCCAGTCATGCAAACCCTAATTTTTAGGGTTTGGCTCCTATTTAAATCCCCTTATAGCCTCATTTCCCCTCACCTCGATCATTAGCCTCCATCCTCTTAGAACGTTCTTGCAACCCTAATCCATATTGTGAATCATTTCTAAGCTTGAGTGGGGGTGTTTTGTGCCTTGGAAGAAGGAAAGGAGTGGAGACCATCTTGGAGGAGTGAAACTCTTTAGATCCAGAATCTCACCACCTTTTGGCATCATTTAGAGGTACAAAGTTCTAAAATTGGTGAAGTTTCATTTACATCTTGTGTTGGGTCGGTTTTTGGTTCCTTTTTGTCCCACATTGGTGATTCATGAACATAGCATGTTCTTGACCCATTAAGCTGTCCTTTCAGACCTTAGGAGGGGTCTTAAGTCATAAAAATGGGATCTAAGTGGTTGGTTTTGCTCCATGCATCATTTAGAGGGTCTTAAAGGATTAAGAAGTTGAGTTAAGCTCTTAATGGGCATGTAAAGCCAAAAAGTTGGAAACTTTATGACTCTAGAGGGAATTTTGCCTTGGATCTGGAAGTTGGACGAAAGGACTTATGACATTAAGCACTTAATGAAGTTTGGAAGATCTGGGCGTACGCCATGCGTAATCTGAGTACACAGCGCGTACGTGGTCAAGGCCCCTAATGACGGTCAATGATGGAGTACGCCCCACATATATCTGGAGTATGCCCAACTTTCGTGCTCTATGTCAACTCAACTTGGTTGACCCGGCTGGGTTGACTCAGTTGACTTATGGATTTTTGACCAATTTGACCTTAGACCTTGACTTTTGTTGACTCCGTTGACTTTTGACCAAGTTTTCCGTTAGGTTAAACTTGAGGGTTTGGTTTGGTGAATAAGGTTTTATATGGTTCTGATGTTAGTGGATCTGCAGGAGAAAGTAGTGTAGCAGGGAACGGATCACGGGATTCTCGGGTTTCTTCATTTCAGGTGAGTGTCACCTCATTATACTGTAGGTCGAAGGCACCAATGCCGACCCACTTGTTTTCAGTTATCTGTTAGTAGAAGGATGCCATAGGGACTGTATATAGTCATGTAGGGTAGACTGATGACTTTTGATCTAGGCTCTCTTACTTGTTCCTTGTTTGGTTGTGGTTCTAGGGTAGGGCCATCTATCCGAGTGGCTATTTCACCTTTGATTATATACGATCATACATTTCTTAGATTGTTTCTACTTAGTATGACACGATGTTGTAGTGATCGATTAGATCTGTATTCCGGTATCGAGTATGCTGATATGCTTTAGTGATAAGTTAGATTTGTATTCTGGTATCGAGTATGCTGATAGGCTATGGTGATCTGTTAGATCTGTATTCTAGTATCGAGTATGTTGATATGTTGTATTGGTCTAGTAGAACTGTATTCTAGTATTGAATATATTGTTATGTTGTAGTGATTTGTTAGATCGATATCCTGGTATGTAGGATGTTGCTATGCTATAGTGCACAGTTGGATCGATATGTTATCTGTACTGGTTATCATCTGGTGGAGTGCCCTAGGGATTGTCTATGGTTATGTAGGATAGCCTGAGAACTCTTGGTCTAGGATCTCTTTCTTGTTCCTTGTTTTGTTGTAGCTCTAGAGTAGGATCATCTTTTCGGGTGGATGTCTCACCTCTAGCTACTTATGGTTACGCATTTCATGGAGGTTAGCTGGTAGTGGGACTTTGTGCTGTGAGAGGACTAGTAGGCGGGAGTGATATGTATGATTGTTGTTTTCCTGTTTTATGTGCCTGCTTGATCCTTGTTTGTTTATATGTCGACATATGATGGTGGTGGGTTGAGGCGGTCGTGCTTTGTGCTGTAGGCCAAGATACCCTGTGCGGGCACCTATAAGCCGAAGGCATGGAGGCTTGGGAGGAGCGGTTAGGTTGAGGTGGTAGGCCAACAAACCCTGATATTCTAGCCCAGATAGACTGAAGGCTTGCGAGGCGGTCCAGTCAGGCCGAAGGCCGAAGAGCAGCATTTATGTATGCTTGTATATTTACCGTATAAGGTATTTTGAGGGAAACTCACTAAGCTTTACGCTTACCCAGTTGTTTATGGTTTCAGATATCATCGGTGGTTACGGGAAGGCGAAGATGGGACTGTACACACTCATCAACAATATTGAAGATTCCGCGTTTTCTACGATACTCTGATTTTTAATAAATATAATTTGGAATAAACGGTTTTCTTAAATAATGGGTTAATAAATTGGAAAGTTTTACCTTAATAAAAATGAAAAATTTTGGATTTGAAAATGGGACGTTACACTTATCCCAAGATTTTTGCTTTTATTAACATTTTTTAAACACTTAGGTTTTCAGGGAGTTGAGATTATTTCATGTATCTTGTTAATTTTTGAAAAAGCCTTGGAAACATAGGATCTATTATTAGTACGACATGGTGTGGAGATAAAGGGCTGACGTGCTGATGTACACCGAGATTTATCAGTGTCAGAGGAAGAGGGGTCATTAGTGTCATAATTGCTAACAATACAATTTGGGGAAGTACAAAGCATTTCATGTGTGGAGGGAAACTCACCATTTGATATAGGAAATTTAAGATACATGTTAGTAGTAGGAGTAGGAATATCAAAAGTAGGATTTCGAATTGTATGATCCAAAGTAGTTAAACAGGTAGTACACTCAGTGAGACCATCTTGATTAGTTGTGCAATGTTTATCAATGAAAGTTTGATTTATGTAACAATTATTGACAAAGATTGATCTAAAGTCTTCTTCAAGTTCACTGAGAGAGGATAATTTTGGTTAAGTTTCAACCCGTTTATAGATTTCTACAACTTCATCTATGTTTCCACCAAGAATTTTCTCATACTGATATATGGTGGCTGGGCATTTATTATTTCTTTAGCTTATGATGAGAGTGAGACCAATTATTTACAATGCATTGTAACTTATTTGCATGTAGTTTAGTGTTAACTTTTTTAGAGTGAAGATCAATATTGTTGAGAGATAGATTCGTGATCTTAATGTGAAGGGACAATATATTTGGTTTGGGCTAGGCATTAATGCATGGATGGTTTAGGGTTGTGATTAATGTGTTTTGGACATCTTTTGTGTTTGTTTGAGTTTTCGGTCTAGGTAGGTTTTCGGTCAGGCTGTGACCGAAAACCTGTTTTCGGTCTGATGTATGTTACTATATATTTTTGTCAGGTTGTCAGAGGTAGTGTGGTTGTTGTTCCAGTAGGTTTTCGCTCAATCCAAGTTGTATCCGACATTTCATAGTTGAATTGTATGCAAGCTTGGTTGTTTAATCTTCTTCTTCTTCATTTCTATTGCAGATGATTGATCATTAGATAGATCCCATAGATTTGGGACCTAACAATTGGTATCAGAGCACTTCTAGTGTCAATCAATTGTGTTTTCTGTTTTCGGTTCATCAACAATCTCGTGATCTTCATTTTCGGTTCATTGGCAAGTTCGAATCTGCTCTAGTTTGAAGACTGGATCGTTGTTTGCTTTATCAAAATCAAAATATGCATCAGATTTAAGTTTGTGATGGAATTCTTATAATTTTCGGTTGTATCTACACACACCGAAAACTCATTGTCATTTTTGTTTTGTTCAGATCTGTGTATTTGGAAGCATTTTTTTGAAGTTTTAGCTGTGCGAAAAATATTAATCGGATCAAGAATCAACGTTTTCACTGAAAAAATCTTTAGTTTTTGGTTCATCTTCAGAAACCGAAAACTACCTTTTGTTCATTCTTCAGAAACCGAAAATCCAAGCATCTTCAGTAACCGAAAACCTTTCATCAACCTTAAGAAACTGAAAACTCACTTTATTCTAGTTTTCGGTGTAACTTTTCCACCGAAAACCTGTCTTTGATCGTTTTTTTTTTCTTTCAATTTAATTTAGAAAAAAAAACAAAACAAAAAAAAAACAAATGGATTCTCAAAGCATGACAGTACATCAGGAACTTGACACCATCATGGGAACAACTTCTCGGATTCCCCGACTCTTAAATGCCGAAGGCTTTCCGGAATAGAAATACCGGATCGAGAAGTATATTAAAATGAAAGACTTCAAGATTTGGCACAGTATACTTAGGGGACCAATTCGAATTACTACTATAGTGGATGACACAATTGTTGACAAACGGGTTGAAAATTATATGGATGAGGATTTCGAAAAGGTCGAAGAGCAGGAGAAAGCCCTTGCTACGCTTACAATGGCATTATCTCCAGAAATCGCTCAGGGTTTCTGTGAGTATACATCTGCAAAAGCACTTTGGGAAGCATTAATACAAGTTTATGAGGGTAATGAGGATATGAAGCAGAGTCGTCAGGACATGCTTCAACAAAAGTTCAACATGTTCAACTATGTCCTGGGCGAAACTCTTGAGAACCAGCTCCAAAGGTTCATTACTCTCACTACAGAAATGAGTTCTGCAGGTGTTTCGGTAACAAGATCAGAAATCAACAAGAAGTTGTTAAACTCCCTTCCAAAATCCTGGGATATGAATGTCTCAGTGATCAAGAAAACAAAAGACTTAAACAGGTTGAGTCTAGCAGAAAGTATGGCTATCATCAAGGCTTGTGATCTTGATGACAAGCAGAGAGAGATTAATCATGTTAATTCTTATTTCACTGCAAATCTAGGGATCCAAGCCACAAACACCAATGCTTTTTCAAGCTTCACTGTTGCGCAAGCTCCTCAAGTTACCCCAACTCTACATGTTCCACAAGTTCAACCTTTCATGACTCATCAACCAATTCAACCTACATCCTATGTTATCCCTTCCATGCAACAAGTTCAAGTCTCTCAACCTCAGATTATTTCTCAATAAGTTAATCCCAGTGTTGGCTCATCTAATGTTGTACCTCCTAAGTCTCATGGTTTTAGTTCTCATATGTCAACCATGAAAGAAAAAGAAGAAAATATGGCTCTTGCCACGGGTTTGGTAAATTGCTACAATGATTTTGTGGCTGGAGAACTCTCCCCACAACTTTCATTTGCCGACCTTGATCATATTCATCCTGAAGATGTAGAAGAGATGGATATAACCTGGCAGATGGCTATGGCTGTGTTCAGGGCAAAGCAGTTTTCTAAGAAAACTGGCAAAAACAACTGGAGTGTGAATTCCGACAAAAAGGTCGGATTCAACAAAGGAAAACTTCGTTGCTACAATTGCCATGATCCAGGGAACTTTGCTAGGGAATGTCCAAAGCCTGACAGAAGGGAAAATGCTGATCGAACCGTGGTGCCAGTTACCTATGTCCACAGCAACAGTAGAGGATCCTCATCAACCAATCAACCTGCAAATCTGGAAATGGTGGCTCAATCCTTTGATTGGGAAGATCAAATTCAGGCCCTGAATATTTCAGTACCTGAAAATACTTATTCGGCGCAGATCGAGGATTGCAAAGAGAAAGAGGCAGAGATAGATTCTGAAGAAGATATGGTGAACCTCCAGTTTGCCTTCATGGTGCAAACCACTTCTGAGCCATCTAAGCCCGAGGTAAGTGAATCTGGTTGCTCTCCATCTCTTGCTAAAACTATGAAATTTTTGCGAGAATCAATAGAGTTAATCAAGAGAGAGAACGAGGACTTAAAATATGAGGGATACACACTTAGGAAAAACCAAAAGCCCTTAAAGACTCAACTAGAAAATAAAATAAAGGACTTTAGGAAATTACAAGAGGATTACAGCAACAAATGTGAGAACTATGACCATATCAAACGAAAATTTGAAGCTGTGACTGCTGAACTTGACTCATTGAAAACACGTTTTGAAAATGCTGAATTTAATTTTAAAAAATTTGATGGGTCAAGAAAAGTTGTTGCGAAAATAATAGAAAACCAAATGCAGTGGAAGGATGTCACTTGTGGAAACCAAAATAAAGTAGGACTAGGTTTTGAGAGTGTCCCTCCTCCTTACAATCACAATTATACCGCTATTCCATTATCTCAGGAAGAAATAGATCGAGAAACTTTTCTTGTATATGGAAAACCTGCTTTTGAACAAGTTACATGTTCAAACGATAAAGTTTTGGATACTAACGTTTCAAATTTGAGTGTAGATAAGTCCATATCTCAGGGGGAGCAGAGAGATGAAAAGTATGATGTTCTTAAGTCTAATAATGATGATGCGTCAAAGTTTGGTGTCAGTCTGTGTAATGAGTCTCCATTAAATTCGAATTTAAACAATTTTGTGTCTAGTGGTATTGTTTTTTCTGATGATAAGATTGCAACTGATAATGCTTTTTCTGATAATGTATCTTTGTCTGATTCAAATGCTTCTACACCTTCCACATTTGCTTCAAAATCTTGTGATTGTTCTTGCAAATGTGAAAGTGTTAGAAATAAAAATAAAATAAAGAAATCTGTTAAAAGCAGTGTCAAAATATATGATAATAAACAAATCTGTTTTAACTGTGGCACTGCTGGACACATTGCAAGAAACTGTTTAAACCGGATATTTGTATCTCACACATCAAAAAGAGGAGAGAATGAATTTCGGGGACGATCTTTAATTATAAAATCCCCCAGAATTCGTTCTCGGGATGGTGACTTGAGCAAAATCCAAACAAGAAAATGGCCAATTTTCAAAAGAATAAGCAGGTTTTCCATAAATTCAATAATAGTTTGTCAAAATCAACTCAAGCTAAGCCTAAGTCGATTTTGTCAAAGGGCAGGACCGGATCTTCAAACTCTTTGAATAGAAAATCCACCGGCTCAAAGCAAACTAACAAAGTTTCAAAACCTAACTTTAAGTGGGTACCAAAATTGAATTCAAATCAGTCACCATTAACCTCTAAACCTAATGAAAGGAAAGAATCAAATGAAAAATCGGTGAAAGTGAAGGGTTAACCCTAGATTGTGATGACCTAGGTTCCCAAATCTGAATAAATTCGCTCCTTGTGCAGGGACAGTCGCGAAGGAGTATCGTCATACCTTGGTATGTCGATAGTGGTTGCTCCCGACACATGAAATGAGATATCTCCCAACTACATGACATTCAAACATTTAATGGGGGCTATGTCTTGTTTGCGGGCGGTGAAGGTGGAAAAATAACTCAGAAAGGAACAGTGATGAACGGAGTACTTAGTTTTGAAAATGTCAACTATGCTCCTGAATTGAAGTACAGTTTGTTGAGCGTCTCTCAGATTTGCGACAAAGGGTATTCGACGCACTTTACCGACAAAGAATGTCTTATTTTAAAGTCGGGCATTGTCATTCGGGAGGAGTGGATTCTTGTAAAATCTAAGCGGGAAGGGAATGCCTACATCATAGACATGAACAACAATATTCCCGATGAAGTCACTTGCCTATTCTCCAGAGTCTCAGAACAAAATGCGATGTTTTGGCATCATCGTCTAGGTCACGCTAATGCAAAGAATCTGAATCGGCTTGCAAAGAACGAAATGGTCCGAGGTTTGCCTGTTAGAGATTTCATTACGTTTGAAAAGTGTGTTTCATGTACTTAAGGAAAACATCATCGGAAACCACACTTTCCAAAGCAGGTTAACTCCATCAGTCAAGTGCTCCAGTTGTTACATATGGATTTATTTGGTCCGGTTAACGTTCTCAGTATCAACCGCAATTCATACTGGCTCGTTGTGATAGACGATAACTCTCGTTTCACTTGGGTTTTCTTTCTGTCCAACAAAGCTGGGATCGCTGACCTCATCAAGAAGTTCATTGTGATGATAGAGAATCAGACCAAAAACCGAGTTAAAGCGCTGCGTACTGATAATGGAACGGAGTTCAAGAATGCTGTTCTTAACCATTTTTACGCTGAGAAAGGGATTGTGCGTCAATTCAGTTCTGTTCGCACACCACAACAAAACGGTGTTGCCGAACGGAGGAATTGAACTCTTAAAGACGCCACAAGGACGATGCTATGTGACTCCAAACTTCCTGTGTTCTTTTGAGCGGAGGCGATTAACACGGCGTGCTATGTTCAGAATCACGTGCTGATCAACAAAGCCAAAATGAAAACACCGTACGAAATTCTATACGCACACAAGCCATCTATCAGCCATTTCAGAGTATTTGGCTGCCCTTGCACTCTTCTCCACTTGGAATGCAACCCCAAATTCAATGCAAAAGCCGATGACTGCTATTTTGTTGGATACGCTGCTCGTACTACATACAAGGTTTATAACAAGAGGACGAAACAGATTGTGGAGTCTTTTGATGTTCGTTGGCTTGAAGAGAATGAGACAGACGCTAGAGTGGGTCCAGATTGGCTATTTGATTACACATCTCTTTTCAAATCATTTAATGTGTCGTCGGATAATCAAGTAGTGTCTACGTCTAGTTCGAAAATCATTATTGAAGACGAAGAGGAAGAAGTTGTCTACAGACCACCATTGGTTTCTTTTGATCCTCCGACAGTGTCTTCTATTCAAACTGATTCTTCTGAGTCCTCCCCTCAACAATATTCTCCTGATTCTAATGCTACTCCTCTAACTCTGGTAGAAAGAGAGTTCACGAACCAAGAGACTTCCGCTGTAACTTCAAATCTGATGGAACTTCTCTTTCCGGAAAGAATCGCTGATGAGTTTGTAGCAGATCCGACAAACATCCATAATCTTCCGGTCTCTATCAATGACATCAGCCACGAGATCCCTACTTGCATTCAGCGCGACCATCCTAAAGAGAACGTCATTGGCCATCTGGGCGACAGTGTTCAAACGCGAAGTCAGAGTTGATACGTCAATACGTGTCTCTACTCCTGCTTTATTTCTCAGATAGAGCCCAAGAATGTCGAAATGGCTCTGAATGAGCCCAGTTGGGTTGACGCCATGCATGATGAACTTAATTAATTCGAGAAGCTCGGGGTTTGGAAGTTGGTGGAGCTGCCCAAAGGAAAGAAATCTCTTGATACCAGATGGGGCTTTCGGAACAAGCAACACGACTCGGGTGTCATCGTGCATAACAAGGCGAGATTAGTGGTTGGCAGGTTTCGACAAATTGAGGGTTTTGATTATACGGAGGTTTATGCTCCGGTGGCATGCTTGGAGGCTATTAGTATCTTCCTCGCATATGCTTCCTATATGAACTTCATAGTATACCAGATGGACGTCAAGACGGCTTTCTTGTATGGCATGGTCAAAGAGGAGATTTATGTTGACCAACCTCCCGGTTTCGTTAACTCAAAGCTTTCCAACCATGTCTACAAGTTAGACAAAGCTCTGTATGGGCTGTATCAAGCTCCTAGAGCTTGGTATGCTACCCTAACTCAGCATTTTCTCGATCACGGCTATTCCCGAGGCACCATTGATCAAACCTTATTTATCAAACATGTCGGTCCGAATCAAATTCTTGTTCAAATCTATGTGGACGACATTATATTCGGGTCAACAAGCCAACAACTTTGCAAAGAATTTGAAGATGTGATGAAGAAGCGGTTCGAGATGAGTTCGCTTGGGGAAATAACCATGTTTTTCGGGCTTGAGGTCAAACAATCTTCAACCGGAATCCTTATTCACCAAGCAAAGTATGTGGATGATATGCTGGAGAAGTTCGGGTTCCGAGACGCGAAACCTGCTCTTATACCCATGGCGGAGAGACCCTTACTGGCTCCTGATCTTGAAGGCGAATCCGTGGATCAGACGTACTATCGATCAATGATTGGATCGCTCATGTATCTGACTGCTAGTTGCCCAGATGTAATATTTGCGGTCTGTCAATGCGCCCGCTACCAGGCTAATCCTAAACTTTATCATCTTATTGCCGTTAAACGGATTTTTCGGTACCTCAAAGGTTGCCCAAAATTAGGTCTTTGGTATCCGAAAAATCCCGAATTTGACCTTTATGCTTTTGCAGACAGCAACTATGGTGGGTGCGAGCTTGATAGAAAATCAACTTCAGGAGGATGCCAATTTATGGGAGATAGACTGGTCTCATGGTAGTGTAAGAAGCAGCATACCGTCTCAACCTCAACAGCAGAAGCGGAGTATGTCGCTGCGTCTGCCTATTGTTCTCAAGTTATATGGACCCAACATCAACTGTTGGACTACGATTTGAATTTTCAAGAAACCCCTATATTTTGTGATAATGAGGCTGCGATCCAAATCGCTAAAAATCCGGTCCAGCACTCAAAGACCAAGCACATCGATATCAAAGTGCATTTTATCCAAGATTGTTATGAGCGCTCGCTCATTCGGCTAGAACAGGGTCACACTGATAATAATGTGTCGGATTTGTTCACTAAGCCGTTTAAAAAAGCTCGATTCGATGTGCTGGTAAACTTTTTGAAAATGATTCGCTTTGTGGATTAATTTTTGTTTAGGTTAGTTTAAATTTGCACATTTTAATTTCATTCTCGCCCATGCACAAATTTAGGGGGAGAAATAAACAAAAACCAAAACAAAACAAAATTTAGAAAATTAAAAATCCAAAAACAATAGAAAATCAGAAAAATAAAAAAAATATAATAATATTTCTCTGTTCAGTGATGTGATGGGAAGTGATATCAACAAGTGATAACAGGCAATCTGAACCTGTGTAAGGGACTGAAGCTGAATTGTCTAGGCTCTGTGTTCGATGTGTTGGTAGGCACGGAAAGTTTAATGGACTTGACTAGGTGCAGATGAACTTAAGGAATCTAGAGACTTGATAAATCTTGATCTAGATAGTTCCGTTTAGCCTGACAATATGACCCTTGGGTAGGTTGAGCAGGGAGATATACATGAGAATCCACCAGTCACATTAAGAACCCGTATCTAGAACTGCGGTTTAACTTTTCCTCGATGTACGAATGGGGAATTCCGATAAAGTAGGTCTGTAGAAAATTATTTTCTTTCTTTCTTGTTGTTAGTCATATGTTGCCTCCTCTGTGTGATTTAAAGATCCGACCTGGACTACAACATATGCAACTCCGTCTCTCTGCATCTTCTATCTATGCTATTCTTTCTACCTGTTAGCCATATGCTGACTCCTTTACGTGATTCATAATCCGACCTAGTACACTGCATATGCAACCTTCTACTTCTCAATCTATCTAAACTTCTAGTTAGTCATATGTTTCACCCTCTACGTGATTGGAAGAGATCCGACCTGGGTGTACAACATATGCATTCTAAATCTATCATCTCTCCTAATAATTGTCTGCTCACCTAAAGTAAGGAGTATCTCAGAAGTCCTTGATTATTGGGGTATGTCAGGAAGCGGGAAACATGTTCTAGTACATCTAAAATTGAACAATTCTAGATTGTCTGTAGATCTCGCTGCTCAATTTAGGTGGACAACAATACTCTTGGTCGTCGTCAGATAAATGGTCCTTAGGAATTTTATCTAGTAACTTAGGATCAATCTGTCCTGTCACTGATAGCGTTCCTAAAATTTGTCATAATTTTTCGTGCTTAAGTGGACCACAATACTGGTTATCGACCAGATCTATTCATGAAAGGAGAGGTACTGATAATTGGCAAATGATTGTCTAACAACTATGATCCCAAAATCACGAAAATTATTAATTTTAGTTAAAGACTTAATTTTAGGTTTGAATTAAAATTTTAGCATTTAAATTTTATTTCAATTTTTATTTTATTTTTTATTTTTTTAGGATTTATAAATCTTAGGAAATTTTATTTCATTTAATTTTTCTGAATTAACCCTCAAAGAGTATTATTTTTAATAAAGTGTTGGGTATTGGACCATTTTTTAAATAAATTTTTTTGCAGCGGTTTGGGATCCGGGTTTGCACCAGATCTTGAATTGGGTATATAAAGGAAAATGGAATCAGTTTTCGGTTCCTTTTCTCTCACAGAATACCGAAACCTCTTTTCTCCTCTCTAAGTCTCGAAACTTTGTTGTGTCCTTTTGTTCAATCGACCTCAAAAACATCAAAGATATTGCAATTCCGACCACTGCTATGCATTTTTATTCATAAATCGACCATGAAATCAATGGGAAATCGCGAAAATGTGAACTGTCGGCGTTTTAAGTCCGGATCAGCTTTCGGTTCAAGCCGAGCCGTTTTCGGACAAGCCAGCTCAGACGGCTTTCGGTGCAGCTGAGAATTGCCCTTCTTGGCTTTCGGTCTAGCTCATTTTCGGTGTGAGATAAGGTTTTTGGTCTTGACTTGTGTGTTGGTGTTTAGGTTTTCGGTTTGACTTTCTTGAAAGAGAACCTAATCTTGGACTTATAAAATTAATTAAAATGGCCAAACTAAAAGAATTAAATTGAGAAATAAAATCAATGCATTTTAATCAAAAGATTTCTCATTTGGTCTGTTTTGTGCAGATAAAATGGCAAGTTTCAAGGTTGCAGAAAGTCATAATGTCTCCATTTTGCTTGATGATCCTCCTATGGCGCACAGTGAATTCAAGTCAATGATGTTCAGGTTGCGTGAATGCTGCATTTTCTCAGCACTCACTTGGAACCCCATAATCTACTTGGATTTAATAAATGAGTTCTGGAGTTCAGCTAGCATCAGAAATGAAAGCAACGAAGCGCAGACAATTGAAGCAACTGTCAAAGGACGTAAAATTGTCATCACTGAGCAGTTTATCAGAGACACATTGAAGTTTGATGACAAGGCTACTTATCCTACCGACATTGATCTACGAGTTGTTGATGAGTACCTTGAAAAGATGGGATATGAAGGCATTTTCCCACCGACCCTCAAGAAGCTGCTACCTCCATACTGGAGGTTTCTGGCTCATGTGTTTGTTAACTGTATATCAGGGCGTAAGGGTGGAGCAGACGAGATCTCTTCAAGGAATACTCAAGCTATTATTGCACTGGCAGCAGGAATCGACTTCAACTTCTCAAGATTTATCTTAGAAGAAATGGTCACTAATCTCAAAAAGAAGGTGAAGGACCAATTCCTGCTTTACCCTCGGTTCATCCAGATCTTTCTCAACTGCCTTTTTCCAGACCTTGCCAAGACAGGAGAGATTCTTGACATGAAGGCTTTTGGACCAAACACAATCAGTCTGATGAAGCAAAATCAAAAAGGGGAAATCATGTTCTAAGGAAAGTACCCTCTCGAGAAATTTGGAAAATTTGCCGAGTTGACCGACACTTCTGGATCCCATGGGTCACCTGAGCAGACTTCAACTGATCATGCATCATCAGATTATGCAAATATAAATGATGATGTAATCGACATTTCAGACCATGAGGAAGAAACTGTTGCTGCTCTAACTGGCATTGTGGTTGAGGAGCATAATTTCAAAAATGTGACAGTTCAAAGTGATTTTGATGGAGGTTCCACAGAAGAATTCATCGAAACTGAGGAAGGAGAAGAGAATGAAAGAGTTGATATGTCCGGCTATGACAAAGATGATATTGGTGTACAATTCACTGGACTTGAGTACACCTTGTCAAATGAAGATCTCGACGACATCTTCAATGATATCGATGATGGTGCCAATCCAACACCGGAGATCAGGAAAAATGTTGACAATCAAGAAGTTGAGTTTCCTGTTCCCATTCAAGCGGCTGATTCTTCAATTCAAACGGAAACCTCTTCAGGGATTCCTCCCCTTGAAAGGGCGATTCCTACATCTGAGCCAATTGTGAGTGAAGCCCAGACAGACCTGACCTCCCAGCCCATGATGAAAAGACGAATAACTGATCCAAGGGTGGGAGTTATTTTTCCTGACCTAATTCAAACCATAGAGACTCCTCCACTCACAACTGTTGCCCCTTCTTCATCCGTGCCCATTTAGGAAGGCCCCAGCTCAATTCATGAAGTTGGTGGCTCATCTGCTGGCTTGAGTTCGTCTCCTCCAAGCCCTTATCATGATGTTGCCTCTGAAAGGCTTGCCATGCATTTGGCTCAGAATTTAAGTCCAACACACTCCTCACGCGGAAAAGGTATATCCTTTGAGGAGAATATATCTGGAGATGATTACGCCTCAGTGCCTGATTTGAGAAAAGAGATTAGTGTGCTAAACTAGAAAAATATCGAGCTTGATATCAAAGTTGTAGATCTTCAAACTGAGAACGTCAAGCTCAATAATCAAGTTGCTGATCTTCTTAAGGAAAATGCTCAGAAAACAAAGCAGATCACCGATCTTCAGACGCATTTTTGTCTGTTGACCGCCAGCTATTATGATCTAAAGAAGAAGCTGTAAGAAGAATTTGGTGACAAGTTTAAATCATCCGTCAGTGAGCCCAAAATCTATCTTCCTAATCAAGAAGCTCCCGTAGTTCCACCTCCTACAAAATCAACCAAGGTTGTCAACTGTTTTGAAAAAGAACCAGCGTAGGCTCCAAGTGTCATGGCATTAAAACGTGCTAAGCTAGACAAAGTTGCTGAGAAGGGTCAACTATTGTTCAAGAAGAACTCGGATCAGAATGCTCCCATGGATCAACGAAAGATCACCCTTACGGACCTTGGAGAAAATCCTTCAGAGACACTTATGGTGATAGGTCTGGGATCATCCCATGGGGATTCCATGACCCTTTGAAAATGTGGATTGTTAGAAGGAAGAGTGGAAATACCAAACTGTATAAAGATGCTCACGATTTAAATTCTTGGACTAGGGTTGATCTTACGGAATTGTCTAAAGCCCCGTTTTCAAATCCAACAAATGAACCCAAGGCAACACAATTCGGGTTGTTTTTATAAGGTCAAGTGGCAAAGGGCTTTCCCTCTATGAAGACATCATTGTCTATCATCAAGATTTACCCCAATGTCATAGATCCCAAAACCAATTAACCTTTTCGATTTGTGATGTGGCCCGCAACCAATCAAGTAAAGCTGATTCCTATCCTTCAGAACCATCCAGATGGATCACTACAATCTATGGAATATTGGGTGTTTGATGAATCCACAGCTGCTGCTGTCATCAAACTCAAGCATGGGTGTATTCGTCTTTATGACAAGAGGGATCTGCTACAGTTTGGAAGGAGGGATATCCATGAGCTTTCTATTCATCAGATCAAGGTGGCTGAAGATATTTTTGAGCCTGCTGCTAAGGATTACACTTTAATGGGCATTCATTATTGAGAAGGAAATATGGAATGGAGCTATGGGACAGTCAGATGTGCTGGTGGTTGATAAAGACTGATTCATGCTAGCCCTAAACCAACGGGGAGATTGAAGGGCCAATATATTTGGTTTGAGCTAGGCATTAATGCATGGATGGTTTAGGGTTGTTATTAATGTGTTTTGGACATCTTTTGTGTTTGTTTGAGTTTTCGGTCTAGGTAGGTTTTCGGTCAGGCTTTGACCGAAAACCTGTTTTCGGTCTGATGTGTGTTACTATATATTGTTGTCAGGTTGTCAGAGGTAGTGTGGTTGTTATTCCAGTAGGTTTTCGGTCAATCCAAGTTGTATCCGACATTTCATAGTTGAATTGTATGCAAGCTTGGTTGTTTAATCTTCTTCTTCATTTCTATTGCAGATGACTGATCATTAGATAGATCCCACAGATTCGGGACCTAACATAATGTTTGTTTGAGCTAGAATTTCATCAACAACAACCAATTTATTTGTCAAAGACTCAATTTCTAGCCTAACAGATTGATTTTATTGGTTAACATAAGATAGTTTAAGATATAGGTAATCAAACATCATGCATTTTTCATTATGAGAATAGTTGACGAATTTACTTACCTAATACAGAGATGATGAGTGCCAGTCCATTATCTTTGAATGCTTAGCAGCTTTAGCTATACTGACTTCAAAAGAGCTAAACTTTATGCTTAGTTCATTAGTGTGTGCTATCAAACACTAATCCTTACCTTTATCTTCATTTTATGACTCTTCATCAACCACCTAACTCTCCATTTCAGCAACACAGATTTTCACATCAATGTTCTGCCTCGTCAAATAGGCCAATAACTTTTTATAATTCACATCATAATCTTCACTAGTATCCACCCTATTGGACTTACATTCCATGAAAAAGTGAATGAAACCTTCACATTTGAAGCACTTTAGACCATCTTTTTCAAATTTTTTACCAGCATCATAACCTTTAGACGATGATGAGTCAAGCTTTGATTGAAACCTTCTAGGTCCAGATGGTTTCTTGTCGCTTCAACTAATGTAGTGTTTGACAATTAGGGCATATGCCTTCAGATTCATCAGAGAATTCGATGTCACTATTTGGGGTGATTTCTTTGAATAGAGGGTCACGAAATTTGTTCCATTGAGTGTCTCACATGATTTCCTTGCGCAAGATCTTTGTTTCTTCATGACTAAAAAAATTGCCAAACAATGAAGAAATGTCCATTGTTGCAATCTTCGCATTATTTTTCAAAACATCAATGTCATGTTCCCAACTATCATTTAGTGAGTCGAGAAACTTGAGAACCAAAGCGTTTATTTTGTGCATATTGAGACAACACATATCATTCAGCAAACAGTTGAAACGACTAAAGAGTTAATTGAGAGATTCATTTTTCTATTTAAAGAAATACTCATAACGACAAATTTGGTTGTTCTAGTTGACAACCTTAACTTCATTAGTTCTATCATATGCAATCGTTAGCGTACTCATCATCTACTTGGCAGATATATAGTTTTGAACAAAATGATAAGTATTATATAGAAGAACATATCCAATGGCAGCATGAGCTTTGATATCAAAAGCAAAAAGACACTTATCTTCCTAATTGAATTCATGAACATGTTTTTCTATTTCTTCACCCTCCTTGATGTGGGCCGGTACATAGTGATGTAAGGACCATCATTGAAAACACTCAACATAGAATAGTCCATGGTTTCTAGAACCATCATGGCTTCTGACTTCTACATGGCGAAGTTTTTCTCATTAAACTACGTGATTTTGTGACTAGTAGTGGTTTTAGGAAGATTGGATGATGAAGAAGAACACATTGTTAATCAAAAGCAGTAACCTATCTAATATCAGTTGTAGGTTCCCTTGATTGTGATTAACTAACCGAAAAGATAAATACAAGTTGTAGGTTCCCTAATACATGGTTTCACAACAAAGAAAGTTTACGAGCATCCCTACAAGTCAGGGACCTAACTTAATCTATGTAAATTTAAAGAATATTCGATATCACTAAGATAATGGATCTGCTAACTAACTACACATATAACCAAAACTACAATGTAATACATTAACATGCTGACAAAGCTTTATAGATAAAATATTCATGCTGGCGCTGATGAGACACTAATGCTGATAGAAGTCAGCGTGTCTTGGTTTATCAGAATTTAAGTTTCAACCTTATAGATAACAATCAGAGTCTACCAACTATCGAAAGCTACAGTAGGCTCTAAAGGCTAGAAAATGGAAGGAGGACATGGAGAGCGAGATTCAGTCCATGTGTTTCGAAAATTGGTAGATCAAGAATTTGTCCTTAAATATTATATGTAATTGGATCTTCAAAATAAGACATGCATGGATAAGAGTAGATGCATTATCAAACCAAGAAAGGTTGTGAAGGATGGGTAAGCTTGAGAAGTTCATTTATGAGCTAAAAAGTGTATCTCGCAATTGGAATCTTTATGTCGATGAGAATGGTCAAAGAGTTTGAATTTTGTGAAATGAAGATAAGCCAAATATATGTCAAAGCTATTAGGAGTAATTGAAATCTTTGTTTCAATAAGGAAGTTCAAGGAGTTCGAATATTGAGAAACATAGATGATCTATATATATGTCAATGCTAGTGGGAGCATTGTGGAGACCATTTTATTATACATAGATAATGTATGATTCATATGAAACTATGTTCTAACTTAGAAAGTATAAAAGCGTTGGTTGGGATGGGGATCTTTTTCTCTAATACACATGGGAAATACAAGATACGTACATAATATAAGGATCTATGGAGATAGATCTATGTGATTTGTTGGATTAAGCAAAAGTACATAGAATCTTGAGGAAACTCGAGATGCAGAACTCAAAAAGGAGTTCGTGCTTAAAACAGAATGACATTGAGCAATTCTAATATACTAGTTCTACTATTAAGCTAGATGAAATTAGTCGTATTCCACATATATCAAATATGATTACTCGTATGCCTTGAGCATGGCAAGTCGAATTAAATCAATTTGGAAAGATTCAATGAAGCAAGATCAAGAAAATTCTAAGAGTCCTAGGAGGACATATGAAAGGATCTTGTTAGTATCGGGAAGATAAATTTAAAAGTTAAACTGATGCTAAATTCCATACTGATAATGAGGATTTTGTTCGCAGTTGGGATTCATGCTTTTACTGAATGGTGAAGTTTTAGCTTTGAAGAGTACCAAGTAATACATCATAGCGTATCTAAAAATAAAATTAGAGTATATTGTAGTTGGTTGAATTGAAAAGAACACAATATGACTAAAAGAGATTTATTAGTGACATTTGAAATTCAATCATTGATGGTCCTTCTGAGGTTCTTATGACTATAAGGGTGAACTAGCCTCAAGTATGGATCCCAAGTGACAAAAGATCAACTTACCCATTCTCTTTAAGTACCATAACATTTGATAGTTGTTAAAATGTGAATACGTCAAAGTTAATAAGTCATATTTGAAGATAGTCTTGTTGATCCACTTCCTAAGACAACGTCACTGACTAAGTCTGAGAGTCAGAAAAAGTAAGAAGTATTAGATTACAGATGAATTGGATTAACCACTTTTAGTTTAGTTTGTTTTAAACTTGATAACTTATGCAATATAATTTTTAATTCTATTTTGGGATTATTAAGTGGAGGTCTTAATATATGATGAAGATCAGTCATTTCAATTATCTTATTATTGTGTTCTCCTTTTGCATGTTTAGAACCCACTTCCCGAGTATTAATGTAATCAAATCTCCTCGATCGATCATACTCTTGGAAGTAAGTAATGTTTAAGATTGGCATAAGTATTAGTGGATTGTCCATTGTGATTGGGCATATCATAGAGACTGCTAACACTCAAGAGTACTTAATTGAAATCTAAGTATTGGAAGAACTCGCGCTTAGAGATTACTTCATGGATATAGTCACAAGTAAATCTAAGATAATAATATCCTCAATTCTTCAAAACAAGATGCATGTGGGTTTTTGTTCGATAATTATGTTATGTATTGGTTTACTCCAATGCTATCCATAATTGGTAGTCATAAACGGTGTATCCATGTAAGATATGATGAAGTAGACAAAAAATATGTAGCCAATGTTTCTTTTTCCCTTCTACCTTAATGGGATAAACGATATATGTGGGCCCTTTGATGAGTTGGTGTTAACGTCTAAAGTGCTTGGTCGGCCCCGACTGAAATTGATGTGTTCAATTTAGTAGTTAGATGCAGTCGTCACAAATCTATATTGGGAAACATAACCTTGAATTATGAGATTGACCATTATCCATGTCTCCGGTTCATACCGATATCATAGAACAAAAGAATAGTTGATAACTTATCTAAAGGTTGAATTTTGATAAGATCAAAGTTTGGTAGTTTCATTAGATGGCTAACTCTTTGTTTATTATTGGAGACGTATTAGACCGCGTATAGTTAATGACTTGTTTAAGTGGGAGACTATTGGAAAGAGTGCCCCGTGTTATTAGTCATTGACAATATTTCTATAGATAATAGGGTCCAATTGGGTTACCCTCAAGACCCAAATTGAGTAGACTAAATAAAGGAAAACTTAGTTCATTAATTACTATTATTAATAATTAATTAGAGACTAATTAAAAGTTAATTTTAGGAATTAATTAACAGTTTAATTAATTACAGGGTTAAATATTCTTTAATCATTAGCTGGTTAATCAAAAATGTTCTAGAACCTTTATGAGATTAGGGTTTGGACAAAATCCCTCTTGGATAAAAGGGAATTTCAAATTTGACTCCTTTTCCACATGGGATAGAGTACACAACCTAGGAAGGGATCCAAGGCTATAAATAGGGCCTTAGGGATTACATTTTTCCTTGCACCTTAGATCGGAGTTTCACCAACCTTTCTTCTTCCCCTCCCCCATAGGGACAATTTCTAACCCTCTCAGGGTTTGTGAAATTGACTCTTTTCCTAGTTATTTTATTCCACTTTTTGGTGTACTTGAGTGTGATACCATTAGAGGGATTTTGGTTTGGATCCTTGTTATCGGCGTGTTGCAACCGCTAACAAACAAATAATATAAGTAAAAATAATGCTCTAATGCACTTGGGGGGGGGGGGGTAGTACATGAAAGCAGGGTCAAATCCATAAAGACACGTCCTAAGATCTATACCTTTTTTGCATAAGCCACTCACTAGTTTAACGGTAATTAAAAATAGGAGGGATTCATTGACCATTAAAACTAACTTGGACATAAATCTATAAACGACAAATGTAACCTAAATGCTGGAATAAAAATTCATAAAGTAAAAGCATTTTAGTTTCCTAGTTCTCTCCAAATAATTCAAATAACCTTCAACACAATACTTGAACTGTGTATTGTTTAAACTGGTACTGAAAATTATTAATAAGCTCTAAAAATTTTCTTTACTAAAATGTTTAATCAAAACATGCTCTTTGAATTAAACCTTACTTTTTACTAAATTAACAAAATAAGATCTTAATTAATTTAGAAAAGTAGCATTAGACATAGTATAAAATTCCAAGTAAAGTCCAATACTTCTCACAAGCTCGGATGCTTCAATTCTAAAAACATGTTGCTTATTGCATCAGGAGGTGTTCGTATCAGTGATTAAGCAACAAATTACCATTCAAATTAGTTTAATCTAAAGCAAAAAATGATAAATTACCAATAAAAAGTAAACATAACCAACGAGGAAGATGATACAACTGATATCTATAATTGTTCATCAACAAAAAGTGATTCAAATAGCATACAACTTACGTGACAAGAATTAACAATACTCTGGGAGACGGTGGGAAACATTAAACGATCAGGAAGTGTACTTACGAGAAGAGAGATGCGGTGAAGAATTTAGTTTTATTGTTTGGGGGAAGAGGACCAATTGAGATGTAAAGTCGTGTATACGAGTAATGTTGCCTTAGCAATGACTTGGAGACCTCCTGATATAAGGTAGGGGATAGGGAAAATCGAGGAAGAGATAAGGGTTTTAGGCACCAGATTATAGTCAGGACGATGAGGAGGAATCGTCTGGCATTCAGATCGCTGGTTGCTTGATGCAGTGAAGAAGAATGGGAGGTGTAAGTAGTAACAACGTGATTGGGGTTTTGATTTTACCAAAATTTGTGGCGGGTTATACAATTTCTATGGCGGGATATCAAAAAACTTTACAAAAACCTAAGTCATACAAAATCTTAAAAAGTAAATGGGTGATTTTTTTCTAGGGTATATATTTCATTTCATTACCTCAAAGTAGCTTAAAATTTTCAAGCTTAGTCCTTTATATTTGTACATAAGTTTCAATTAATACCTTTTGCTTATTGACCTTTTAATATATATCCTTATAAAAATAATGTATTGATTTGACAAAAAAAAACATGTATTTATTTTTTTTGAAAACCCTTCTTTTATACGTACATGTCTCGAACCAGATTCGATTGGGAATCGGTCGGATGAGAACGAAGAACTGGAAACCGGTCCATTGAGTTAAAAACTTGGCTTGATCTGACGTCGGTACGGTATAGGGTCGGTTCGATGGATCCAAATCTTCATTCCTAATATAAAATAAATATGAAATTCAGCTCGATTAGCCGTAAACGAATCAAATTTCAATTTAGGACTTTTTTTTGTATAAAATGGACGTTGAAAATATTAAGATTTCTTTTTTGAAACATTATTAAAAGTAGGTCTGACAATCGTGTCGTGTTCAGGTTATCATGTCAAAATATACCAACCCGATCAGACCCGGTTAACTATACATAGGTCACGGGTTGGAGGGTCACGAGTTGAAGGGTTTGGAATAAAGGTTTAAGATGACAGTGAGGTGGTAAAATTGTTGTAGCCGAGAAAAAGAGGAGGGTAATGAGTGATAACATGGTATAGGGTCCGATTCTACCTCAAACTTTGTGGTGGTATATTGAATTTTCATACGGGTTAACTTAAAAAGTTTCAGCCAAAACCACTTTAATTTTTATATATTTTTGGCATAAATTTATGTTTTTTAAGGGGCAAATGATACCTTACCAATTTAGAGCCCATGCTTTTTTTCAAATTATTGTGTATTATTTTGTTTGTAACTCTAATTATTAGTATATTATGAATTTAAAAGGAAACTCTAACATAAAGATATAATATTTATTTATTACGATACAAGAAAAAAAATATATTGACAACATATTTCATTTCAATCTTATAAATATTTTCTCAAAGATGCATTATTTATAAGAACTTTTAACTATAGTATAATTTTATAACTTACGACATGTTGAAGTTAATTAACGAATCTTGCGAAACTTAGGATACCCAACAGGTTGACGAATTTCATTTTGATGATCAGTGTAATAATATAATTCAGATTAAGGATGAAATTTTTAACTAAAAAAAACAAACCGGGCCGGATAATGTAGTGAGTTTTTAAAATATAATTAGGTTATACTAGATTAATGCAATTTTACAATCATATTCATGTTTCTTATCGAATAACTTGTTTTATTTTCCAAAGTATGTGGGTGATAGATATGAGATTCAATCCCTAGGGTTAGAACCAATAGACCTTAATTCGAGAACAAGTAATCTCCAAAATAGTCTTTCACTAGCTTTCTTAATTGTATAAAAATAAGAAACAATGGTGCACCATATTTTATAGTGACATGCTAAACACCACCACCACCACCACCATCACCCACCACCACTACCACAACTGCCACAGCCACCACCAACATCGTGACTACCATCACTCATGACCACCACCAACACTGCCACCACTGCTACCACTGCCACCAGCCGCTACTACCACCACCAACACCATCACCACCACCAACCTCCACTGCTACCATCACCACAACGCGACAACCACCTGTAACGCCCCGATTCTCAGGTATTGATTTATGTATGAATCTTTTTGGTTTTTGGGTCTACTCGACGAGTTGGCCGCCCTATTTGTCGAGTAATAGCGGGTTGGTCCGCGTGTTCTAAAGGCATGATATCACTCTTACGATATCTTCTGATAGGTACCATTCAGTATCGTAAGCCTTCTCATTTCCTCCATTCACTCAGTGGGTGAGATTTGGATTCATAGGTTTGTGGGCCAAATTTGGGTTCGTGGGTCAGATTCCATAAATAAAATTGATAATTAAACATGAATAAATTCTTGATGCAAACATATCCGAATTTTAGAAACTTAAGTCCTAAACATCCAAATGAAAATTAAAAACATTCATGAAAACATGTTCAAACTAAAACATTAATACAAACATAAATAGTTAAAATTCAAATGACACTAAAACATATTAAATAATGACACGTCTCATCATCAATCATATATTTGTCTTGTCTTTGTCTGAGACCTCACCCAAATCCTGTTCATTTTGCCCCAGATGTGGGTTATGATATCCATATTCCTTCATTGTGATCTGACCATAACTAAGTGGTGTCATCGACATCATCATTTGAAGACGCAATGCTGATAGAAAATGGGGGTAGTTCATCAAACTGATCGTACTCTTCCTCGTCCACAACATCATCAACACCAAGTATATGTCGTTTGCTATTCATGACGATGTGCTTTCCCGATTCCTTAGGGTCCTAAACATAGAATACATGGGTAGCTTGTTTAGCTAGGATGAATGGTTCTGATACATATCCGTTCGTGGTAAGGTCAACAACTGTAAAACCGTCATTTTCAACTTTAACACCTCGTTAGTTGTCAACCCATTTGCATTTTAACATAGGTATAATGATGGAATCATATTTCAATTCCCATATTTCCTGAATGACGCCATAGTATGATTCTTTGGCGATCCTCACCCTTGTATCATGACTATCTCCATATACTTCAATTGAGGCTATTACTGTTACACCACTATTTTGAAGCGTACATTTTACATCTTGTTGATTAGTGTAAAATGCATAACCATTAATGTCGTATCCTTGGTACGTTGCTACAAGATCATCAGGACCATTCTCTAGATGTACTACAGCTTGATCCACACTATCGATGCCATAACTTGCTCTTATTTTATCTTTTAACCATTGTGAGAACGTTTTGTTATGTTCGTTAACCAACCATCTATTGCTCCTACCACGATTTGACAATTCTAGTGTTCTTTTGTGCTCATTTATATATGGAGCAATGATTGTCATATGTTGTCGGACTGTAAAATGTGCAAGTTGTAAGTCTTCTCGATTTGGAATGATCTTTTTAATCCAATTGTCCCACTCCCTACAAGTCTACCCTCGTGTCGAGATTTTGGAATGCCAATACTATCAACACCTTGTATATAGTCAGTGCAATATTCAATTATCTCCTCTGTTGCGTATCCTTCAACAATACTACCCTCTGGTCGATGTCTATTCCTTACATACCCTTTTAAGACGCCCATATATCTCTCAAATGGATACATGTATCGTAAGAATACTGGCCCACAATACTTTATCTCTCTAACAATATGAGATGTTAGATGAACCATGACATCAAAAAATGAAGGTGGGAAATACATCTCGAGTTGGCATAATGTCAAGATAATATCACTTTCCCATGAATCTAATACCTCGGGATCAATAACTTTAGAATGAATCATGTTGAAAAACAAGCATAGCTTTGTGATTGTGTGTCGAATGCGGTCTGGTAGTATTCCATAAATTGCAATGGGAATCATATGTGCCATTAAAACATGACAATCATGGGACTTCATACCAAATAGTTTTAGTTCTTTCATTGACACTAACTTCTTAATGTTAGCAGAATAGCCTGATGGAACCTTTACACCATGTAAGCACTTAAAAAATTTTGTTTTCTCATCCTTTGATATGGTATAACTGTTGGAATAGTGTCTAAAGCTGCAACTATATTAGACAAGTATTTGACCCGGTTGTGCATGGTCCTTTTGGGTTGCCTTCACCATAGCAACTTGATAGGATGATGTATTAAGAGAGAGTATATATTATTAGTATATTATGAGAATAATATATTGTTATTTGATTAATATAAGTCATAGAATTAATTGGAATTAATTTGGTGACTTAAAGAGATTAATTAAATAAGAGGGTATAAACTGTCAATTGTTTGATAGTTAAACTTTAGACTGTAAATCCATATAGATATGGATTGGACGAATTCTAGGAGCTAAAGGATAGCTCAAATCGTCCATTGCTTATCTAAGGAATGGATTTGGATAGCCTTAAGAGAAGATTATCCAATAGGGTTTAAACTGTAACCCTTAAGGAGTCTACAAGTATATATAGACCCTATGGGTGAGGGAATTCGACACTTTACCTAAAGTAGAGAACCTCTGGTCGAATTCCTTCCCTCTCCTCTCTCCCAAATCATCCTTTTTGCTTTTGGTGTTTGTAAGCCATTAGAGGAGTGACAATTGTGACTCTAGAAGCTCCAAGACAACAAGGTCAACAAGGAATTCAAAGGTATGATTCTAGATCTGTTTCAATGTTGTGATTTAACCTAAATAGTCATTAGAAGTCTTGGATTCAAAGCATGTTTAATTAGAAAGCCAAGATCCAAGCATTAGAGTTTTGCATGCGCACATAGGAAAGTTCTTATGGCTAAAACCCATCAGTGGTATCAGAGCCTAGCTTGGTTTTCATTAAATTGTTGCTTGATTGTCTGTAACTAAACTGCAAAATTCGATTTTTTTTTGGTTTCTGAGTCATGGACTCGGCGAGTTCCAAAGTGGACTCGGCGAGTTGGCTTGACTCGGCGAGTCCCTTTATGCACTCGGCGAGTCCAAGCGTCAGGAATGGCCAGATTCGGGATTTCTTCATAATTATCTTATGGAAACTTTCCTTAATCATATTAGATCAACCCTAATCCAATTTTTTGATATATATGACTATAATCTTGATCTAATTAAAGATATTTATCAACTAATAAAATATTTAATTTCCTTATATGATAATTAATTAATTATTTTGATTATTTTGGTAATTATCTTCAAAGAAATCTTGAATAAATTAAATATATATAATTAGAAAATTAATTGTTAATTGAAATTATTTGTTATTTGATCCTCCATGTTTTAAATGTTTAAAACTTGTCCTCAAGTTTTGAAATTTATATTTTGTGATTAAAAGTTTTAATTTAGACAACTTAAATTTCAAACCCTAGATTTTGAAAGGTTTAAAATACAACCCTATACTAATATAATATTACAAGAATAATATATATATGTATAACTAAAATGCTAGTCCTACCGTTAGTAGGCCTCATTCACGAAGCCGATCTATAAGGTGGGTATAAGGTTGCGGCCTATAAAATGGCGCTTAATGGGTGTACACTCACACCCACCGCTTGCTTGATCGGTGGAAGGTCGTTAGCCGAACGGGTAGGATAGGGCAACCTCATCCTCTCATTAAAAGTATAATAAGTAATACAAAGTAACTACACATTTTTTTTAAAATTTCCCAATCTTAGTTACTTTAGGAAAAGTGAATTGATGCAATCCCATGAAATTACACTTTGCACCCTTGCTAAGAAGTTAGTGGAGCGTGTGTGGTTTACCGGCACACTAATTGGTTCTAAGCAAAGGTGGCAAAGGGTGATTCATTGTTTATCATAGTTCGATGGAGCGTGTGTGGTTTACCGGCACATCGAATAGGTGATCGTTACAATGAAGGCACCATGTGAATTTGCATGGTAATTCACACCCGCTTTGTGATCCTCGGTATCCCAGTCACAAACAAGAGGGGCATATCGAGATTAAACATGTCATTGAATAGTTTCAATGAATCTCATCCGAACCTAGGAATTTTCAATACACTTAGGACTAATAGTTTAAGTTTTTGTGATGGAGAATTAGTGAATCGTCATTCACTTACCTTCAATTTATTTGCATGTTAGATTACGGCATCCCTTTTCTAGTATGTAAATGTTATTGTTGGATCCTAGCCCTAATTTTTCTTATTGGGTGATAATTAGGGATTCTTATTCTAATCTATCTTTGTCCTTTTTTCCTTTTGTAGATGTCGAACGCAAACAACGCTGCTGCTAGTTTTTTCACGTTGATGAGCCTTTGCCAAAAGGTCACCTTCGATGGAACGAACTTTAGCGAATGGATAAGATACATTCGCACCATTGCTCGCTATGAGGATAAGGAGTATGTCCTCGATGAGAAGCTCGAGAAAATCAACCCTGAAATCACTACTCCGGCTGAAATCACCGCTTTTGAAACTCATGAGCGAAATGCAATGAAGGTACATTGCATCATGATTGCCACCATGAACTCCGAATTCCAAAAGTCCTACGAGGACATGTACCCGTACGAGATGCATCAAGACTTATTGGAGAGATACCACCAAAATGCGAGACAAGAGCGTTATGAGATTTTCACTAACATGATTTCCGCTAAGATGGGTCATGGAGAATCTCTTACCGTGCACTTGCAAAAGATGCAAAGGTATGTCGACCGCCTTCGCAAGTTAAATGTTGACTTTGGGGAAGACTTGGCAATCGACATGGTGCTTCACTCTTTGCCTCCGATGTACAATCAATTTAGGATGACCTATCACATGAACAAAGAGGAGGTCACCCTAAGCAAACACTAAGGTCTCTTGAGGGTCGCTGAGAGCAACTTCAAAGACAAGTCTATTGCGCCAACTCCCAATCCACCCGCTGCTCCTATCTTGGCTATTGGTCAAGGAAAGGGAAAGAAGAGGAAAGCTTCGTCTAAGAACTATCGCAAGGTTAAAGCCCGAGATGGTGCCTCTTCTAGTGGGACCAAAGTTGATCCCGCTAAGCCCTGCCCTAACCCGAAGGAGGCAGAGTGCCACCACTGCCAAAAGATAGGACATTGGAAGAGAAGCTGCCCAGAGTACCTACAAGCCATCAAGGAAGGAAATATCAAGCCATCTTTCGCAGGTATATACACAATTAAATCTAACGATTCTAATCATGCTAATTCTTGGGTTCTTGATACCGGTTGCGGTTATCACATTTGTTCTAATGTGTAGGGACTAAGAAGAAGTAGGGATGTGGAGCAAGGAAGAATAAATCTAATCATGGGGAACAGAAGATCGTCGCATGTGACCAAGATTGGAGTGTATTCTTTAGTGCTTAGGAATAGTTTATCTTTATATTTGAACAATTGTTGCTATTCGCCAGAAATGGCTAGAAACATCATTTATTTTCATGGTTTGTTTAGACAAGGTTTTAGATTTTCTTTTAATAATGAGAATGGTTCTATTTTAGCTTATCTAAATGGTGTCTTTTACTTTGAAGCTATACCATGTAATGGAATTTATGAAACTGTTATGATTGTTGATAACCTAGGAAATGATGTGTTGAACATAGATTCTTCCACTAGTATGGATAAAGCATCCTTGTGGCATTGTCGTCTTGGACATGTCAACAAGAAACGCATAGCCCAACTCCAAAAGGATGGAGTGTTGGAGTCATTCGACCTTAGGGAAGATGACACATGCGAGTCTTGTTTGCTTGGAAAGATGACTAAGTCACCCTTCGCTGGTTCTTGCGAAAGGGGTGAGGGTCTATTGGACCTAATACATACCGATGTATGTGGACCGTTTAGATCAACCACGAAGGATGGAAACCGCTTCTACGTGACTTTCACCGATGATTATAGTAGATATGGGTATATCTATTTAATCAAGCAAAAGTCAGAAACCTTTGAAAAGTTCAAAGAGTTCAAGAATGAAGTGGAGAATCAATTGGGCAGGAAGATCAAGATGCTTCGATCCGATCGAGGAGGAGAGTACCTAAGTCTTGAATTCCACAATTATCTCAAGGAGTGTGGAATAGTTTCACAATTGACGCCACCTAGGACACCACAATTGTATGGTGTGGCAGAAAGGCATAATCGAACCCTATTGGATATGGTTCGCTCTATGATGAGTCGTGCTTCACTATCAATCTCTTTTTAGGGGTATGCCTTAGAGACTGTTGCCCATATCCTTAACCGAGTCCCTACTAAGAAGGTTGCCAAAACACCTCACGAGATGTGGACAGGGAAAGCTCCCTCGTTAGCACATATCAAGGTTTGGGGTTGCGAGGCTTTCGTAAGATGAGATACTCACGACAAGCTCGAACCTAGAAGTGAGCGATGTATTTTCATCGGCTACCCGCAGAAATCCTTTGGATATCTCTTCTATAGACCGAAGGACAATGTAGTCTTCGTTGCAAGGAGAGGAGTTTTTCAAGAGCAAGAACTCATAGGCCAAGGAGACAGTGGGAGGCAAATCGATCTTGAAGAGATTCAAGAGTCGATAGATGAAGGAACCTCTACCGCTGGCACTCAACCCGAGGAGGAAACTCCGGTTGAACCGATTGACGTATCGTTACCTCTTAGACGTTCCGAAAGAGTTAGGTTTCAACCCCAGTTATATTGTTTTCATATTACTACCGAAGGGGACACGTATATTAGTGATAGTACACTAGTAAACCTTGATGAACCTAATAGCTATAAGGAAGCCATGGCAGGCCCGGAGTCTGCGAAATGGAAAGAGGCAATGGACAGTGAGATCCAATCCATGTATGATAACCAAGTTTGGAATTTGGTTGATTATGTGCCCGGACGCAAGACCGTTGGGTGCAAATGGATCTTCAAGAAGAAGACCGACGTGGATGGAAAAGTACACACGTATAAGGCACGATTGGTTGCGAAGGGCTTTACTCAAACTCCCGGAGTTGACTATGATGAGACCTTCTCATCAGTTGCGAAGATAAAATCTATTTGAGTGATGCTAGCTATTGCCGCATTTCATGACTATGAGATTTGGCAAATGGATGTCAAGACCGCTTTCCTTAACGGAAAGTTGGCTGAGGATGTTTACATGGCTCAGCCAGAGGGGTTTGTGGATCCGAAGCATCCGAATAGAGTGTGTAAGCTTGAGAAGTCCATTTATGGACTTAAGCAAGCATCTCGCAGATGGAATCTTTGTTTCGATGAGAAAGTCAAAGAGTTTGGATTTGTACGAAGCGAACATGAATCATGTGTATATGTCAAAAACAGTGGGAGTATAGTAAGCTTTCTCGTTCTATATGTCGATGACATATTACTCATAGGAAACGACGTCCCGACGCTGCAAGAGGTTAAGTCCTGGCTCGGGAAGTGCTTCGCTATGAAGGACCTCGGAGAGGCTTCTTACATTTTGGGAATAAGGATAGTAAGAGAGAGAAGTAAGAGACTAATAGGACTTAGTCAGAACACTTACTTAGAGAAGGTACTAAAACGTTTTAGTATGGAGAACTCGAAGAAGGGAGAATTACCAATACAAAGTAATGCCAAGTTGAGTAAGACTCAAAGTCCGAGTACCGAAGCTGAGATAGCAGAAATGAGCCGAGTACCATACGCTTCCGCAATTGGCTCAATCATGTACGCTATGACTTGTACTCGCCCTGATGTAGCCTTTGCTTTGAGCATGGTTAGTAGATATCAAGGGAATCCTGGCAGAGCACATTGGATTGCGGTGAAGAATATTCTTAAGTACCTTCGGAGGACGAAGGAATGGTTCTTAGTCCTCGGAGGGAGTGATGACTTAAACGTGCGAGGGTATAGTGACGCCAGTTTTCAAACCGACAGGGACAACTACCGTTCGCAGTCGGGCTGGGTCTTTACCCTGAATGGTGGAGCAGTGACATGGAAGAGTTCCAAGCAGGAAACCGTAGCTGATTCAACGTGCGAATCAGAGTACATTGCAGCGAGCGAAGCGTCGAAGGAGGCAATATGACTAAAGAACTTCATCGGTGATCTTGGAGTTGTACCTGCCATAAAGGAGCCCATGGAGATTTTCTGTGATAATGAAGGAGCGGTTGCCTTGACAAAGGAACTGAGGGATCATGGTAGATCACGACATATCGACAGAAAATACCACTTCATTAGAAATCGTGTAGAAGAAGGACAACTCGTAGTGAAGAGGATATCATCAGAAGATAACCCAGCAGATCCGCTTACGAAGGGACTGAGTAAGGTTAAGCACTTGCTGCATGCTAGGAGCATTGGGCTGAAGGATGATATTAGCATAGATTAGATAGTATTAGAAACATGTAATAGATAAATGTAATTAACATTTGATGATTAAATAAAGGAGTTTTATTTGTGAGTAATGTTACTATCTTATGTTAATTAACTATTGTTTCACTTTGCATGTTTTGACTTCTAGAATAATTGAGTTTATTAGGAATAATCGAATTGTTCAAATTGTCCACAATCGTTCATATGTTGGAAGTAGATATGAATGAAGATTGTCATAAATTGGTGTGTAGATTGTCTAAATGGTGTTAGACATAGCAAAGGGTTGCTGCAACATTTATGAGTGCTTATGAACTGGTTTTGAACATTGGAACAAACCCGCGCTTGCTGGAATCACCTGATGGAATATGATATAAAAGGGTGATCGCAAGACGATAATATCATATAGTCTTAAAACCTAGATATATGGTTAGTTATTTGTTAATTGATTGTACATTGATAATGCGAAAACGCATCAGTAACTCGGTGTTATAAAACGCATTGTTGTGTATAGTTGGTTAATGAATAAGTAAATGCATATAAGTCGAAGTTTATCTGTAACTTTTATCTAAGAAGGTAAAAGTGATATCTCGGCCGCTCGATGATTTGATTTGACTTATGTGCCGGGCCCGGTCAGAACTGAATTGATGTGTTCGATTAAGTTCTATGTCGAATAAATCAGAGATCGAGAAACCTAAATGCTTGACTAACCATTCCATAGGACTGTCAGCATGATATCTAACAGAGGACTGTAAGATCCCTTATCTAAAGGACAAAATTGATTAGATCAGAGTTTGACAGCGTCTTTGAGAGCTACGATTGCAAACCAAATTGTACTTGTGCATATAGTTACTAGACTTATCCAAGTGGGAGACTGTTGGAATAGTGTCTAAGGCTGCAACTATATTAGGCAAGTATTTGACCCGGTTGTGCATGGTCCTTTTGGGTTGCCTTCACCATAGCAACTTGATAGGATGATGTATTAAGAGAGAGTATATATTATTAGTATATTATGAGAATAATATATTGTTATTTGATTAATATAAGTCATAGAATTAATTGGAATTAATTTGGTGACTTAAAGAGATTAATTAAATAAGAGGGTATAAACTGTCAATTGTTTGATAGTTAAACTTTAGACTGTAAATCCATATAGATATGGATTGGACGAATTCTTGGAGCTAAAGGATAGCTCAAATCGTCTATTGCTTATCTAAGGAATGGATTTGGATAGCCTTAAGAGAAGATTATCCAATAGGGTTTAAACTGTAACCCTTAAGGAGTCTACAAGTATAAATAGACCCTATGGGTTAGGGAATTCGACACTTTACCTAAAGTAGAGAACCTCTGGTCGAATTCCTTCCCTCTCCTCTCTCCCAAATCATCCTTTTTGCTTTTGGTGTTTGTAAGCCATTAGAGGAGTGACAATTGTGACTCTAGAAGCTCCAAGACAACAAGGTCAACAAGGAATTCAAAGGTATGATTCTAGATCTGTTTCAATGTTGTGATTTAACCTAAATAGTCATTAGAAGTCTTGGATTCAAAGCATGTTTAATTAGAAAGCCTAGATCCAAGCATTAGGGTTTTGCATGCGCACATAGGAAAGTTCTTATGGCTAAAACCCATCAATAACAAGCTACTGGCAGATACGTACGCTTTCCAGGATTCCTAATAGGAGCAAGCTCGGGGCGAATTCCCATTTCAACCATGTCTTCTCGAACATTAATTCTATCTTTTGACTTTCCCTTGATGTTCAACAATAAGGCTATCAAGCTTTCACAAACATTCTTTTTCAATATGCATAACGTCAAGACAATGGCGAACCTGCAAGTGCTTCCAGTATGGTAACTCCCAAAATATAGATCTTTTCTTCCAAATAACTTTGGGAGGATTTGTACCTGTACGTTTACGTTTACGTTTTCCTTTACCATTACCTTTGAATTTTCCGAATGTAACGTTTAGATTTTCAACACGAGAAAATACAGTCTCTCCTTGTAATGGTTTCCTTGTCGTCCTCTCCTCAGTTTTACCATTGAACACCTTTTTTTTCCTTGCGATATGGGTGATTTTTTGGAAGATATCTTCGATGATCCATATATACATTTTTCTTGCAATTTGACAACCATAACGACTGTGTGTCATCTTCACAAATTGGGCATGCATTTGCTCCTTTTGTGCTATATCCAAACAAATTCCCATATGCTGGAAAATCATTTATGGTGCAATAAATCATGGCCCGAAACTGGAAATTTTCCCCACTATATGCATCATACACTTCGACACCCGGACTCCATAATTTTTTTATGTCCTCAATTAATGGAGCTAAATAAACATCGATATCATTTCCTGGCTGTTTTGGACCTTGAATTAGTAATGACATCATGATGTATCTTCTTTTCATGCATAACCATGGTGGGAGATTGTATATACAAAGAAGAACCGGCCATGTAATATGACGACTACTTAGGCTTCCAAATGGATTAATTCCATCAAAACTAAGTCCGAACCGAATATTTCTAATCTCTCGACCAAATTCTTTAAAACTGGAATTAATATTTCTCCATTGAGGGGAATCAGCCACATGTCTTATATTTTCGTCAATTTTACGATCGTAATGCCATCGTATTAATTTTGCATCTTTGGCATTTGCAAACAACCGCTTTAATTTAGGCACAATAGGCAAATACCACAATACTTTAGCAGGTGGACCTTTCTTTTTCACATCGGTGGTTTGTTCTGTATGATTATTCTGCTTATACCGTGATGTACCGCATGTGATACACTTATCTAGATCTGCATACTGGTTTCTATATAACATACAGTCTTTTGGACATGCATGTATTCTTTCGATTTCCATTCCCATTGGACACATTAGTTTTTTTGCTTGATATGTTGAAATAGGTAACTCGTTATATTGAGGAAGCATATCATTCAAAAGCTTTAGAAGATTTGTGAAACTTGTATCACTCCAACCATTGTTTGCTTTTAGGTTAAATAGTTTCAAAACAACAAATAGTTTGGTATACTTCATACACCCGGTATACAATGGTTTTTCTGAGTCGTGAAATAATTTTTGAAAATGTTCATAATCCTTTTCAGCGACATTGTCCTCCCAATCATGTAACATTCCAGATAATTCATCATACTTGTCATTGTTTGAATCATTGTTATCATCATTAAACTCTGAAACAACCTCATTATGATTAACTAATGTCTCCCTGTGTCGTGACCAACATATAGAATCTCTCATAAACCCACAAATTATTAAATGTTCTTGTACTTCGGCAGAATCAGTGTACATACGACAGTTCTGACAATCTACACAAGGACACCATATGTAGCTTTCTCCTTTATTCACCCGATTTTCCTCTGCAACTTTAAGAAAACCACCTAAACATGCCAAATATTCATCACATGAACGTTTAATTCTATACATCCAGTAACTACCCTATCAATGTCTGCATTGTGTCTTTCATACTCTACCATAGTTACATATTAAAACCTCCGAAAACATAATCTCATATGGCAATCTTTTACCAATCAGTTGATTCCCTCTTTTAATCTGCCATATTTTGTATATTTTCCCCCAAAAGCCCAACTAGATATCTACGGTTGATAACCTTTACTATCCTAGAATGTGAGTCATCCCTGTTCTGCAACCTTCCACCATATAGCCCCTAAAGGCTCAGGTGATGGGTTTGCTAGCTTGCCACTCTCTTGTTATTTTTTCAGATTAGCATTTGAATGCAATTATTAAATTTCAGTTATATCTGTTCTTTACTTCTTATTTGCTGTTGCAGGGTTATTCCAAGGTTTGGAGAAGAAATAGGGAAAAAAGAAGAAAACGATGTCACCACTTAAGGTTTAAGGTGTTTCCATTGTCTATACTAGTTACTTTTGTTATGCAATTATTATATAACTATTTTGCATTGATCGTTATCAGCTTATCCTCAATGGCAGTAAATTTGAAAAATAATCAAGCAAATGTTTTGGGTATGGTGTTTTTGTTAGTGGTTTAGATACATGAATACCATAAACAAAAAAAGTATAGACGTATTTTAAGTATCAATATCTAAGAATTCTAATATTACAAGACTATTTATCACATAAACAATACCAATGAAAACCTTCAGAAAGGTCAAATGAAAATTGACTTAAATTTAGAGCTACTTTGATAACACTCTTGGTCATATAAATTTAAAGCTAGTTTGATAACACTATTGTTGATGCTTCTTTTTTTTTTTATAAAGAAAATTGAGTTACAAAATCTCGTTGACAGAAACTATAAATATGAATCGTTCATTCCAAATCAAATGGTCAAACAAAAAAAGGCAAGTTGATGACTACAGATGAATGAAGTTGAGCTATAAATGCAATATATAATTTGCTTGTGACTTTTAAATTTACGTCATCTATTTTAAAATACCAACTACATTTTAATTTTACAATTAAATATTATAAAAAAGAATAGAAAAAGATAAATAAATTCTAAATTGTTTATTACTGAAGGACCACAACTCTTATCATCTTTGAACCCATTTATTTAGATTGCCAAAATAGAATACCGGTGTGATACACTGCAATTTGTAGTTTATAAAAGCTAAACCAGAGTAAACACTATGGTCAGATTAGAGGTACATACCTGGACTTAATAAGGAAGAACACATGTGTTGTAGCTAATAGTTTCCATCCCAGTCGTATGTGATCTTTTGATTTTCTGCATGTATAAGGAAAAAATAAACTTATGAAAATATTTTCTCGTTTAGCCTAGTGGAACAGCAAAGAATTGTAAATCAATTAAAACAAAATTTGATTAGCATTGGAGATACATACCAAGCAGCTTCTACCTTCCTTCTCTTGATTTTTTTCCCGTGTATGCTTTGTCTGTGTTATGCGAGGAATAAATAGGAATGAACAAGATAATCTTAGGAATTAGTGGTAATTATCCTCCCAAATAGTTGTATCAATATCTGTTAAGTTTTAAAATTTAAATTTTGTTTATGAATGGTTATGTTTTTAATTTTATATATAATTTATTTTAGTGATAATCTTCTTTGTTTTTGGCAGAACCGCTTATTCTATGAAATGTTAAAAATGTAATATATTTTTCTTGATGATCTTCCTATCTGTTTTTTATTTTATTATATATATATATATATATATATATATATATATATATATATATATTGTGTATCTTCATCAGATCATCAGCTTTATAATTTAAATATATGATTTTTCTTATAATATTAGTTGTCCTTTTGAAACGTGAAGGCTAATCGATAAGGTTAAGATTAATTTTGCTTTATCATTTTCCCTCACACGATCATTATCAGGCTATAATAAATGCTCTTAACCCTCTTATATTCTTCTCCTACTTGATAGTAACATCACAATTTTTTTTCACTTTTGTTAATTTTAAGCATCATATCTAACTGTTTCAATAAAATGTTTGTATGCGTATGTGTGTGTGAACAATAGAACTTGTCAGACAAGGAGTTCCATTGCCAGTGTGGTGTAATTCGTGATTCTAATGTTGTATATTGTGAATTAAATCTTCATTTTGCTAATAAAATTAACACACAATTAGAGATGAGTAGTTAGTATCATTTCCCGATCCCGTAATGGTACCAAATTCATCGGGGAACCGCCTGATTACCGGTACCTTGTTTGTTTTGCTTTATTAGCATATTCCATTTTGGTAGAACATAAAAGGTTAACAAGTATGTATTGATGATGTATTTTTTAAGTATGAAGTAAGGAGTGTTTAGTGTTACAAATCTACATCAATGTTACCTCTGATTTTAACAACATAAAAGGTCACCAATTTGTTTTGACTTTTAAAGTTCATATGAGTTATAATTTTACTTCATATTCCTATAAAGTTACAAATTCATAATCTTTAATCAATTGATGACAACTAAAGTAGTGCAAATTTACAATCACTTTCACATTTCATATTGAATATAACTTGTTTTACTTTACAAAGTATGTGGAAGATAACTACGTCCATGGGGTAAAATAGCCTTTGATTAGCTTTATTAATTGTTCAAAAATAGCAATCAATGATGCACCATATCCATAATGACCTGCTAGACAATCTTAAATAAGATCTTATAAATTAGAAATAAGTATATCAGTCTAAACAAATAACTAAACAACCGGATAATAATCCTTATTTAAATAAAATACTCATACTAACTTTCCTATTTTATTGTTTAGCCTTGAAGCTACCCTACTTCCACATTAGATAGACCTGGCCAAAGCCAAACAGACCAAGCTTATCATAGTCCTTCATCATGATCTGGCCGTAAGTGAGTGGTGTCATCAACATCATCTTCTCGAAGACTAAACCTAAACTGGTCTTTTGACTTTCCCTTGATGTTCAACATTAAGGCTATCAAGCTTTCACAAACACTTTTTTCGATATGCATAACGTCCACACAATGGTGAGCCTATAAGTATTCATAGTCTGAACGTTTATTTCCATGTTTCCAGTAACTAGGATCCATCTGTAATTACATAAAAAAAATATTATGATTCAATTAAGTCTCAACAAATATTTGTGTGATATTCATCGTCTGGAACACTGTCTTAGATTTTCAAGTCTACTTAAATATAATGAAATTTTATCTTATCCGGAAGTTACCTTTGATTGTGTCGGCCAAAGATGAAAGGTAAAGAATTAATGATATCTATAATTCCAGGGGATATTTGGAAGGTTGCAGCAAGACTAGAGATAGCTTTGGTTGTTGAGGAAGTTGAACCTTTGCAATCGTCTATGCCGGTCACAGCTTCTGTTCTGACTCTGCTCAACTTTTATGTAAGTTTTCCAAAGTTAAACATTAACCGACTCAAATGTGAAAATCTGAGGCTAACCACCGACCTCAACTGTTAAAAAAACGAAAATTCTAAATTAAATTAACACACTACGTACAATAAGATTAAAGATACATACTCAGACTTAATGAAGAAGAATATGTGTGTTGTATCATACGATTTTCATCTCCTTCATACAAGATTTATCGATTCTCTGCACGTGTGACTTTCTGTGTATGCTAATTGATGAATAAATACAACTTTTTTCATATGGTCTCTATTTTTTTTTTTGTGCGTGACTGGAAGAAAAAACACCAATTAAATAGATAATCAGTGGTAATTATCTTTCAATCCATGTTTTTATCAATATCTCTTTAGCTTTAAAATTTAAAGTTTTATTCATAATCAGTTAAGTATTTGAATAATGTATATCTTATCTGTTTACCTATTTATTTCACACTGCATGATTTTCAACGTCATAAGGAAGAAAATATAGTTGTATTCATTTATTTATCTACTCAAATGCGCAGGCATCATCTATCTGGTGTTCTTTGGAGCTGCTGGCATACTTTTATTGATCTTCTCTGGTTCTATTTGTGCTCCTTGTTAATTTCTTTCTAGATGTTTGTGGGTTTTTTTGGTTTATTGACCGTTTTGCCCCTACTTGGCGTTTTTAAGTGTGGTGCTTGTTGACTCTTTCTGCCTCTATTCATCCATTTGCTAAAGTTCTGGTCTGCTATGCTCTCTAGGTTGCTGGTGGGATACATCTTTGCTATTTGACCTTTTTACCCTTGTGGGGTGTTTTCTTAATAACAAATTTAAGAAACACAACTAGGTATCATCCAAAATAAACATAAAATGTTAATAATAAATTCAACAAGCACACCAAATCATCATCCAACAAATCCATAATAACTTTAAATAGCATAAAAATGAAATATATTTTCTTCTAATCTTCTTTGCATACTTTCATCAATTATTATGTTGTTCGGTCTCTATGTTTGATAGTTGGATACAAAATATAACAAAAAAAAGGACACCATCCATAGGTTTCAAAATAGAAAGGCTATCATGAATTACAAAATATATCAATAACCAATTTGTTTCAAATACTAAAAAAAATCAACTTAACCCTCCATATAATCACTAAATAAAATAAGGAGAAGTGGAGACTAACCATTTCAGATGACAACCCAAGGACACTGGTGTCGATGATATGCCAAAGGAACACACGGCATCGGAGGAGGTGCATATGACGTCAAAAGAAGAGTAGACTTTGGAGTCGAGAAGCTTCAAAAGGCGACCACTGGCATGCTTCGAGGATGAGATGGATGTGCTTGGAAGGGACTGCAACGACGTGAATGGAAGAAGAAGATGTCGACGTCGTTAAAGGAAGAAGAAAATGTCGGCGTTCAGTGCATTCTTTCATTTGTTCAGAGAGAAAGAGGGGGGGGGGTGAGATAGAGAGAAAGAATTTCAAAAAACAAATAGACCGAATACGATGGAATAAAGGAACCCAATGAATAATTGTTACACTTTGATAGTTTTGCCCTTCAAAGTTTTTTTAAAATAATTTTCATTGACTTGAGTTGACCGATTAGAGTACCTAGACCCGATTATCTCTGGCTTTGACCACGTCCGATTATAGAAGCCGATTAGCTATAAATGTCATCGTACGTTGGAGGACCACCAAGCGCCTAGGCGCCGATTAAACAGCCTCCTAGGTAGATATTTGCAACGCTGGTTACAGCTGTACAATTGAAATCATCAGATACATCTTTATTTGTTTATGGCTTTATTCTGATGGCATCTTGATTTTAATATTTTTGTTACAATGGATAATCACACATGTGGGAATAAGTGTAACCAATCAAACGTACTATTCTTTCTTGGATGATAACTGAGGATTAGTTGCATATGCATAATTTTGATAGGAAATGGTTATATTTGCATTCAAGTCATTGTTTGGGGTGTGGTTCGTGTTAGTGTTGGGGTTGGGGTTTTGGTTAGTGTTAGGGATGGGGTTGGAGTAAGGATTGGGGTTGGGGTTGCTGCTTGGATTTGGGTTGGGTTTTTTATTTGGATTGAGGTTGGGTTCTGGTATGTCGGACGTCTCACAGCCACTAACCATGACGCATAATAAAAGGTTGAATGCTATGACCAGAACAACGGACACATTACTCTTCGATGCCATGTCAAAATCGGTTAGAAATTATTAGAAACGACATTCTTAATCATATGAAAATGTTTCTACGACGGTAATTAAAAGTTAATTATATGAAAATGTTGTTAGTCTAGCGAAATATATAGCAGCCAAACACACTTTAAATGTTTAATAGCATATATTATGAGCATTTTAAAATGACAGAATTTTGTTGGGAATCAACTATTAGTTAATGATTGTTATACATTTTCTATCTTTTGCTGGCAAGAAGGAAAAAGAATTAGTAACAAACCGGTTAGTAAACAAATCATATATATATACTCAAAGAAAACAAATTATTTTTATATTTGGTTTTATATGAACCATTTATACAAACCAATTTACCAAGGATGTCCAAAATAGAGAACCAAAAAATATCCTTGTAACATTTTACATTACCGGAGTGCAACTTATAACCATACATGTTTGAAACTTGTAGAAGTAGCACAAAACACCACATACATAGGTATTTTGATTAACGACCGATGAAATATGTGATTTGCATGGTAGACGAATTTCGGGAGATCTGATGGGTTGGTAATGGATTAATGCATGTGGCTAATCCTTCACATAATTTTGAATATTTGACATGAACTAGCATAAGATTTCAGAATAGATAAATTATATTTCTAAAGTTACTAGAAATGATACTAAATTAAATGGCTTGTGGTTGTTCTTTTTCAAATAAGAGAAATATATGCAAAACACGTTTAAAAAGTATACAAAGTTTAAATATTTTAATAGGTTATCGTGATCCGAAATTGATTATTATTATTATTATTATTATATGTTTTTTTATTTAGAGAGTAAGAATAAGCTAAAAGAAATAAAAAAAACATTAAACCCATTATGGTTTTTTCACGAACTATGAAAAAATAGAACACATTCCAACTTTGTTTCTTCTATGACAACATTCTCGTTGTTTTTTTTAGGATGATTGAATCATGTTACTACATCTTCAAAATATATCGAACAAAATTGTAATGATTCATTAGTGATTCATTAGTGACCCAACCATCAGCTATATAACCTTCCAACCACTCCTTATTTATGACATAAAAATTAAGTTTTTTCATATAATTTTCTAAGTGATACATCCATCTTATACATACCAGGATCTCCAAATATATTTGTAGGTCGATGAAAAACTAAATGAATCACAATGTTAAAATACCCAAGAAGATATATCACTTCTAATTCAAATAAGATTCTAATAAATGTTGCCTTCACTTCTCCCGTATTTTTCATCATCAGTGTTCTCGAGCAAAGTTGTTTAAAAACATACAAAGCTCTATTGTTGGTGCATAAGTATCCTTATCCAAAAACCTTCTAACTCCAATTGGTATCACACGTTGCATAAGAATAAAATTGTGACTAACAACCATATATTTTTAAATATATAATCATGTTAGATGTAAACCTATGAGGTCGTTCCAGCCAAACAATGTTAGTATCAATTTGTCTCGCATTCTTAATCATGTTAGATGTAAACCTATGAGGTCGTTTAACATTTAATAAATTCTCTAGCGTAGGATAATAAATCTAATTTTTGAATACGTTACCTCATATGTAAATGTGTATTACACGATTGGTTGTTTATGAATATTCAACAGCATTTCCCTTACCTTCCAAATGTGTGTGTGTCTATATATATATATATATATATATATATATATATATATATATATATATATGTGTGTGTGTGTGTGTGTGTGTGTGTGTATATATATATATACACACACACACACACACTCAACGAGCAAAAAGAAACTGACAACTGTATATTTCTTAAAATATAATCATGTAATACAACTTTACATCCTAAGTCCAGTAAATTATTCAAAAAACAGTATTGAAAATGAAAACAACTTGAAATTAATTTCTTAATCAATTTCGGGCAGGTATTTTGATGCTTTTGATGAGTAAAACAAAGATAGTTAATGTAAAAAAAAACCTACTTTTATATTATCGAATTGTACTTTAATAAATAACTTGTTAGATTTAGTGTCTTACATGTCAGATTTTTAGTTTTTTCGTATTATATTATATTATTTATTTTAAATATCATTCAAAACACAGTCGTTAGACTAAAAGACTCAACCATCGAACGGTTAGATGTAGATGATAGTTGCACAATAGGGCCAAATCAATAACACTGAGATTATTTAGCATGTAAGTTAACGTATTCACTTAATAGTTAACTCACATAAACAAGAGTCCCACAAAGCACAAAGCAAGCAACATTCATGTAGTAACACTCCAAGCACTACACGAATCTACCCTATGCCGACGACTTTTTTTATTACCCTATGCCGACGAAAAGTCGTCGGAATAGCCCCATCGACATAGGTGGAAAAAGTCATCGGTATAGATGTCGTCTGGATAGCTACTCCTATACCAATGACATGTCGTCTGCACAAGCTTCGTCAGGATTGATTTTCAAAAAAAATAAAGTTTTATTATTTACTTGAACCGACGATATGTTGTCGGGACAAAGGCAATATCAATTAGGGATGAAAATTTCACCCGACCCGATGGGGAACCCGGTTGACCAGCCCCAATCTTGCACTTATTTTTTTCTCCTAGTTATTTTTATGTGTTAATTGCAAGAAACAAACAAATTACTTTGTTATTTCTTTCGGTTAAGGTGAACAAATACATGTTATAGTGTACTTGTCTTCTTTTTTGTTATTATAGGAAGAAATGATGAAGTTTTTTAGAAACCTGCATTTGGTGGAATTAATAAGTAACAAGTTCGTTCTTTAGGGAATGCTTGGAATAAGCTTTATTTGTCTTTCATTATTTTTTGTGGGATTGTAGTAGTATGGAATGGACATTTAGTTTTTTTAGTATGTTCACTATTGTTGTAGTCAATTCTCAATGTTTTTTTTGCTAGTTGAAGTATTTCATTTTTATGACTTGTATTTTTCATTTGTGGTTTGAATTATTATGTTATAATATTTTTAATTAAAAATGGTATTTGAACACATGTATTCATGTTTACATCTTTATGTTTTTTATTTGTTTGTACACATTTGAACATTATTACTTGCATAGGTATTGGTTAATTCCCACACATAAAGTTATTTTTACCATCACATGTTAAAATGGACACCTATACATATGTTAATTTCACTACACATCAAAATACTTTTACCACATATATTTTATGACACTTGTAAACCAACACTTTTTACGGGACATGCCACATCATTTAACATGACATCATTGTACTCCAAGTCATAGTCGACATCACTAGCCATGTCATCTAACATTTAAAACAAATTATAATACTTCTACATACACATATTAAATAGTTTTAGCCACACATGCATGTGTAGATTTAGCTTAGTCTATACCTACACATATTTGATGTGTTGGTAATGATCTATATCTATAGGCATAAGGCAACATATAATGACACTTAATTTATGTGTAGTCAATGATGACTACCAACACATAAAAGACTTATAGCTACACATAGCCACAATTATGATCTATAGGGTATCTCTTTCGTGGCGTCGGTATTAGTGGCGACGAATGGATGATTGTGGAGGTAAATTTCATGTTTAATTATTTTAGAACATTATCATTGACTAGGAATGCCACTATTGACGTCACAGCAAATGGTAATGTACGACATGAGATGCCAGCTGTTGGATTGATCTAGGTATCTTATCTATAGATATGGTCTTTAGTTTAACGATCATGTGGATTGGAATAAATAGCTTTATTGATGATACATATAGCCGTGACATTTAAATATGTTGTTTGACATTTTTGTCATGTACGCATCCCTACATTGCATAAATATCATTTTCCTCACTTTGATGTAACTTGTTAAGATTTAAGATATAAGTTTGTATAATATATGTGAATACTAATACTTAGATATCTAAAATTCATTTATTATCATAACTAATGCCTTTTTTTTTGTCATTTTGGTATGTTTAAGTTTTAAAAATAGAAACTATTATAAAATTAGGTTTGTTACTTCTAATAGTAACCAATATGTTCCCAATTTTATTGCGTATTCACTTGATTATCAATATGATCAAAACGAGTTTTTTGTTTGACCACATCTATTTTGGTCTTTCTTAGACAAAAAGGGTTTTACTACTTTTCTCGCCAGACTTGTTATCACTTTCATTCTTGTATACTAAGTATAAAAAAGGCTTATTAAGCAATAACTTTTTTGTCATTTTCCTTTATTTTTATCTTTTTCCTTTAATATTCCTGATATTTCAAGTTGCCAAACTTTTGTCTAGTACTAGTATAATTCAACCCATATTTACACAACTACATGTTAGTTAAATCCTTATTCAATTTTTTTTTCTAATACACACAATCAAAACCAAGTATATATCAAACAAGCACACCCATACCATCATTTAATTCTATAAAAAACCGTATATACAAATTATATTTCAAACAAGCACACCCAAACCATCATTTAATTCTATATTTACAAAATATGAGTCAACATAAAACTCAAACTGAGGATTTGAGGAAAAAATTTGTTAATGAAGAATTTTTTTTTTGAAAAGAGTAAAAAGAGTTTTGAGACAAACAGAGCAGAGCCGTGTATACGATCAGCCAGCGCCCGAACGATGAATCCCAAAAGTACCCTTACATTATGTGTTATGAGATATGCTATGTTACATTATGCATGCTAGAGTAGGTTAGGTATTCATATTAGGACTAGAGTGGCCTGATTTGTGATGCCTTAGCTTAGGAGATTTTTGCTGCTGAGATGCTTTGAGAACGAGTAGATCGCAGTTAGGAGCTCATGAGAGGGCTATCGGAGGGTAGCCAATGCATAATGACAGTAGAGTACTCGTAATCCAAGATCCAAGGAGGAGGACTTGGAGTGAATGCTGATGCGGTGTGGTCAGTAGTATTGGGCCCATACTACTGAAGACACCGGATCAGTGGGCATTCCAAGTAAGAATCTGTTGGACAGCGGAGGACGAGTAGGGTTGCGTCATCGAGTGTGAGTATGCTCGATCGAGTATCTGATATTTATTGTTGTATTTCAGAGGCATTATGGTTGGGACTTTACACACACCTGAGAGCAGTGGTTTCAGCGACGAGGAGATCCGTCGATTGATTCATGAGGAGGTGGCTGCTGCCATTCAGGCTGAGATTCCTGAGATGTTTGGGGACATCAAGACCACATTGATTGAGACCTTTGATTAGCGGTATGAAGCACTGACTGAGGCTGCGGCAGCTGCAGCTACTGCTGCCAGACCTCAGGGAGGTGACTCGTTGTTGTTTCAGGAGTTCAGCAACACGAAGCCACCAGAGTTCGACGGGACGCAAGACCCGATTGCTGCGATGAGATGGATCTCTGACATCGAGGGATGTTTCTATACGTGTTCTTGTCCAGAGCACTTGAGGGTACGGTTCGCTCTGAACCAGCTCCGCTTGGGAGCGAAGGATTGGTGGAAGTTCGTGACTGCGAACTTCACTTTGGCAAAGATTTCTGAGGTGACCTGGGAGAGGTTCACCGCTATGTTCAGAGACGAGTATGTTCCCACGGTGCAGAGGGAACAGTTGATTTAGGAGTTCTTGACCCTCAAGCGGGGTACTGATTCTGTGGCAGTGATCACCAGGAAGTTTCATGAGAGGGCGATGTTTTGCCCTGAGCAGGTGTCCTCTGAGCAGGCTCGTATGAGCCGTTTTCTGAGTTTTCCGAGGAGAGATATTTGGGAGTTCATGGCGAACTCGACTTACCGGACATTTGCTGAGCTCCAGACAAATGCCTGGAAGAGGGAGATTGAGTTGGAGACTCAGGCCAGGGAGGAGGCCGAGTCACAGAGGGCGGATTGGCGACCGACTCAGTCTCAGCCGACAGCCAAGCGGGCTAGAACCGCTAATTCAAGATCTGGAGGCACGAAGGGCCGCACTTGTGGGAAGTGCGGCAAGAGTCACGAGGGGTCGTGCAGGGCTGGAGTATGTTACAAGTGCGGGAAGGAAGGGCATATCGCGAGGGATTCCCCCAAGGGATTTTCGGTTTATTTTCATTGCAACCAGACCGGCCATCGGAAGGCCGAGTTCCCTCAGCAACTTTAGGGATCAGCGCAGGGATCTGCGCCTGTTGCTAGGACTACCGAGGTTCGGCCGGTGAAGGCCGAGGCACCGAAGGCTCGTGGGAGAGCATTTCAGTTGACTGAGGAGGAGGTCCGCGCGGTGCCTGGTGTTGTGGCTGGTATGTATTCTATATTCATCTTTTATTTGAGTTGAGTTATTATGCTTATATGATGTTGTGCGTAGGTACTTTTCTTGTGAATTATGTGCCTGCTTTGGTATTATTTGACGCAGGTGCGAGTCGGTCATTTGTTTCCGTAGCATTTAGTCAGCACATTAGTATCCGGCGAGAGGCGTTGGATCGACCTATGCGAGTTTCCATAGCTGATGTGCGAGCAGTGTATGCTTCAGATGTGATTCGAGGATGTGTCCTTGAGATCTTCGGTGTGGAGTTTCCGACAGATGTGGTTCCGATTGCGATGGGGCATGTGTGTGTTATAGTGGGTATGAATTGGTTGAGCCGATATGGAGCTGTGATAGACTGCGAGGGTACACATGCTGGGTCAGCATTTTGTTCGGCCGCCAGAGCGAGACAGAGTCTACATCAGGCTGTAGGGGATTTGTGGCATATGTGATGGATGCGAGGGTTGATTCAGAGAGACCGAAGTCAGTTGATGAGGTCCCGATAGTGCGCGAGTTTCCGGATGTGTTTCCAGAGGAGTTGCCAGGTGTGCCTCCGGAGAGGCAGGTAGAGTTTAGTATCGATTTGGTTCCGGGAGCTGCGCTTATTGCCAAGGCGCCTTATCACCTTGCGCCTCCAGAGATGCAGGAGTTATCCTCGCAGCTCCAAGAGCTGGTGGGGAAGGGGTTTATTCGGTCGAGCAGTTCATCTTGGGGGGCGCCTATCCTTTTTGTCAAGAAGAAGGATGGTTCACACCAGATGTGTATTGATTACCGGGAGTTGAACAAGCTAACGGTTAAGAACCGTTACCCGTTGCCAAGGATCGACAATTTGTTTGATCAGTTGCAGGGAGCATCTTGGTTCTCCAAGATCGATTTGAGGTCTGGGTATCATCAGGTGAGGGTGCGAGATGAGGACGTCCAGAAGACAGCATTCCGGACTCGTTATAGGATTACGAGTTCATGGTGATGTCTTTTGGACTCACCAACGCACCGACGGTGTTGATGGATCTCATGAACAGAGTGTGCAGACCGATGTTGGATCGCTCGGTGATCGTGTTCATCGACAACATATTGGTGTTTTCGAGATCCAGAGAACAGCATGAGGAGCATTTGAGGGAGATCCTCGGAGTTCTGAGATCGGAGAGGCTTTATGCCAAGTTCTCCAAATGTGAGTTCTGGTTACGAGAGGTTCAGTTTTTGGGGCATCTTGTCAACTAGAATGGGATATTGTTCGATCCGACCAAGATTGAGGTGGTCATGAGGTGGGAGGTGTCGAGATCACCACCGAGATCAGGAGCTTTCTGGGTTTGGCCGGCTATTATCGGAGATTTATTAAAGATTTCTCCAAGATCGCCGTGCCACTCACCAAGTTGACCCGGAAGGGTGCTGCATTTTCTTGGGGTCCGGAGCAGCAGACCTCGTTCGAGACACTTCGCCAGAAATTATGCGAAGCCCAGTGTTGGCCCTTCCGGAAGGGATGGAGGATTTTGTGGTATATTGTGATGCATCGATATCCGGATTGGGAGCGGTGCTTATGCAGAGGGGGCATGTGATAGCATATGCATCGAGGAAGCTTAAGCCTCATGAGTCGAGGTATCCCACTCATGATCTGGAATTGGGAGCGGTAGTTTTCGCCCTCAAGATCTGGCGACATTATCTGTACGGGGTTCGGTGTACGATATACACGAACCACAAGAGCTTGAAGTATTTGATGGATCAGCCCAACCTGAATATGCGCCAGAGGAGGTGGTTGGATGTGGTCAAGGATTATGATTGTGAGATCTTGTACCACCCGGGCAAGGCTAATGTAGTAGCCGATGCACTGAGCAGTAGGGTGGAGGGTGCCCCGATGCGAGATGTTTGTCTGAGATTGACGGTGATGACCCCGGTGTTGGATGCTATTCGTGGGGCCTAGGCTGAGGCCATGAGGCCAGGAAGCCGGAAGAGAGAACGAGTTGTTGGGCTAGTATCAGAATTCGTTACCGATAGCCGGGGGCTTATGACATTTCAGGGTCGGATATGGGTACCGTCGGTGGGCGGAACGCATACCATTTTGATGGAAGAGGCACATCGATCGAAGTTCTCGATCCATCTCGGGCCCACTAAGATGTATTTGGACCTGAAAAGGGAGTATTGGTGGCCCTGTATGAAAAGGGATGTCACATGGTTTGTAGAGAGATACTTGACCTGTCGCAGGGTTAAGGCCGAGCACCAGCGTCCACATGGTAAGCTGCAGCCGTTAGAGATTCCCAAGTGGAAATAAGAACAGATTACCATGGATTTCATCACCAAATTGCCAAGGACTGCGAGGGGTGTCGATGCAATTTGGGTGATTGTAGACAGGTTGACGAAGAGCGCTCACTTCCTGGCTATCAGTGACAGCTCTTCCGCGGAGAGGTTGGCATAGGTGTATGTGAGAGAGGTGGTATCGCGGCATGGGGTGCCGATCTCGATTGTCTCAGATCGAGATGTACGTTTCACTTCCAGATTCTGGGAGAAGTTTCATGAGGAATTGGGTACGAAACTGCATTTTAGTACCGCATACCACCCACAGACTGACGGGCAGAGTGATCGGATGATTCAGACGCTCGAGGACATGCTCCGAGCATGTGTGTTGGATTTCGGCCGGAGTTCGGACACGTATTTGCCCTTGGCAGAGTTTTCCTACAACAACAGCCATCATTCGAGCATTGGTATGCCTCCCTTTGAGCTGTTGTATGGGAGGAGGTGTCGGACCCCCATTTGCTGGGGAGAAGTAGGGCAGCGTGTGATGGGTAGTACCGAGATTGTGCTTCAGACGATAGGGCAGATTCAGCAGGTTAGACAGAGGTTGTTGACCGCTCAGAGTCGTCAGAAGAGTTATGAGGACAGATGCCGGTCTGAGATTGAGTTTCAGGTCGGTGACTTCGTTCTCCTGAAGGTCTCTCCTTGGAAAGGAGTGATTCGATTTAGGAAGAGGGGCAAGTTGGGGCCCCGATATATTGGTCCTTTCAGGGTGATTGCGAGGGTATGCAGGGTAGCCTACCGTCTGGAGTTACCTACGGAGTTGGGTCACATTCTTGACACATTCCACGTATCGCAGCTGCGAAAGTGTATTGCCGACGAGTCGTCAGTGGTGCCATTAAAAGATATTCATGTGGATGCGAGCCTAAATTATGTTGAGAGACCGGTGGCGATTAGGGATCGAAAGATCAAGGTTTTGAGGAACAAGGAGGTGCCTCTGGTGCAGGTCCATTGGCAGCATCGGAAAGAGTCAGAGTTGACTTGGGAGCCGGAGCGTGAGATGCGGGAGCAGCATCCAGAGTTGTTTGTAGAGTGAGACTTCGAGGGTGAAGTCTAATTCTAGTGGGGGAGAATTGTAACATCCAGATTCCCAGTTATAATATTTTATTCTTTTATTTTTGGAAGTTGTGAGGGGACTCGGCGAGTTGGTGTTTAAACTCGCCGAGTATGGTCGCGGATTCGTATCCGGGTTCATAGCCAGACTCGGCGAGTTCATGAGTGGACTCGTCGAGTCCATGCTATTTAATGAAACCCTAATTTCCGGGGTTTGGGACCTAATTTAAGGCCCTTAAGGCCGTCATTTGCGGCTACCAAACCCCAGAGAGAAACCCTAAGAGATCTAGAGCGCTTGTGAGGAAGGAGTGGCCATTCTTGATCTTTTTGTGGGTGTTTTTGCAAGAAGGAGGTAACCAAGACAAGAGGAGGCTGAAGGAGGTGCGATTTTGGTGACTTAAGAGTTCATAGAGTCCATATTGAGGTATTTATTCGGACCTTCTTCAGTTTTGGTATTGATTCTTAGAGATAGGGTTTTCTAACCCCCTTTAGAGGATGGATAAGTGGAGCAATCGGTCCCTTCTCGAGTCTATGCTTTGGATATGGACACAAAGAGGTCCAGAGACCTTAACCCTTGTAGCTTTATGAGTTATTTTGGGAGCCATGAGCTTAGGATGTCATTTTTGGGGCTAAATCACCAAGTTAGACCATTTAGATGATATATGAGTGTCAAGGTCTGAACTTTACGTGATTATCATGCTTGGAATGGCCAGATCTATGAATTAAAGGAATAGATCTGACCTCAGGAGGTCTATGGAGTTTGTGCATGGCATGAACTCGCCGAGTCCGAAGATCAGACTCAGCTAGTAGGATGAGGGTTTCCCGTAAATCACTCAGTGAGTAGACTTTTCGAGTTGGGGAAATAACTCGGTGAGTCAGGGAGAATGAGGAGACTGGAGTTCAAGGCGGAACTTGCCGAGTTGTTCTTGAGACTCGGCGAGTTGAGTCGGGGTGGCCCCACGATTAATGCCAGGTGTGACTCATCGAGTAAGGGGAAGGACTCGATGTGCCAAGAGGGACTAAGAGAGTCAGTGGACACGTGTAGACTCGCCGAGTCGCCCAAGTGCTCTCGACGAGTCGGGTCAAAGTTGACCGTTGACTTTTGTTGACTTTTAGGGTTTGGTCAACAGTGAGGCCTTTGAGCCAAGAGAGGGGTAAAATGGTCTTTTACTCTTCTGAGGGTGTTAAGAAAGGTTTGAGTATAGTTATATTTATGAGAGTATTTACTTTATGTGATTAGGCGGAGGCTAGATCACATTTCTACCGAGTCAGAGACTTACCGAGACACCAGAGGTGAGTCTTCTCACTATACGTTACCTAGAGTGGTATTATGTGTTGACCTGAGGGTCTTATGTGTTACGTATGAGATTATGTGCTATGTGATATATGTATGTTGTATGATGTTATAGACCGGACTGGAGGGTCCAACGAGCTATGACCGGACCAGAGGGTCCAACGAGCTACGGGACTGGAAGATCCCGCTGAGACACATCGACCGGAGGGTCGTATTATAGCCTCGAGTGGCGTATGTGTTGTATGCGGTATTTTGGGGAAATCACTAAACATTTATGCTTACAATTGTTGTGTTATGTGTTTCAGGTACTAGCGAGGACCGTGGGAAGGCGCCGACGTGACTAGTACACACTAGAGAGAGAGAGAGAGAGAGTTTGATTTTATGATCTTGGGATATGTTATGCTTCAAAAACTAAAGTTTGAAATATTTGAGAATGTTTTTATATGAACTTGGTGGATGAAGAATGAAAAATTTGTTTTTGAAATTTTACGTTGTTACAAGTTGGTATCAGAGCCTTGGTTTGAGGGATTCGGATGCATCTTCGGGCGTATCTGAACTCAAACTGAGGATTTGAGGAAAAATTTTGTTAATGAAGATTTTTTTTTGAAAATAGTAAAAAGAGTTTTGAGACAAACAGAGTAGAGCCGTGTGTATGATCAGCCATCGCCTGAACGGTGAATCCCCAAAAGTGATGGGATTTAGCCATAAGAACATCCTATGTGCTCATGCAACCCTAATGCTTGGATCTGGGTTTCTCTATTGTACATGCAATTCATCCAAGACTATAAACCCTAGGTCTAGCATATGATAATCAATATTAACATAATAATGAGTTTAAGATATTACCTTGATTGTTATGTAGCAATAACAATCTCAAATCCTCCTTGTAATGACTTTAGAAAGCTTAGAGTCACAAATATCACTCCTCTAATGGTTCACAAACACCAAGAGCAAGAGAATGAAGAGGAGAAGAGAAGGAGGCTGCCCAAAACGTGTGGAAACCCTAACCAATTAGTTCCCCACGTTTATGAGGCTTAAGGGTACTATATATACATGTAGGCTATTAGGGTTTTCAACTAGGAAACCCTAATTTGGATGCTTAGGCCCTAAGCAACCCATGGACCCTTCTTTAATAAGCCTTGGACGATTTCTAATGGGTTTCCCCATAGAATTCGTCCAACCTTATATTATAAGGTAATCCATAGCCCAATTGCAATTATCTTATAATTACAATTCTAGTCCCTTAAGTTTAGTTAATCTCTTTTAGCCACAAACTTAATTCTTATTAATTCTTGACTAATATTAATTAAACAATATGATTTCTCCTTTAATATATTATTCTCATAATATATTAATAAATCATATTTAATCCTTTCTCTCCATAATTCATCCTATCAAGTTGCTTTGGTGAAGGCAACCCAAAAGGACCATGCACCATCGGGTCAAGTACATACCAAAATAGTTATGGACTTAGACACTAATCCAACAGTCTCCCACTTGGATAAGTCTATTAAGTATTCCGCGTATGACTTCAGATCCTGATCTGCAATCGTAGCTTTCTAAAGCAGCTGTCAACTCTGATCTTATCAGATACACATGTCCTTTAGATAAGGGATCATATATTCCTCCATTCTAGATATTATCGTATAGACTGAGACATGGATCTAAATCATTCTCTCTGTCTATGTGCTATTTCCTGAATTCAGATTTATGACGACTGACAACAGACTACAATTGAACACATCAATTTAGTCATGGCTTAGCCAAGCGCTTAGGTGCCATCACTAAGTCATCGAGGGGCCCACAGATATCGCTTTTATCCTACTTTGGATAAAAGGAACGGATAAACTTTGACTCAATTCTCGCTTGCACTTACTCACCAAATCACACACAACAATATGTTTTATAACACCAAGTTACTGGTGCATTTACATATTATCAATGTGCAACCGACTCGCAAGATACAACTTACATCTCGGTTTCAAGAATATAAAATGTTATCGTCTCACCAATCACTCGTGATAAAATCCATGAAGTGATCCAAGTGAGCGTGGGTTTAATCCAATGCTCAAATCATATTCGTAAGCACTCGTGAACGTTGCAGCAAACAATTGCTTATGTCTCATACACTTTAGACAATCCACACACCAATTCACGACAGTCTTCATTCATACCTACTTCCAACATATGAACGACTGTGGTCCGTTCGAATAATTTGATTGTTCTGAACCAACTTAATTATTCGGGAAGTCAAAACATGCAAAGTGCAACACAAGAATAATACTAATCCCATATGGTCTCAAACCTTTGAGTATAAATCAAACACCTTTTATTTATCACCATATCGATTACTCATTATTTGTTGTTTCGGGTAATCAACTTCTTACTTGAATCATAACTATACTTGTCCCATGCTCTTAGCATGCACACAATGTTTTCCTATGGTTCTTACTTTGTGAAATAGATCAAATGAACACATTACCAATCATACTCATTTCACAACTCCCAATCCTTTCTACAAGTGAAAGAATATCAAATTCTTGCCACTTATAGAATATGCTAGATTCTAACATTTTATGCAATGATCCTTTCATAATATCACTGCACTAAAGTCACAAGGACTATTGCCAATGAAATTACAAAACTCTCTATCGGAAATTGTTACAAGACAATTCCATAGATGTGATGTCTCTTACTCAAAGTACATTCCTTTGAACATCCTTTTGCATAAAAGTTTCTAATCTTAGACATAGATTCTCAATATCTAACTCCCAATATGGAAACCTTTCCATACTTACCATATCACAACTCATTCTTAATAGAATCTTATCTATTCATAATAATGTCGATATGCTCCATCGAATATCATACTTCCAACTACTCACAAGCGACCAATCCTCAGCGAGCTAATAGTTGTTTAATTATCTTAGTCAAAACCAATTCTAGTCCTTTTTTCCCTCTAAATGCGTTAGACATTTGGAAAATTTTAGAATGGTCAAATATTATAGCATTTGCAATCGATCCTATACCCGAAGCGTATTGGACACGATGAAGATTTAATACTATATCCATCTTCTGCCATAATATTTTATGTGCTACGTTCTTATAATTCGAATTATAAAGAGGGATGTCGTAATCAAAATCGAAATTTAAGAACACACTATGTATCCTTGACTAAATTTATTGACATTCCACAACCTAAGCCTTTAGATTTGAAATGAAGCATAACATTCTCTCCCTTAATTATAGAAAAACAACTTTACATCCTTACTACTTTGCAAAGTATGACTCTTGTTTTCTATAATTAATATTGCTAACTTGCAATACTTGCCTTAATAATCATACAATCATAACATTTATGCTCCCACTATCATGATGATTATTGTAAACATAACACTTATGCTCCCATTAGCTTTGACATGTATTCAGAACCAGCTTAACTTCCAGAAAACAATACTTATTGAATTTCTTAAGTTCATGTTTCTAATACCTAATGCTTTGATAATCCTTTATCAAGGCTTCTTGAACTTATACACTTTTCTTTTAGATAGCTCATATGTGTGTCTAAATAATTAAGACTAATTGCCAAATCTCACAATTCGAATCATGGAAAGGGATACCGTAACCATAATCAAATTCGAGAATACAACTTCACAATCACTATCTTCTTAAAATCTTTCTTAGTGAAATCATTTCCTCACAGTCATTTTCATGAAGGAGGGAATCTTATGACACTTAGATTTTAATGGTGTATGTGTTCCTATCCATGTGAATTTGTCAAAAACAAAGTTTACGATAAATTCAAACTCATATGGACCGACCTTTCTCAATCTTGATTTCTTGCCTTATGGTAACACGACTGCCCACCATGTCTTCCATGTAGTTAAGCAGTTCGCCTTTTCCCATCAATGTACTTTTCATTGATTAAGGTCCTTGCCTTTTATGCATTCAAATGAGAACTCATAGGGCTCACATGCATAATTAACTTAATTGGATCGGCACAGAAACAAGATGATGTCAACACGATAGGTTGTAAACCTCAAGTCGTGTGCTAGTGATGTTCGATAAGGTTTATTTTGATTTGTTCTTGAAACCTTTCAAGACCATTAAGACTCCCACTGACTCCTTGACATATAAGATTCTCTTGTCAATAAGACATTTCTTGACAAACAAATATTCAAGAGTTAGTGTAGTTTTTATCAAGACAAAACACTTCACAAAATTGGTCCTAGTTGATCTTTGTCTTATCCAAGACATCACAACTTTCCAATTTCAAATGTGCAAGAATAAGAAAACTTTTCACTATTCTACATTTGATGAGTGTTATAAACCTTCTTAAGACTTGTCACTCAAGGTCACAATCTTAACTTTAAGACTTGTTTTGGAACGAGGTATGATTGACTTCTTGATTTAACCATTTCTTCAATTCTTGATTCCTCTTCTTAGACATACAATTGCACTAAGACTCACTTAGAGGATCAATTGAGATATGGTTCTTAATCATTAAGACCTATCATAAAACATAATAAAAGGTACTCTCCCTTCTTCTTAGAATAGAGAAACTTTTATCTTTCTGCCTACTTGATTATTCTTATTCATTCTGCTATTGATATAAACTTTTTTTCAATCAACTAAGGATTACACTCAATCTCATAAGTGTAATCATATTTACTTAACCTTAGTAAATCATGACGAATATCTTTGTTACTCTTGCGGTGGACTTGATCAACACACAACCTTGTGTACTTGATCTCCTAGTCATTCACTTGACACTTTGTCAACGAATTAGTCTAATTTTCCCAAATGTGAAAGTTTTTCATTCATCATACAATACTTGTTGCATGATTTCAAGTTTCTGTCCACATGACACTTGGATGATGAGAAACTCTCCCTATTTGGTAAATTCTTGACATTTCCATAATTTAGAATCACATCCATTTGTTGTAGAAATATGCATACATCAATTTTTCATAACGATTTCATTGCAAGGAAATGAATAAATAAATAAATGAGTCAAACCAAAATTTATTTTATTCATAAAAAAAACAGTTGAAAACATTTGTCCTTACAATGCAAAATCGACTGAAAGACTATGTAATCAAATATTCCTAACAACTCTATCATAACTTTCTAAGCTCAAAAATCTAATCTTCCAATCCATGCGATCGAGATCCATTTCTTTGTGATTAGACTCATCTTGCTCTTTCATCAAGCTTCCTCTCTTTTCACTAATCCTGCAAAACATTCAAATGCAATCTTATCACATCATGTATTAAGAATCAACGAATAGGAACTTAATGGAGTTAGTTAGTGGATTTTACCTGAAGCACAGCCATACTCTTTGACTCTCCCATCTTCTGGACTCTTCAGGCTCTTAGGGCAGACTTGTATCCAACGCCCTTTCTCTTGGCAGCAAACGCAGGTCAGTTCTCCTAGAACGTCCTCGGAAGCATGGTTGGTTGACTTTCCTAACAAATACACTCCATTGCTTTGCCAAATCATTTCTGATTCAGCAGCAATGAGCATGTAAGTTAGGTCAATGAGGTTTTCGCCATGATCCATCATATAATACTTTCTCTTGAACTCATTATATGATTCAGGGAGTGACTGTAGAACCCAACCTATAGCCAACTCATCAGGGAATGACGCACCTAACATTATCAACCTATCGATGTGTGATTTCATTCCTAGAACATGGGCACACACGGGTTTACCAGCTTCATGTTTCATTGCCAATATGGCTTTAGTGACATTAAACCTTTCAATTCTTCGATCTTGTGGGTTAGGGAGAATAATTGGTGGAGGAAGAGGAAGTGAAATCAAACTAGTCCACCTAGATCCTTTACTCGAATAGTGGAATAGCTTATTTTTAGCAGGAACACCTTTTCCTTGAAATTTGGGAAGACCATGAATGTCATACTTTGACATCTACAAAACGAGAGAAAACAAATTCAAGTTAGTTGATTGATTGAGTCCTTAATAAATCACCCAAATGAGATATTAAGGCTAGGACCCAACACAATATTCCACAACTCGGGAGAGGGATGCCGTAACCCAAATTGCAGAACATTTGAAGGTAAGTGAATGACGATTCACTAATTTTCCACCATGAAAAGTGAAAAACAGATTAAGTTTTAAATGTATTGAAAACTCCTAGATCATTTGAGATTCATTGAACTTTTCAATCGCATGTTTAAATCTCGATATGCCCCACTAGTTTGTGACTGGGATGTCGAGGATCACAAAGCGGGTGTGAATAACCATGCAAATCTACATGGTGCCCCCACATGTTACAGTCACCTATTCGATGTGCCGGTTAACCACACACGCTCCACCGAACTATGAAAAACATTGAGTCACCCTTTGCTACCTTTGCTTAGAACCATTTAGTGTGCCGGTTAACCATGCACGCTCCACTAACGTCTTCGCAAGGGTACAAAGTGTAATTTCATGGAATTGCATCAATTCACTTTTGCCTAAAGTAACTAAGATTGGGAATTCGTAAAAGCATTTAGTTACTTTTGTATTTCATTATACTTATAATGGAAGGTTTCTGTCCTATCCTACCCATTCGGCTAACGACCCTCCACTAGTCAAGAGTGCGGTGGGTAAGAGTGGATACCCATTCAATCGCCATTTTATAGGCAATTTCCTTAAACACCCCTTATAGACCAGCTTCGTGAATGAGGCCTACTAACGGTAAGACTTGACACTTTACTCATACATATATAATATTAGACTTTTAATGATATATATAGTATAGGGTGTATTTTATACTTTTAAAATACTAGGTGTTCTAATTTAATAATTATACTTTTAATTTAATTAAATTGTAAACCAAAACATATGGATTTATTAAATCTCCTTTAATTATACACCTTCATTAATTAATAAAACCATAAGGGTGTGATTTGAACTTTTCAAAATTATACTAGGGTTTTAGAATTTAACATTTCTAAATTAAACTATTAATCAACTTTTAAATTTCAAAACTTGAGGGCAAGTTTTGAAACATTTCAAAACATTAGGGTTTAAACTATTTAAATTTGAAAAAAAACTATTAAGTATCAAATTTAAACTATAAAACCTAAAGGGAAAAAATTAAAACTTTTTCACAAGATAATTCAAATCTAAATTACAAATAATCAAAATTTATCTAATAAAACAATTGATTATCTAAATTATGACAATTATCTTCTATTTTGGTAAGGATAATAACCAAATATTGATAAAATTCAGATTTTATAACAAAAACATGTTTATGGTAATTATCCAAAGCCAAAACAGGAAGAAAATCGCGAATATGAGCTGTCAGACGCTTTAACTCGTCGAGTCTGGACCTGGACTCGTCGAGTACAGCTGACTCGGCGAGTTCACCAAGTGACTCGGGGAGTCAAACACTCAGAAGCAAAAAATTTTGATTTTTAGTGCTGATTTCGATCAAATATGCATCAATACAATAGAAACCAATCTAGTCTCTGATACCACTGATGGGTTTTAGCCATAAGTACATCCTATGTGCTCATGCAACCCTAATGCTTGGATCTAGGTTTCTCTATTGTACATGCAATTCATCCAAGACTATAAACCCTAGTTCTAGCATATGATAATCAGTATTAACATAATAATGAGTTTAAGATATTACCTTGATTGTTATGTAGCAATAACAATCTCAAATCCTCCTTGTAATGACTTTAGAAAGCTTAGAGTCACAAATGTCACTCCTCTAATGGTTCACAAACACCAAGAGCAAGAGAATGAAGAGGAGAAGAGAAGGAGGCTGCCCAAAACGTGTGGAAACCCTAACCAATTAGTTCCCCACGTTTATGAGGCTTAAGGGTACTATATGTACATGTAGGCTATTAGGGTTTTCAACTAGGAAACCCTAATTTGGATGCTTAGGCCCTAAGCAACCCATGGACCCTTCTTTAATAAGCATTGGACGATTTCTAATGGGTTTCCCCATAGAATTCGTCCAACCTTATATTATAAGGTAATCCATAGCCCAATTGCAATTATCTTATAATTACAATTCGAGTCCCTTAAGTTTAATTAATCTCTTTTAGCCACAAACTTAATTCTTATTAATTCTTGACTAATATTAATTAAACAATATGATTTCTCCTTTAATATATTATTCTCATAATATATTAATAAATCATCTTTAATCCTTTCTCTCCATAATTCATCCTATCAAGTTGCTTTGGTGAAGGCAACCCAAAAGGACCATGCACCATCGGGTCAAGTACATACCAAAATAGTTATGGACTTAGACACTAATCCAACAAAAAGTACCCTTACATTATGTGTTATGAGATATGCTATGTTACATTATGCATGCTAGAGTAGGCTAGGTATTCATATTAGGACTAGAGTGGCCTGATTTGTGATGCCTTAGCCTAGGAGATTTCTGCTGCTGAGATGCTTTGAGAACGAGTAGATAGCAGTTAGGAGCTCATGAGAGGGCTATCGAAGGGTAGCCAATGCATAATGAGAGTAGAGTACTCGTAATCCTGGATCCAAGGAGGAGGACTTGGAGTGAATGCTGATGCGGTGTGGTCAGTAGTATTGGGCCCATACTACTGAAGACACCGGATCAGTGGGCATTCCAAGTAAGAATCTATTAGACAGCGGAGGACGAGTAGGGTTGCGTCATCGAGTGTAAAAATGCTCGATCGAGTATCTGATATTTATTGTTGTATTTCAGAGGCATTTTGGTTTCGACTCGACACACACCTAAGAGTAGTGGTGTCAGCGACGAGGAGATCCGTCGATTGATTCATGAGGAGGTGGCTGCTGCCATCCGGGCTGAGATTCCTGAGATGTTTAGGGACATCAAGACCACATTGATTGAGACCTTTGATGAGCGGTATGCAGCACTGACTGAGGTTGCGGCAACTGCAGCTACTGCTGCTGCCAGACCTCAGGGAGGTGACTCGTTGTTGTTTTGGGAGTTCAGCAACACGAAGCCACCAGAGTTCAACGGGACGCAGGACCCGATTGCTGCGATGAGATGGATCTCTGACATCGAGGGATGTTTCTATACATGTTCTTGTCCAGAGCACTTGAGGGTACGGTTCGCTCTGAACCAGCTCCGATTGGGAGCGAAGGATTGGTGGAAGTTCGTGACGGCGAACTTCACTTTGGCAGAGATTTCTGAGGTGACCTGGGAGAGGTTCACCGCTATGTTCATAGACGAGTATGTTCCCCCAGTGGAGAGGTAACAGTTGATTCAGGAGTTCTTGACCCTCAAGCAGGGTACTGATTCTGTGGCAGTGATCACCAGGAAGTTTCATGAGAGGGCGATGTTTTGCCCTGAGCAGGTGTCCTCTAAGCAGGCTCGTATGAGCCGTTATCTAAGTGTTCTGAGGAGAGATATTCGGGAGTTCATGGTGAACTCGACTTACCGGACATTTGCTGAGCTCCAGAAAAATGCCCGGAAGAGGGAGATTGAGTTGGAGACTCAGGCCAGGGAGAAGGCCGAGTCACAGAGGGCGGATCGGCGACCGACTCAGTCTCAGCCGGCAGCCAAGCAGGCTAGACCCGCTGATTCGAGATCTGGAGACACGAAGGGCCGCACTTGTGGGAAGTACGGCAAGAGTCACGAGTGGTCGTGCAGGGATGGAGTATGTTACAAGTGCGGGAAGGAAGGGCATATCGCGAGGGATTCTCCCAAGGGATTTTCGGTTTGCTTTCATTGCAACCAGACCGGCCATCGGAAGGCCGAGTGCCCTCAACTACTTCAGGGATCTGCGCCCGTTGCTAGGACTACCGTGGTTCGGCCGGTGAAGGCCGAGGCACCGAAGGCTCGTGGGAGAGCTTTCCAGTTGACTGTGGAGGAGGTCCGCGCGGCGCCCGATGTTGTGGCTGGTATGTATTCTATATTCATCTTTTATTTGAGTTGAGTTATTCTGCTTATATGATGTTGTGCGTAGGTACTTTTCTTGTGAATTTTGTGCCTGCTTTGGTATTATTTGACTCGAGTGCGAGTCGGTCGTTTTTTTCCGTAGCATTTAGTCAGCACATTAGTATCCGGCGAGAGGCGTTGGATCGAACTCTGCGAGTTTCCATAGCTGATGAGCGAGCAATGTATGCTTCAGATGTGATTCGAGGATGTGTCCTTGAGATCTTCAGTGTGGAGTTTCCGATAGATCAGGTTTCGATTGCGATGGGGGATGTGTGTGTTATAGTGGGTATGGATTGGTTGAGCCGATATGGAGCTGTGATAGACTACGAGTGTCAATTGGTGACGATTCGAGACCCTAGTGGGGGAGTTCTTATGGTGTACGGTGAGGGTACACGGGCTGGGTCAACATTTTGTTCGTCCACCAGAGCGAGACAGAGTCTACAGCAGGGCTGCAGGGGATTTGTGGCATATTTGATGGATGCGAGGGTTGATTCAGAGAGACCGAAGTTAGTTGATGAGGTCCCGATAGTGCGCGAGTTTCCGTATGTGTTTCCAGAGGAGTTGCTAGGTGTGCCTCCGGAGAGGCAGGTAGAGTTCAGTATTGATTTGGTTCCGGGAGCTGCGCCTTTCGCCAAGGCGCCTTATCGCCTTGCGCCTCTAGAGATGCAGGAGTTATCCTCGCAGCTCCAGGAGCTGCTGGGGAAGGGGTTTATTCGGCCGATGAGTTCGCCTTGGGGGGTGCCTATCCTTTTGTCAAGAAGAAGGATGGTTCACACCGTATGTGCATTGATTATCAGGAGTTGAAGAAGCTAACGGTCAAGAACCGTTACCCGTTGCCAAGGATCGACAATTTGTTTGATCAGTTGCAGGGAGCATCTTGGTTCTCCAAGATCGATTTGAGGTCTGGGTATCATCAGGTGAGGGTGCGAGATGAGGACGTCCAGAAGACAGCATTCCGGACTCGTTATAGGATTATGAGTTCATGGTGATGTCTTTTGGACTCACCAACGCACCGACGGTGTTGATGGATCTCATGAACAGAGTGTGCAGACCGATGTTGGATCGCTCGGTGATCGTGTTCATCGACGACATATTGGTGTATTCGAGATCCAGAGAGCAGCATGAGGAGCATTTGAGGGAGATTCTCGGAGTTCTGAGATCGGAGAGGCTTTATGCCAAGTTCTCCAAATATGAGTTCTGGTTACGAGAGGTTCAGTTTTTGGGACATCTTGTCAACTAGAATGGGCTATTGGTCGATTCGGCCAAGATTGAGGCGGTCATGAGGTGGGAGGTGCCGAGATCACCCACCGAGATCAGGAGCTTTCTGGGTTTGGCCGGCTATTATCGGAGATTTATTAAAGATTTCTCCAAGATCGTCGTTCCACTCACCAAGTTGACCCGGAAGGGTGCTGCATTTTCTTGGGGTCCGGAGCAGCAGACCTCGTTCGAGACACTTCGCCAGAAATTATGCGAAGCCCCAGTGTTAGCCCTTCCGGAAGGGATGGAGGATTTTGTGGTATATTGTGATGCATCGATATTCGGATTGGGAGCGGTGCTTATGCAGAGGGGGCATGTGATAGCATATGCATCGAGGAAGCTTAAGCCTCATGAGTCGAGGTATCCCACTCATGATCTGGAATTGGGAGCGGTAGTGTTCGCCCTCAAGATCTGGCAACATTATCTGTACGGGGTTTGGTGTACGATATACACGAACCACAAGAGCTTGAAGTATTTGATGGATCAGCCCAACCTGAATATGCGCCAGAGGAGGTGGTTGGATGTGGTCAAGGATTATGATTGTGAGATCCTGTACCACCCGTGCAAGGCTAATGTTGTAGCCGATGCACTGAGTTGTAGGGCGGAGGGCGCCACGATGCGAGATGTTTGTCTGAGATTGATGGTGATGACCCCGGTGTTGGATGCTATTCGTGGGGCCCAGGCTGAGGCCGTGAGGCCAGGAAGCCAGAAGAGAGAACGAGTTGTCGGGCTAGTATCAGAATTCGTTACCGATACCCGGGGGCTTATGACATTTCAAGGTCGGATATGGGTACCGTCGGTGGGCAGAACGCATACCATTTTGATGGAAAAGGCTCATCGATCGAAGTTCTCGATCCATCTCGGGGCCACTAAGATGTATTTGGACCTGAAAAGGGAGTATTGGTGGCCCTGTATGAAAAGGGATGTCGCATGGTTTGTAGAGAGATACTTGAACTGTCGCCGGGTTAAGGCCGAGCACCAGCGTCCACATGGTAAGCTGCAGCCGTTAGAGATTCTCGAGTGGAAATGGGAACATATTACCATGGATTTCATCACCAAATTGCCAAGTACTGCGAGGGGTGTCGATGCAATTTGGGTGATTGTGGACGGGTTGACGAAGAGCGCTCACTTCCTGGCTATCAGTGAGAGCTCTTCCGCGGAGAGGTTGGCAGAGATGTACGTGAGAGAGGTGATATCGCGGCATGGGGTGCCGATCTCGATTGTCTCAGATCGAGATGTATGTTTCACTTCCAGATTCTGGGAGCAGTTTCATGAGGAATAGTGTACGAAACTGCATTTAGTACCGCATACCACCCACAGACTGACGGGCAGAGTGACCGGACGATTTAGACGCTCGAGGACATGCTCCGAGCATGTGTGTTGGATTTTGGTGGGAGTTGGGACACGTATTTTCCCTTTGCAGAGTTTCCCTACAACAATAGCCATCATTTGAGCATTGGTATGCCTCCCTTTGAGCTGTTGTATGGGAGGGGGTGTCAGACCCCCATTTGCTGGGGAGAAGTAGGGCAGCGTGTGATGGGTAGTACCGAGATCGTGCTTCAGACGACAGAACAGATTCAGCAGGTCAGAAAGAGGTTGTTGACCACTCAGAGTCGTCAGAAGAGTTACGCGGACAGACGCCGGTCCGAGCTCGAGTTTTAGGTCGGCGACTTCGTGCTCCTGAAGGTATCTCCTTGGAAAGGAGTGATTCGATTCAGGAAGAGGGGCAAGTTGGGGCCCCGATATATTGGTCCTTTCAGGGTGATCGCGAGGGTAGGCAGGGTAGCCTACCGTTTGGAGTTACCTGCGGAGTTGGGTCAGATTCATGACACATTCCACGTATCATAGCTGCGAAAGTGTATTGCCGACGAGTCGGCAGTGGTGCCATTAGAAGATATTCAGGTGGATGCGAGCCTAAATTATGTTGAGAGACCGGTGGCGATTAGGGATCGAAAGATCAAGGTTTTGAGGAACAAGGAGGTGCCTCTGGTGTAGGTCCAGTGGCAGCATCGGAAAGGGTCAGAGTTGACTTAGGAGCTGGAGCGTGAGATGCGGGAGCAGCATCCAGAGTTGTTTGTAGAGTGAGACTTCGAGGGCGAAGTCTAATTCTAGTGGGGGAGAATTGTAACATCCAGATTCCCAGGTATAATATTTTATTCTTTTATTTTTGGAAGTTGTGAGGGGACTCGGCGAGTTGGTGTTTAAACTCGCCGAGTATGGTCGCGGATTCGTATCCGGGTTCATAGCCGGACTCGGTGAGTTCATGAGTGGACTCGGAGAGTCCACGCTGTTTAATGAAACCCTAATTTCCGGGGTTTGGGACTTATTTAAAGGCCCTTAAGGCCGTCATTTTCGGCTACCAAAACCCAGAGAGAAACCCTAAGAGATCTAGAGCGCTTGTGAGGAAGGAGAGGCCATTCTTGATCTTTTTGTGGGTGTTTTTGCAAGAAGGAGGTGACCAAGGCAAGAGGAGGCTGAAGGAGGTGCGATTTTGGTGACTTCAGAGTTCATAGAGTCCATATTGAGGTATTTATTCGTACCTTCTTCAGTTTTGGTATTGATTCTTAGAGATAGGGTTTTCTAACCCCCTTTAGAGGATGGATAAGTGGAGCAATCGGTCCCTTCTCGAGTCTATGCTTTGGATATGGACACAAAGAGGTCCAGAGACCTTAACCCTTGTAGCTTTATGAGTTATTTTGGGAGCCATGAGCTTAGGATGTCATTTTAAGGGCTAAATCACCAAGTTAGACCATTTAGATGATATGTGAGTGTCAAGGTCTGAACTTTACGTGATTATCATGCTTGGAAAGGCCAGATCTACGATTTAAAGGAACATATCTGAGCTCAGGAGGTCTATGGAGTTTGTGCATGGCATGAACTCGCCAAGTTCGAAGATCAAACTCGACGAGTAGGATGAGGGTTTCCCGTAAATCACTCAGTGAATAGACTTGCCGAGTTGGGGAAATAACTCGGTGAGTCAGGGAGAGTGAGGAGACTGGAGTTCAAGGCGAAACTCGCCGAGTTGTTCTTGAGACTCGGCGAGTTGAGTCGGGGTGGCCTCGTGATTCATGCCAGGTGTGACTCGTCGAGTAAGGGGAAGGACTCGACGTGCCAAAAGGGACTAAGAGAGTCAGTGGACACGTGTAGACTCGCCGAGTCGCCCAAGTGCTCTCGACGAGTTGGGTCAAAGTTGACCGTTGACTTTTGTTGACTTTTAGGGTTTGGTCAATAGTGAGGCCTTTGAGCCAAGAGAGGGGTAAAATGGTCTTTTACCCTTCTGAGGGTGTTAAGAAAGGTTTGAGTATAGTTATATTTATGAGAGTATTTACTTTATGTGATTAGGCGGAGGCTAGATCACATTTCTACCGAGTCAGAGACTTACCAAGACACCTAAGGTGAGTCTTCTCACTATACGTTACCTAGAGTGGTATTATGTGTTGACCTGAGGGTCTTATGTGTTACGTATGAGATTATGTGCTATGTGATATATGTATGTTGTATGATGTTATAGACCGGACTGGAGGGTCCAACGAGTTATGATCGGACCAGAGGGTCCAACGAGCTACGGGACTGGAGGGTCCCGCTAAGACACATCGACCGAAGGGTCGTATTATAGCCTCGAGTGGCGTATGTGTTGTATGCGGTATTTTGGGGAAATCACTAAACATTTATGGTTACAGTTGTTGTGTTATGTGTTTCAGGTACTAGCGAGGACCGTGGGAAGGCGCCGGCGTGACTAGTACACACTAGAGAGAGAGTTTGATTTTATGATCTTGGGATATGTTATGTTTAAAAAACTAAAGTTTGAAATATTTGAGAATGTTTTTATATGAACTTGGTGGATGAAAAATGAAAATTTTGTTTTGAAATTTTACGTTGTTACATATGGTCTTTAGTTTAATGATCATGTGGATTGAAATTAATAGCTTTATTGATGATACATATAGCCGTGACATTCAAATATGTTGTTTGACATTTTTGTCATGTACGCATCCCTACATTGTATAAATATCATTTTCCTGACTTTGATGTAACTTGTTAAGATTTAAGATATAAGTTTGTATAATATATGTGAATACGAATGCTTAGATATCTAAAATTCATTTATTATCATAATTAATGCATTTTTTTTTGTCATTTGGTATGTTTAAGTTTTAAAAATAGAAACTATTATAAAATTAGGTTTGTTACTTCTAATAGTAACCAATATGTTCCCAATTTTATAGCATATTCACTTGATTATCAATATGATCAAAACGAGTTTTTTGTTTGACCACATCTATTTTGGTCTTTCTTAGACAAAAAGGGTTTTACTACTTTTCTCGCCCAAACTTGTTATCACTTTCATTCTTGTATACTAAGTATAAAAAGGTCTTATTAAGCAATAACTTTTTTTTTTGTCATTTTCCTTTATTTTTATCTTTTTCCTTTAATATTCCTCATATTTCAAGTTGCCAAATTTTTGTCTAATACTAGTATAATTCAACCCATATTTACACAACTACATGTTAATTAACTTCTTATTCAATTTTTTTTTTCTAATACACACAATCAAAACCAAGTATATATCAAACAAGCACACCCATACCATTATTTAATTCTATAAAAAACCGTATACACAAATTATATTTCAAACAAGCACACCCATACCATCATTTAATTCTATATTTACAAAAAATGAGTCAACATACAAGTCAATTTTCCATATTATCATAATTTTTTCTTTAGCATGATGTATCAACAATTAGTAGGCTTATTTTACCATCTATATTTGATCTTTAAATTCCAGGAAGTAAAAGCTTTATACTCCTTGCATAGACATAAACTTGAACATATTACAATCACATGCTTCTGTTACATATTTTCTATATTTGCATTCTCTCTCTCTCTCTCTCTATCTCTCTCTCTCTCATTCTCTGTTTTTTTGGTTTTGGTGAACCGAGACAACCCATTGGACGGGTGTATTTTTCTCATTTTGGCCCCCCCACATGCAACCCATGTGTATTATATTCTATTTCCTTTTCCATTGCTTGCATATTCATAATCTTGAACATATTATGGCCATGCTTCTTTTATATTTGTTCTATATGTGCGTCCTCTCTCTCTCTCTCTCTCTCTCTTATTTTCATTATAACGTCCTCTCTCTCTCTCTCTCTTTCTCTCTCTCTCTCTCTCTTATTTTGATTATAACGAATTCAGACAACCCATTAGACAGATGTATTTTTTGATTTGACCCAAAATGAAAAAATGTTTACATTATTTTCCATTTTCATTTTCTATTACTTTTAATACCTTATTAATTAAAAATAAAAATTATTGAATCGTTTTCAATTTTTTTAAACAAATAGATACTCTTATTAAATATGATGAAGATATTTCATGGCCATTACTTAGTTATTTTAACTAACATAAGCCAAATTGTAGCCTTCGTAACATTTTCATATTTGTTAGAGTCTTGTGGATATAAATAATATAGTCATTTATCTAAATTTTAGGATGTTACAACCAATGTTGTAAAAAACGTTTGGCGATAGCTAGACGGTGGACTGAGGGTCAAGGAATTAAACGACTTGGCGAGGATTAATCAAAGACCATTAATTGTTAAGAAAATGTTCAAAAATATTAATCAAAATAATATAAGTAAATAAGCATATAAGTTTAATAACAAATTTAAGAAACACAACTAGGTATCATCCAAAATAAACATAAAATGTTAATAATAAATTCAACAAGCACACCAAATCATCATCCAACAAATCCATAATAAGTTTAAATTGCATACAAATGAAATATATTTTCTTCTAATCTTCTCTGCATACTTTCATGATTTGAAGCCTCATACTCGTCTTCTTCTAACACTTGCTCCTCACTCCCGAACTCAAAATCTTCATCGGAAAGTTCAATCGCTCCGGGTGTAGTCGAAGCATTAGAAGTCATTGATTAATTGTCAACTGTTATCATAACCTATGTAAAAAATGTCAATTATTATGTTTTTCGGTCTCTATGTTTGATAGTTGGATACAAAACATAACAAAAAAAAGGACACCATCCATAGGTTTCAAAATAGAAAGGCTATCATGAATTACAAAATATATCATTAACCAATTTGAATCAGATACTAAAAAAAATCAACTTAACCCTCCATACAATCACTAAATAAAATAAGGAGAAGTGGAGACTAACATTTGCAGATGACAACACAACGACACTGGTGTCAATGAGATTCCAAAGGAACACACGGCATCGGAGGAGGTGCATATGACGACAAAAGAAGAATAGACTTTGGAGTCGAGAAGCTTCAAAAGGCGACCACTGGCATGCTTCGAGGATGAGATGGATGTGCTTGGAAGGGATTGCAATGACGTGAGTGGAAGAAGAAGATGTCGGCGTTCAGTTCATTCTTTCATTTGTAGAGAGAGAAGGGGGGGGGGGAGAGAGATAGAGAGAAAGAATTTGAAAAAACAAATAGACCGAATACGATGGAATAAAGGAACCCAATGAATAATTGTTACACTTTGATAGTTTTGCCCTTAAAAGTTTTTTTTGAATAATTTTCATTGACTTGAGTTGACTGATTAGAGTGCCTAGACCCGATTATCTCTGGCTTTGACCACGTCCGATTATAGAAGCCGATTAGCTATAAATGTCATCGTACGTTGGAGGACCACGAAGTGCCTAGGCGCCGAATAAACAACCTCCTAGGTAGATATTTGCAACACTGGTTACAGCTGTACAATTGAAATCATCAGATACATCTTTATTTGTTTATGGCTTTATTCTGATGGCATCTTGATTTTAATATTTTTGTTACAATGGATAATCACACATGTGGGAATAAGTGTAACCAATCAAACATACTATTCTTTCTTGGATGATAATGAGGATGAGTTGCATATTCATAATTTTGATAGGAAATGGTTATATTTGCATTCATAATTTTGATAGGAAATGGTTATATTTGCATTCAATTCATTGTTTCGATTGTGCCTAGAATATTTTTTAAGTGTTTTTTACCATATTTCCCAACTGATATTGTGAAACAAGGTTTATAACCGATTGAACTATAAAAATGGGTGGAAATAATTATCCACCAATTTTTATTGGAGGATAATAATTACCCACAACCCCTTATTGGAGGATAATAACGATCCACTTAAATTTGAACGAAATTCATCGTTTGATTTAGTGATTTTCATGAGTATTTTCATCATATTGATGCTTGTGATTGACAATTTGTTTAGAGATGCCACAATAGTGGTTTCTTTTTCATAGATTTCTAGCCGTTACATTAAGTTTAGTTTCATTTAAACTTGGTTGGATAGATTAGTACAAATAAGTGTATCATGGATCATTTATCTTCCACTTACAAAATAAATATTAAGCTTGCATTAAAGTAGCATATAAATATACATGATATAAGAAAAACATTTTATTGCAAAAGAAAGGACTGAATTGTTACCCACGAAGTATTGACTTCACACATGGTACACTTAATTTAGCAAACACATTGATTCATATTGTATAAATTAAATCAAACTAGGAACATACAAAACCATTTGGGACTTCACCGCCACAGACATTAACGAGCAAGCTAAGAGATAATGGTACATTAAGATTGATCCCAAGGACGTTGGCTTTGATTGCAGTGCACAAACAGACGGCAGCCTCAAGGTCGGCAAGTCCTTGGATGAGAGAGCAACATGGCTTCACCGGTGGTGAACCTAACTCAACTTTGACCAATCCCCCAAGAAGATTAGCACAAACCCCCAGTTTCAATGCATCTCTAGGGCAGGTTTCTGTATTTGGGTTTGTGTTTGGTACTGTGTTCGGGTTAGAGTTGGGATTGGGGTTGGGGGTGTGGTTCGTGTTAGTGTTGGGGTTGGGGTTTTGGTTAGTGTTAGGGATGGGGTTGGAGTAAGGATTGGGGTTGGGGTTGCTGCTTGGATTTGGGTTGGGTTTTTGATTTGGATTGAGGTTGGGTTCTGGTATGTCGGACGTCTCACAGCCACTAACCATGACGCTGAATAAAAGGTTGAAAGCTATGACCAGAACAATGGACACATTACTCTTCGATGCCATGCCGAAATTGGTTATGAAAACTTTGTCAATCATGGTGAAGGAAGAGTGTGATAGAGTAAGGGTACAATGGAACATTATATAGGTCTCTGTGGAGTAATATTTTTTGTTTAAATATATTCCAGTTAGTAATTGAGTCAAATTAGCATGTTATAGTTTTTGCTGCCACCAATCCATGCACATCCAAGCGTACGTTGAAAGTCCTTTTTTTTTAACAAAACCAGATGCATTATACTAATTGCAAATAAAAAATATATATGTGCTTCAATGGATTAAACTTTAACAGGGTATATATATTATCTTTTATATCTGTTGTTCAAATCTTTTTTAGTCTTATATATATATATATATATATATATATATATATATATATATATATATATATATATATATATATATATATATATATATATATATATATATATCTTCTAAAGATTCAAATTGCGTGGTATATGTGCTTTGCATGTAGGGTTATGGAAATACATTTTTGCTTCTGTATAGTTTTCTAAAACTGAATATATTTTATGTTTTATATATAAATGGGTCGGCTACAATGAAAAATAAAGAAAAAGTAGTATGCAATAATTTTGTAAAAGTTACCGATTACAAAGAAGAGGTGAAAACATCAAACCCTTTCGATGTCCAGTAAATGTCTACTAAAGTCACAGACCACGTTTACGTTTTTCCATTTTCTAAGTGGATGTAAGTCACGCTATCATAGAATAATTAGAAGAGAGGGACTTCGAATCATTCCCATGATTTCAATATTTGTCGAATCATTCCCATGATTTCAATGTTTGTCACATGAAAGATTTTTGGCATCTTAAATATAAGTATAGTCAATAAACAATTGCTTTGAAGCAGGCGAGGAATATGTGTATTAACTGACTCAAGATATTAGGATTGAATACCCTTAATTATAATTTTAATAAAATTGTAAGTAAATTCAATATAAAACTAATTCTAAATAGAAATTATTAGCCACGACAATCTAGAGTTGTTAGATCAGCGGCATATTTCTACGACGGTAATTAAAAGTTAATTATATGAAAATGTTGTTAGTTTAGCGAAATATATAGCATCAAACACACTTTAAATGTTTAATAGCATATATTATGAGCATTTTAAAATGACAGATTTTTGTTGGGAATCAACTATTAGTTAATGATTGTTATACATTTTCTATCTTTTGCTGGCAAGAAGGAAAAAGAATTAGTAACAAACCGGTTAGTAAACAAATCATATATATACTCAAAGAAAACTAATTATTTTTATATTTGGTTTTATATGAACCATTTATACGAACCAATTTACGAAAGATGTCCAAAATAAAGAACCAAAAAATATCCTTGTAACATTTTACATTACCGGAGTGCTACTTATAACCATACATGTTTCAAACTTGTAGAAGTACCACAAAACACCACATACATAGGTATTACCGACGAAATACGTCATTTGCATGGTAGACGAATTGCAGGAGATCTGATGGGTTGGTAATGGATTAATGCATGTGGCTAATCCTTCACATAATTTTGAATATTTGACATGAACTAGCATAAGATTTCAGAATAGATAAATTATATTTCTAAAGTTACTAGAAATGATACTAAACTAAATGGCTTGTGGTTGTTCTTTGTCAAATAAGAGAAATATATGCAAAACACGTTTAAAAAGTATACAAAGTTTAAAATATTTTAATAGGTTATCGTGATCCGAAATTGATTATTATTATTATTATTATTATTATTATTATTATTATTATTATATGTTTTTTTATTTAGAGAGTAAAATAAGCTAAAAGAAATAAAAAAAACATCAAACCCATTAAGGTTTTTTCACGAACTATGAAAAAATAGAACACATTCCAACTTTGTTTCTTCTATGACAACATTCTGGTTGTTTTCTTTAGGATGATTGAATCATGTCACTACATCTTCAAGATATAACGAACAAAATTGTAATGATTCATTAGTGCCCCAACCATCAGCTATATAACCTTCCAACCGCTCCTTATGTATGACATAATTTTTAGGTTTTTTCATATAATTTTCTAAGTGATACATCCATCTTATATATACTGGGATATGCAAATATATTCGTAGGCAGACGCAAAACTAAACGAATCACAATGTCAAAATACCCATTAGGACATATCACTTCTAATTCAAATAAGATTCTAATAAATGTTGCCTTCACTTCCCACATATTCTTCATCATCAGTGTTCTCGAGCAAAGTTGTTTAAAAACATACAAAGCTCTATTGTTGGTGCATAAGTATCCTTGTCCAAAAACCTTCTAACTCCAATTGGTATCACATGTTGCATAAGAATAAAATTGTGACTAACAACCTTATATTTTTAAATATATAATCATGTTAGATGTAAACCTATGAGGTCGTTCCAGCCAAACAATGTTAGTATTAATTTGTCTCGCATTCTTAATCATGTTAGATGTAAACCTATGAGGTCGTTTAACATTTTAATAAATTCACTAGCGTAGGATAATAAATCTAATTTTTGAATACGTTACCTCATATGTAAATGTGTATTACACGATTGGTTGTTTATGAATAATTCAACAACATTTCCCTTACCTCCCAAATGTGTGTGTGTGTGTGTATATATATATATATATATATATATATATATATATATATATATATATATTTATATACACACACACACACACTCAACGAGCAAAAAGAAACTGACAACTGTATATTTCTTAAAATAAAATCATGTAATACAACTTTACATCCTAAGTCGGGTAAATTATTCAAAAAACAGTATTGAAAATGAAGACAACTTGAAATTAATTTCGTAATCAATTTCGGTTAGGTATTTCGATGCTTTTGATGATTAAAACAAACATAGTTAATGTAAAAAAAAAAACTACTTTTATATTATCGAATTATACTTTAATAAATAACTTGTTAGATTTAATGTCTTACAACGGTTAGACTTAGACGATAGTTGCACAATAGGGTCAAATCAATAACACTGAGATTATTTAGCGTGTAAGTTAACGTATTCACTTAATAGTTAACTCACATAAACAAGAGTCCCACAAAGCACAAAACAAGCAACATTCATGCAGTAACAATCCAAGCACTACACGAATCTACCCTGTGCCGACGGCTTTTTTATTACCCTATGCCGACGACAAGTCGTCGGGATAGCTTATACCGACGACAAGTCGTCGGTACAGAGTCGTCGGAATAGCCCCGTCGATATAGGAGGAAAAAGTCATCAGTATAGATGTCGTCTGGATAGCTACCCGCTATACCAATGACATGTCGCTTGCACAAGCTTCGTCGGGATTGATTTTCAAAAAAAATAAAGTTTTATTATTTACTTGAACCGACGATATGTCGTCGGGACAAAGGCAGTATCAATTAGGAATGAAAATTTCACCCGACCCGATAGGAAACCCGGTTGACCTGAGCCAATCTTGCACTTATTTTTTCTCCTAGTTATTTTTATGTGTTAATTGCAAGAAACAAACAAATTACTTTGCTATTTCTTTCATTTAAGATGAACAAATACATGTTATAGTGTACTTGTCTTCTTTTTTGTTATTATAGGAAGAAATGATGAAGTTATTTAGAAACGTGCATTTGGTGGAATTAATAAGTAACAAGTTCGTTCTTTAAGGAATGCTTGGAATAAACTTTATTTGTCTTTCATTATTTTTTATGGGATTGCAATCGTATGGAATGGACATTTAGTTTTTTTAGTATGTTCACTATTGTTGTAGTCAATTCTGAATGTTTTTTTTGCTAGTTGAAGTATTTCATTTTTATGACTTGTATTTTTCATTTGTGGTTTGAATTTTTATGTTATAATATTTTTAATTAAAAATGGTATTTGAACACATATATTCATGTTTACATCTTTATGTTTTTATTTGTTTGTACACATTTGAACATTATTACTTGCATATGTATTGGTTAATTCCCACACATAAAGTTATTTTTACCATCACATGTTAAAATGGACACTATACATACGTTATACTTTTACCTACACATATTTTATGACACTTGTAAACCAACACTTTTTAGGAGACATGCCACATCATTTGACATGGCATCATTGTACTCCAAGTCATAGTCGACATCACTAGCCATGTCATCTAACATTTAAAACAAATTATAATACTTCTACATACACATAGTAAATAGTTTTAGCCACACATACATGTGTAGATTTAGCTTAGTCTATACCTACACATACTCGATGTGTTGGTAATGATCTATATCTATAGGCATAAGGCAACATATAGTGACACTTAATTTATGTGTAGTCAATGATGACTACCAACACATAAAAGACTTATAGCTACACATAGTCTGTGTGGGTAAACACCCAAATTTCTTGTAGTGAGGCCACAATTATGATCTATAGGGTATCTCTTTCGTGGCGTCGGTATTAGTGGCGACGAATGGATGATTGTGGAGGTAAAATTCATGTTTAATTATTTTAGAACGTTATCATTGACTAGGAATGCCACTATTGATGTCACTGTAAATGGTAGTGTACGACGTGAGATGCCGGCTGTTGGATTGATCTAGGTATCTTATCTATAGATATGGTCTTTAGTTTAACGATCGTGTGGATAGGAATTAATAGCTTTATTGATGATACATATAGCCGTGACATTTAAATATGCTGTTTGACATTTTTGTCATGTACGCATCCCTACATTGCATAAGTATCATTTTCCTCACTTTTAGATGTAACTTGTTAAGATTTAAGATATAAGTCTGTATAATATATGTGAATACTAATGCTTAGATATCTAAAATTCATTTATTATCATAATTAATGCCTTTTTTTGTCATTTTGGTATGTTTACGTTTTAAAAATAGGAACTATTATCAAATTAGGTTTGTTACTTCTAATAGTAACCAATATGTTCCCAATTTTATTGCATATTCACTTGATTATTAATATGATCAAAACGAGTTTTTTGTTTGACCACATCTATTTTGGTCTTTCTTAGGTGCTGTTTGTTTTTCTATAAAAACTTCTTCAAACCATTTATTGATGCGCAGAGCAGCACACACGCAACACTTTCCCTCTCGCAACAGTTTGTTTTTTGGAAGACTTCAGATTACAAAACCTCTGCGTGTGTGCTGCGTGACGCAGCACTTGACTTGCCTCTTCTAACATCTTCAGCTTTCATTTTTTCTAAGTGTTTTTTTAAGAATTTTTGTATAACTTTTTTTTTTTAAACTTTGATTTTCTTAAATTTTTATTTATGAATGTGATACAATTTATTTTTATAATTTCCACGATTTTTTTAAACTTGATTTTGAATTTTTTTTACCGTTTTATTAATAATATTTTCAATTTCAGTTACATCTTTTTTAACGTGTGTAATTTTTTACGAACTTTGTAGACAACGTTTGCAATAAGTTCTTAATTTTTTTTATTATTTTCTTTTTTAATGTTTTTTAAAATTAGTTTTTTTTTCTAGAATAAAACTATTAGCTTCTTTTACATTTTTTTAAGTTTTTTTTTAAAAAAAGTTTTATATTTTTGTTTTTTTTACATGTTCTTGTTATTATTATTTCAATGTTTAAGACTAGAATTATTACGTTTCAGTGTTGAGAACTATTTTCAGTTTATTTAAATTTTAGTTTACTGCAGCAGTCTGCAGATGTTAAAAAACAAACATGCTTCTTATTATAGGCTGCAGCCGTTTGTTCCACCTCTTCTGCTACAGAGGATTGCAGAGGTGGTCTGCAGCCTTCATGAATTTCCACTTCAAAAAAACCAGTGTTCTAAAAGGCGCGCCATGGCGTGAGGCGTGGCTTCGCCGTTACGAAAAGTCTGATAACGTTGTTGTTAGGCGTGACGCGTGATATGGCGCGCCATGGCGCGATATGGCATGTTATGGCACGTGTTTTTTCATTTGAGACACAGTTTTTTGCTCTTTGTTATGTCTTTTCAAATCGGAGATATAAGTATTGTGGTTTTTGTTAAATTTTTGTTATTAGTTATTGATCTAACACTTCTAAAAAGTAGTTATATTTAATATAAATTTAAATTTATGTGTTAATATAATTTTAAATTAATACAAAATTGCCGCCTTACATCATGCCTTGAAAAACGTCATGGCTCGTCATGGCTTGTTAAGCTTGAGGCTTAGCCTTGCCGCCACGCCACGCCTTACGCCATTTAGAACATTGGAAAAAACAAACAGCACCTTAGACAAAAGGGGTTTTACTACGATTTTTCTCGCCCAGACTTGTTATCACTTTCATTTTGTTATCACTTTCATTCTTGTATACTAAGTATAAAAAAGGCTTATTAAGCAATAACTTTTTTGTCATTTTCCTTTATTTTTATCTTTTTCTTTTAATATTCCCGATATTTCAAGTTGCCAAACTTTTGTCCAATACTAGTATAATTCAACCCATATTTGCACAACTACATGTTAATTAACTCCTTATTCAATTTTTTTTTTTCTAATACACACAATCAAAACCAAGTATAGATCAAACAAGCACACCCATACCATCATTTAATTCTATACAAAACCGTATATACAAAGTATATTTCAATCAAGCACACCCATACCATCATTTAATTCTATATTTACAAAAAATGAGTCAACATACAAGTCAATTTTCCATATTATCATAATTTTTTATTTAGCATGATGTATCAAAAATTAGTAGGGTCATTTTACCATCTATATTTGATCTTTAAATTCCAGTAAGTAAAAGCTTTATACTCCTTGCTTAGACATAAACTTGACCATATTACAATCACATGCTTCTGTGACATATTTTCTATATTATCGTTCTCTCTCTCTGTCTCTCTCTCTCTCTCTCTCTCTCTCTCTCTCTCGACCGTATCTTGATCTCTCTATCATTCTCTGTTTTTTTTTGGTTTTCGTGAACCGAGACAACCCATTGGACGGGTGTATTTTTCTCATTTTGGCCCCCCACATACAACCCATGTGTATTATTTTCCATTTCCTTTTCCATTGCTTGCATATTCATAATCTTGAACATATTATAGCCATGCTTCTTTTACATTTGTTCTATATTTGCATCCTCTCTCCCTCTCTCTCTCTCTCTCTCTCTCTCTCTCTCTCTCTCTTATTTTGATTTTACCGAATTGAAAGAACCCATTGGACAAATGTATTATCTTAATTTGACCCCTAAAGAAAAAATGAATACATGATTTTTCATTTTCATTTTCTATTACTTTTAATACCTTATTAATTAAAAATAAAAATTATTGAATTGTTTTCAATTTTTTTTAACAAATAGATACTCTTATTAAATATGATGAAGATATTTCATGGCCCATTACTTAGTTATTTTAACTAACATAAGCCAAATTGTAGCCTTCGTAACATTTTCATATTCATTAGAGTCTTGTGGATATAAATAATATAGTCATTTATCTAAATTTTAGGATGTTACAACCAATGTTGTAAAAAACGTTTGGCGATTGCTAGACGGTGGACTGAGGGTCAAGGAATTAAACGGCTTGGCGAGGATTAATCAAAGACCATTAATTGTTAAGAAAATATTCAAAAATATTAATCAAAATAATATAAGTAAATAAGCATAAAAGTTTAATAACAAATTTAAGAAACACAACTAGGTATCATCCAAAATAAACATAAAATGTTAATAATAAATTCAACAAGCACACCAAATCATCATCCAACAAATCCATATTAAGTTTAAATAGCATAAAAATGAAATATATTTTCTTCTAATCTTCTCTGCATACTTTCATCATTTAAAGCCTGATACTCGTCTTCTTCTAACACTTGCTCCTCACACCATCCATAGGTTTCAAAATAGAAAGGCTATCATGAATTACAAAATTTATCAATAACCAATTTGAATCAAATACTAAAAAAAATCAACTTAACCCTCCATATAATCAGTAAATAAAATAAGGAGAATTGGAGACTAACCTTTGTAGATGACAACACAACGACACTGGTGTCGATGAGATTCGAAAGGAACACACAGCATCGGAGGAGGTGCATATGACGTCAAAAGAAGAGTAGACTTTGGAGTCAAGTAGCTTCAAAAGGCGACCACTGGCATGCTTCGAGGATGAGATGGATGTGCTTGGAAGAGACTGCAACGACGTGAATGGAAGAAGAAGATGTCGACGTCGTTAACGGAAGAAGAAAATGTCGGCGTTCAGTTCATTCTTTCATTTGTAGAGAAAGAGGGGGGGGGGAGAGAGAGAGAGAGAGAGAGAGAGAGAGAGAATTTCAAAAAAAAATAGACCGAATACGATGGAATAAAAGAACCCAATAAATAATTGTTACACTTTGATAGTTTTGCCCTTAAAAGTTTTTTTAAAACAATTTTCATTGACTTGAGTTGACTGATTAGAGTGCCTAGACCGGATTATTTCTGGCTTTGACGCCGTTCGATTATAAAAGTTGATTAGTTATAAATGTCATTGTTGGAGGACCACCAAGCGCCTAAGCGCCGATTAAACGGACTCCTAGGTAGATATTTGCAACGCTGGTTACAGTTGTACAATTGAAATCATCAGATACATCTTTATTTGTTTATGGCTTTATTCTGATGGTATCTTGATTTTAATATTTTTTGTTACAATGGATAATCACACATGTGGGAATAAGTGTAACCAATCAAACATACTATTCTTTCTTAGATGATAACTGAGGATTAGTTGCATATGCATAATTTTTGATAGGAAATGGTTATATTTGCATTCAAGTCATTGTTTGGATTGTGCCTAGAATATTTTTTATGTTTTTTTTACCATATTTCCCAACTGATATTGTGAAACAAGGTTTATAACCGATTGAACTATAAAAATGGATGGAAATAGTTATCCACCTATTTTTATTGGAGGATAATAATTACCCACAACCCCTTATTGGAGGATAATAATAGTCCACTTAAATTTGAACGAAATTCATCGTTTGATTTAGTGATTTTCATGAATATTTTCATCATATTGATGCTTGTGATTGACAATTTGTTTAGAGATGCCACAATAGTGGTTTCCTTTTCATAGATTTCTAGCCGTTACATTAAGTTTAGTTCCATTTAAACTTGGTTGGATAGATTAGTACAAATAAGACTTACAAAATAAATATTAACCTTGCATTAAATTAGCATATAAATATACATGATATAAGAAAAACATTTTACTGCAAAAGAAAGGACTGAATTGTTACCCACGAAGTATTGACTTCACACATGGTACACTTAATTTAGCAAACACATTGATTCATATTGTATAAATTAAATCTAACTAGGAACATACAAAACCATTTGGGACTTCACCGCCACAGACATTAACGAGCAAGCTAAGAGATAATGGTACATTAAGATTGATCCCAAGGACGTTGGCTTTGATTGCAGTGCACAAACAGACGGCAGCCTCAAGGTCGGCAAGTCCTTGGATGAGAGAGCAACATGGCTTCACCGGTGGTGAACCTAACTCAACTTTGACCAATCCCCCAAGAAGATTAGCACAAACCCCCAGTTTCAAGGCGTCTCTAGGGCAGGTTTCCGTATTTGGTTTTGTGTTTGGTACTGTGTTCGTGTTAGTGTTGGGGTTGGGGTTTTGGTTAGTGTTAGGGATGGGGTTGGAGTAGGGATTGGGGTTGGGGTTGCTGCTTGGATTTGGGTTGGGTTTTTGATTTGGATTGAGGTTGGGTTCTGGTATGTCGGACGTCTCACAGCCACTAACCATGACGCAGAATAAAAGGTTGAATGCTATGAGCAGAAAAACGGACACATTACTCTTCGATGCCATGCCAAAATCGGTTATGAAAACTTTGTCAATTATAGTGAAGGAAGAGTGTGATAGAGTAAGGGTACAATGGAACATTATATAGGTCTCTGTGGAGTAATATTTTTTGCTTAAATATATTCCAGTTAGTAATTGAGTCAAATTAGTATGTTATAGTTTTTGCTGCCACCAACCCATGCACATCAAAGCGTACGTTGAAAGTCCTTTTTTTTTTTTTGAACAAAACCAGATGCATTATACTAATTGCAAATAAAAAATATATATGTGCTTCAATGGATTAAACTTTAACAGGGTATATATATTATCTTATATATCTGTTGTTCAAATCTTTTTTAGTCTTATATATATCTTCTAAATATTCAAATTATATGTGCTTTGCATGTAGGTTTATGGAAATACATTTTTGCTTCTGTATAGTTTTCTAAAACTGAATATATTTTATGTTTTATATATAAATGGGTCGGCTACAATGAAAAATAAAGAAAAAGTTAGTATGCAATAATTTTATAAAAGTTACCGATTACAAAGAAGAGGTAAAAACATCAAACCCTTTCAATGTCCTGTAAATGTCTACTAAAGTCACAGACCACATTTACGTTTTTCCATTTTCTAAATGGATGTAAGTCACGCTATCATAGAATAATTAGAAGAGAGGGACTTCGAATCATTCCCATGATTTCAATATTTGTCGAATCATTCCCATTATTTCAATGTTTGTCACATGAAAGATTTTTGGCATCTTAAATATAAATATAGTCAATAAACAATTGCTTTGAAGCAGGCGAGGAATATGTGTATTAACTGACTCAAGATATTAGGATTGAATACCCTTAATTATAAATTTTAATAAAATTGTAAGTAAATTCAATATAAAACTAATTCTAAATAGAAATTATTAGCCACGACAATCTAGAGTTGTTAGATCAGCGGCATATTTCTACGACGGTAATTAAAAGTTAATTATATGAAAATGTTGTTAGTTTAGCGAAATATATAGCAGCCAAACACACTTTAAATGTTTAATAGCATATATTATGAGCATTTTAAAATGACAAATTTTTGTTGGGAATCAACTATTAGTTAATGATTGTTATACATTTTCTATCTTTTGCTGGCAAGAAGGAAAAAGAATTAGTAACAAACCGGTTAGTAAACAAATCATATATATACTCAAAGAAAACTAATTATTTTTATATTTGGTTTTATATGAACCATTTATCGGAACCAATTTACGAAGGATGTCCAAAATAGAGAACCAAAAAATATCCTTGTAACATTTAACATTACCGGAGTGCAACTTATAACCATACATGTTTGAAACTTGTAGAAGTACCACAAAACACCACATACATAGGTATTTTGATTAACGACTAACGAAATACGTCATTTGCATGGTAGACGAATTGCGGGAGATCTGATAGGTTGGTAATGGATTAATGCATGTGGCTAATCCTTCACATAATTTTGAATATTTGACATGAACTAGCATAAGATTTGAGAATAGATAAATTATATTTCTAAAGTTACTAGAAATGATACTAAACTAAATGGCATGTGGTTGTTCTTTGTCAAATAAGAGAAATATATGAAAAACACGTTTAAAATGTATACAAAGTTTAAATATTTTAATAGGTTATCGTGATCCGAAACTAAATATTATTATTATTATTATTATTATTATTATTATTATAATATGTTTTTTTATTTAGAGAGTAAGAATAAGCTAAAAGAAATAAAAAAAACATTAGACACATTAAGGTTTTTTCATGAACTATGAAAAAATAGAACACATTCCAACTTTGTTTCTTCTATGACAACATTATCGTTGTTTTTTTTTAGGATGATTGAATCATGTCACTACATCTTCAAGATATATCGAATAAAATTGTAATGATTCATTAGTGACCCAACCATCAGCTATATAACCTGCCAACCACTCCTTATTTATGACACAATTTTTAAGTTTTTTCATATAATTTTCTAAGTGATACATCCATCTTATACATACCAGGATCTGCAAATATATTCCTAGGTAGATGAAAAACTAAATGAATCACAATGTCAAAATACCCAAGAGAACATATCACTTCTAATTCAAATAAGATTCTAATAAATGTTGCCTTCACTTCCCCCGTATTCTTCATCATCAGTGTTCTCGAGCAAAGTGGTTTAAAAACATACAAAGCTCTATTGTTGGTGCATAATTATCCTTGTCCAAAAACCTTCTAACTCCAATTGGTATCACACGTTGCATAAGAATAAAATTGTGACTAACAACCATATATTTTTAAATATATAATCATGTTAGATGTAAACCTATGAGGTCGTTCCAGCCAAACAATGTTAGTATCAATTTGTCTTGCATTCTTAATCATGTTAGATGTAAACCTATGAGGTCGTTTAACATTTTAATAAATTCACTAGCATAGGATAATAAATCTAATTTTTGAATACGTTACCTCATATGTAAATGTTTATTACATGATTGGTTGTTTATGAATAATTCAACAGTATTTACCTTACCTCCCAAATGTATGTGTGTGTGTGTGTGTGTATATATATATATATATATATATATATATATATATACACACACACACTCAACGAGCAAAAAGAACAACTGTATATTTCTTAAAATATAATCATGTAATACAACTTTACATCCTAAGTCGGGTAATTATTCAAAAAACAGTATTGAAAATGAAGACAACTTGAAATTAATTTCTTAATCAATTTCGGGCAGGTATTTCGATGCTTTTGATGATTAAAACAAAGATAGTTAATGTAAAAAAAAAAAAAAACCTACTTTTATATTATCGAATTGTACTTTAATAAATAACTTGTTAGATTTAGTGTCTTACATTTCTGATTTTTAGTTTTTTCGTATTATATTATATTATTTATTTTAAATATTATTAAAAAAACAGTCGTTTGACTAAAAGACTCAACCATACAACGGTTAGACTTAGACGATAGATGCATAATAGGGCAAAATCAATAACACTGAGATTATTTAGCATGTAAGTTAACATATTCACTTAATAGTTAACTCACATAAACAACAGTCCCACAAAGCACAAAGCAAGCAACATTCATGCAGTAACACTCCAACCACTACACAAATCTACCTCTGTACTGACAACTTTTTTTATTACCCTATGCTGACGACAAGTCGTCGGTACAGAGTCGTTGGAATAGCCCCGTCGATATAGGAGGAAAAAGTCATCAGTATAGATGTCGTCTGGATAGCTACCCGCTATACCAATGACATGTCGCTTGCACAAGCTTCGTCGGGATTGATTTTCAAAAAAAATAAAGTTTTATTATTTACTTGAACCGACGATATGTCGTCGGGACAAAGGCAGTATCAATTAGGAATGAAAATTTCACCCGACCCGATGGGAAACCCGGTTGACCTGAGCCAATCTTGCACTTATTTTTTCTCCTAGTTATTTTTATGTGTTAATTGCAAGAAACAAACAAATTACTTTGCTATTTCTTTCATTTAAGATGAACAAATACATGTTATAGTGTACTTGTCTTCTTTTTTGTTATTATAGGGAGAAATGATGAAGTTTTTTTAGAAACGTGCATTTTGTGGAATTAATAAGTAACAAGTTCGTTCTTTAGGGAATGCCTGGAATAAGCTTTATTTGTCTTTCAATATTTTTTGTCGGATTGCAGTTGTATGGAATGGACATTTAGTTTTTTTAATTAGTATGTTCATTATTGTTGTATTCAATTCTGAATGTTTTTTTTTTGCTAGTTGAAGTATTTCATTTTTATGACTTGTATTTTTCATTTGTGGTTTGAATTATTATGTTATAATATTTTTAATTAAAAATGGTATTTGAACACATATATTCATGTTTACATCTTTATGTTTTTTTATTTGTTTGTACACATTTGAATATTATTACTTGCATATGTATTGGTTAATTCCCACACATAAAGTTATTTTTCCCATCACATGTTAAAATGGGCACCTCTACATATGTTAATTTCACTACACATCAAAATACTTTTACCCACACATATTTTATGACACTTGTAAACCAACACTTTTTAGGGGACATGCCACATCATTTGACATGACATCGTTGTACTCCACGTCATAGTCGACATCACTAGCCTTGTCATCTAAAATTTAAATTAAATTATAATACTTCTATATACACATAGTAAATAGTTTTAGCCACACATGCATGTGTTGATTTAGCTTAGTCTATATCTAGACATACTCGATATGTTGGTAATGATCTATATCTATAGGCATAAGGCAACATATAGTGACACTTAATTTATGTGTAGTTAATGATGACTACCAACACATAAAAGTCATATAGCTACACATAGTTTGTGCGGGTAAACACCTAAATTTCTTGTAGTGAGGCCACAATTATGATCTATAGAGTATCTCTTTCGTGGCGTCGGTATTAGTGGCGACGAATGGATGATTGTGGAGGTAAATTTCATGTTTAATTATTTTAGAACATTATCATTGACTAGGAATGCCACTATTGATGTCATTGCAAATGGTAATGTACGACATGAGATGCTAGCTGTTGGATTGATCTAGGTATCTTATCTATAGATATGGTCTTTAGTTTGACGATCATGTGGATTGGAATTAATAGCTTTATTGATGACACGTATAGCCATGACATTTAAATATGTTGTTTGACATTTTTGCATGTACGCATCCCTACATTGCATAAATATCATTTTCCTCACTTTTAGATGTAACTTGTTAAGATTTAAGACATAAGTCTGTATAATATATGTGAATACTAATGCATAGATAAAATTCATTTATTATCATAATTAATGCCTTTTTTTTTGTCATTTTGGTATGTTTAAGTTTTAAAAATAGAAACTATTATAAAATTAGGTTTGTTACTTCTAATAGTAACCAATATGTTCCCAATTTTATTTCATATTCACTTGATTATCAATATGATCAAAACGAGTTTTTTGTTTGTCCACATCTATTTTGGTATTTCTTAGACAAAAAGGGTTTTACTACTTTTCTCGCCGAGACTTGTTATCACTTTCATTCTTGTATACTAAGTATAAAAAAGGCTTATTAAGCAATAACTTTTTTGTCATTTTCCTTTATTTTTATCTTTTTCCTTTAATATTCTTCATATTTCAAGTTGCCAAACTTTTGTCCAATACTAGTATAACTCAACCCATATTTGCACAACTACATGTTAATTAACTCTTTATTCAATTTTTTTTTCTAATACACACAATCAAAACCAAGTATATATCAAACAAGCACACCCATACCATCATTTAATTCTATACAAAACCGTATATACAAAGTATATCTCAAACAAGCACACCCATACCATCATTTAATTCTATATTTACAAAAAATGAGTCAACATACAAGTCAATTTTCCATATTATCATAATTTTTTCTTTAACATGATGTATCAACAATTAGTAGGCTCATTTTACCATCTATATTTGTCTTTAAATTCCAGTAAGTAAAAGCTTTATACTCCTTGCATAGACATAAACTTGAACATATTACAATCACATGCTTCTATTACATATTTTCTATATTTGCATTCGCTCTCTCTCTCTCTCTCTCTCTCACACACACACACACACACACTCTTACTCTCTCTCTCTCTCTCTCTCTCACACACACACACACACACACACACTCTCTCTCTCTCTCTCTCTCTACCGTATCTTGATCTCTCTATCATTCTTTGTTTTTTTTTTGGTTTTGGTGAACCGAGACAACCCATTGGACGGGTGTATTTTTCTCATTTTGGCCCCCCACATACAACCCATGTGTATTATATTCCATTTCCTTTTCCATTGCTTGCATATTCATAATCTTGAACATATTATGGTCATGCTTCTTTTACATTTATTCTATATTTGCGTCCTCTCTCTCTCTCTCTCTCTCTCTCTCACATTTTGATTATGACGAATTGAGATAACACATTGGACAGATGTATTTCTTAATTTGACCCCTAAAGAAAAAATGTTTACATCATTTTCCGTTTTCATTTTCTATTACTTTCAATACCTTATTAATTAAAAATAAAAATTATTGAATCGTTTTCAATTTTTTTAACAAATAGATACTCTTATTAAATATGATGAAGATATTTCCAAGCCCATTACTTAGTTATTTTAACTAACATAAGCCAAATTGTAGCCTTCGTAACATTTTCATATTCGTTAGAGTCTTGTGGATATAAATAATATAGTCATTTATCTAAATTTTAGGATGTTACAACCAATGTTTTAAAAAACGTTTGGCGATAGCTAGACGGTGGATTGAGGGTCAAAGGATTAAACGGTTTCACGAGGATTCATCAGAAACCATTAATTATTAAGAAAATGTTCAAAAATTAATAAATCCAACATTAATCAAAATAATATAAGTAAATAAGCATAAAATTTTAATAACAAATTTAAGAAACACAACTTGGTATCATCCAAAATAAACATAAAATGTTAATAATAAATTCAACAAGCACACCAAATCATCATCCAACAAATCCATAATAAGTTTAAGTAGCATAAAAATGAAATATATTTTCTTCTAATCTTCTCTGCATACTTTCATCATTTGAAGCCTCATACTCGTCTTCTTCTAACACTTGCTCCTCACTCCCGAACTCAAAATCTTCATCGGAAAGTTCAATCGCTTCCGGTGTAGTCGCAGCATTAGAAGTCATTGATTAATTGTCAACTGTTATCATAACCTATGTAAAAAATGTCAATTATTATGTTTTTCGGTCTCTATGTTTGATAGTTGGATAGAAAACATAACAAAAAAAAGGACACCATCCATAGGTTTCAAAATAGAAAGGCTATCATGAATTACAAAATATATCAATAACCAATTTGAATCAAATACTAAAAAAATCAACTTAACCCTCCATATAATCACTAAATAAAATAAGGAGAAATGGAGACTAACCATTTCAGATGACAACCCAAGGACACTGGTGTCGATGATATGCCAAAGGAACACACGGCATCGGAGGAGGTGCATATGACGTCAAAAGAAGAGTAGACTTTGGAGTCGAGAAGCTTCAAAAGGCGACCACTGGCATGCTTCGAGGATGAGATGGATGTGCTTGGAAGGGACTGCAACGACGTGAATGGAAGAAGAAGATGTCGACGTCGTTAAAGGAAGAAGAAAATGTCGGCGTTCAGTGTATTCTTTCATTTGTTCAGAGAGAAAGAGGGGGGGGGGGGGTGAGATAGAGAGAAAGAATTTCAAAAAACAAATAGACCGAATACGATGGAATAAAGGAACCCAATGAATAATTGTTACACTTTGATAGTTTTGCCCTTAAAAGTTTTTTTTAAATAATTTTCATTGACTTGAGTTGACTGATTAGAGTGCCTAGACCCGATTATCTCTGGCTTTGACCACGTCCGATTATAGAAGCCGATTAGCTATAAATGTCATCGTACGTTGGAGGACCACCAAGCGCCTCGGCACCGATTAAACAACCTCCTAGGTAGATATTTGCAATGCTGGTTACAGCTGTACAATTGAAATCATCAGATACATCTTTATTTGTTTATGGCTTTATTCTGATGGCATCTTGATTTTAATATTTTTGTTATAATAGATAATCACACATGTGGGAATAAGTCTAACCAATCAAACATACTATTCTTTCTTGGATGATAACTGAGGATTAGTTGCATATGCATAATTTTGATAGGAAATGGTTATATTTGCATTCAAGTCATTGTTTGCATTGTGCGTAGAATATTTTTTATGTTTTTTTCACCATATTTCCCAACTGATATTGTGAAACAAGGTTTATAACCGATAGAACTATAAAAATTGGTGGAAATAATTATCCACCTATTTTTATTGGAGGATAATAATTATCCAAAACCCCTTATTGGAGGATAATTAATAATGATCCACTTAAATTTGAACGAAATTCATCGTTTGATTTAGTGATTTTCATGAATATTTTCATCATATTGATGCTTGTGATTGACAATTTGCTTAGAGATGCCACAATAGTGGTTTCTTTTTCATAGATTTCTAGCCTTTACATTAAGTTTAGTTTCATTTAAACTTGGTTGGATAGATTAGTACAAATAAGTGTATGATGGATCATTTATCTTCCACTTACAAAATAAATATTAAGCTTGCATTAAAGTAGCATATAAATATACATGATATAAGAAAAACATTTTATTGCAAAAGAAAGGACTGAATTGTTACCCACGAAGTATTGACTTCACACATGGTACACTTAATTTAGCAAACACATTGATTCATATTGTATAAATTAAATCAAACTAGGAACATACAAAACCATTTGGGACTTCACCGCCACAGACATTAACGAGCAAGCTAAGAGATAATGGTACATTAAGATTGATCCCAAGGACGTTGGCTTTGATTGCAGTGCACAAACAGACGGCAGCCTCAAGGTCGGCAAGTCCTTGGATGAGAGAGCAACATGGCTTCACCGGTGGTGAACCTAACTCAACTTTGACCAATCCCCCAAGAAGATTAGCACAAACCCCCAGTTTCAATGCATCTCTAGGGCAGGTTTCTGTATTTGGGTTTGTGTTTGGTACTGTGTTCGGGTTAGAGTTGGGATTGGGGTTGGGGGTGTGGTTCGTGTTAGTGTTGGGGTTGGGGTTTTGGTTAGTGTTAGGGATGGGGTTGGAGTAAGGATTGGGGTTGGGGTTGCTGCTTGGATTTGGGTTGGGTTTTTGATTTGGATTGAGGTTGGGTTCTGGTATGTCGGACGTCTCACAGCCACTAACCATGACGCTGAATAAAAGGTTGAAAGCTATGACCAGAACAATGGACACATTACTCTTCGATGCCATGCCGAAATTGGTTATGAAAACTTTGTCAATCATGGTGAAGGAAGAGTGTGATAGAGTAAGGGTACAATGGAACATTATATAGGTCTCTGTGGAGTAATATTTTTTGTTTAAATATATTCCAGTTAGTAATTGAGTCAAATTAGCATGTTATAGTTTTTGCTGCCACCAATCCATGCACATCAAAGCGTACGTTGAAAGTCCTTTTTTTTTAACAAAACCAGATGCATTATACTAATTGCAAATAAAAAATATATATGTGCTTCAATGGATTAAACTTTAACAGGGTATATATATTATCTTTTATATCTGTTGTTCAAATCTTTTTTAGTCTTATATATATATATATATATATATATATATATATATATATATATATATATATATATATATATATATATATATATATATATATATATATCTTCTAAAGATTCAAATTGCGTGGTATATGTGCTTTGCATGTAGGGTTATGGAAATACATTTTTGCTTCTGTATAGTTTTCTAAAACTGAATATATTTTATGTTTTATATATAAATGGGTCGGCTACAATGAAAAATAAAGAAAAAGTAGTATGCAATAATTTTGTAAAAGTTACCGATTACAAAGAAGAGGTGAAAACATCAAACCCTTTCGATGTCCAGTAAATGTCTACTAAAGTCACAGACCACGTTTACGTTTTTCCATTTTCTAAGTGGATGTAAGTCACGCTATCATAGAATAATTAGAAGAGAGGGACTTCGAATCATTCCCATGATTTCAATATTTGTCGAATCATTCCCATGATTTCAATGTTTGTCACATGAAAGATTTTTGGCATCTTAAATATAAGTATAGTCAATAAACAATTGCTTTGAAGCAGGCGAGGAATATGTGTATTAACTGACTCAAGATATTAGGATTGAATACCCTTAATTATAATTTTAATAAAATTGTAAGTAAATTCAATATAAAACTAATTCTAAATAGAAATTATTAGCCACGACAATCTTGAGTTGTTAGATCAGCGGCATATTTCTACGACGGTAATTAAAAGTTAATTATATGAAAATGTTGTTAGTTTAGCGAAATATATAGCATCAAACACACTTTAAATGTTTAATAGCATATATTATGAGCATTTTAAAATGACAGATTTTTGTTGGGAATCAACTATTAGTTAATGATTGTTGTACATTTTCTATCTTTTGCTGGCAAGAAGGAAAAAGAATTAGTAACAAACCGGTTAGTAAACAAATCATATATATACTCAAAGAAAACTAATTATTTTTATATTTGGTTTTATATGAACCATTTATACGAACCAATTTACGAAAGATGTCCAAAATAAAGAACCAAAAAATATCCTTGTAACATTTTACATTACCGGAGTGCTACTTATAACCATACATGTTTCAAACTTGTAGAAGTACCACAAAACACCACATACATAGGTATTACCGACCAAATACGTCATTTGCATGGTAGACGAATTGCAGGAGATCTGATGGGTTGGTAATGGATTAATGCATGTGGCTAATCCTTCACATAATTTTGAATATTTGACATGAACTAGCATAAGATTTGAGAATAGATAAATTATATTTCTAAAGTTACTAGAAATGATACTAAACTAAATGGCATGTGGTTGTTCTTTGTCAAATAAGAGAAATATATGAAAAACACGTTTAAAAAGTATACAAAGTTTAAAATATTTTAATAGGTTATCGTGATCCGAAATTGTTTATTATTATTATTATTATTATTATTATTATTATTATTATATGTTTTTTTATTTAGAGAGTAAAATAAGCTAAAAGAAATAAAAAAAACATCAAACCCATTAAGGTTTTTTCACGAACTATGAAAAAATAGAACACATTCCAACTTTGTTTCTTCTATGACAACATTCTGGTTGTTTTCTTTAGGATGATTGAATCATGTCACTACATCTTCAAGATATAACGAACAAAATTGTAATGATTCATTAGTGACCCAACCATCAGCTATATAACCTTCCAACCGCTCCTTATGTATGACATAATTTTTAGGTTTTTTCATATAATTTTCTAAGTGATACATCCATCTTATATATACTGGGATATGCAAATATATTCGTAGGCAGACGCAAAACTAAACGAATCACAATGTCAAAATACCCATTAGGACATATCACTTCTAATTCAAATAAGATTCTAATAAATGTTGCCTTCACTTCCCACATATTCTTCATCATCAGTGTTCTCGAGCAAAGTTGTTTAAAAACATACAAAGCTCTATTGTTGGTGCATAAGTATCCTTGTCCAAAAACCTTCTAACTCCAATTGGTATCACATGTTGCATAAGAATAAAATTGTGACTAACAACCTTATATTTTTAAATATATAATCATGTTAGATGTAAACCTATGAGGTCGTTCCAGCCAAACAATGTTAGTATTAATTTGTCTCGCATTCTTAATCATGTTAGATGTAAACCTATGAGGTCGTTTAACATTTTAATAAATTCACTAGCGTAGGATAATAAATCTAATTTTTGAATACGTTACCTCATATGTAAATGTGTATTACACGATTGGTTGTTTATGAATAATTCAACAACATTTCCCTTACCTCCCAAATGTGTGTGTGTGTGTGTGTATATATATATATATATACACACACACACACACTCAACGAGCAAAAAGAAACTGACAACTGTATATTTCTTAAAATAAAATCATGTAATACAACTTTACATCCTAAGTCGGGTAAATTATTCAAAAAACAGTATTGAAAATGAAGACAACTTGAAATTAATTTCGTAATCAATTTCGGTTAGGTATTTCGATGCTTTTGATGATTAAAACAAACATAGTTAATGTAAAAAAAAAACTACTTTTATATTATCGAATTATACTTTAATAAATAACTTGTTAGATTTAATGTCTTACATTTCTGATTTTTAGTATTTTCGTATTAGATTATATTATTTATTTTAAATATTATTCAAAAAACAATCGTTTGACTAAAAGACTCAACCATCCAACGGTTAGACTTAGACGATAGTTGGACAATAGGGTCAAATCAATAACACTGAGATTATTTAGCGTGTAAGTTAACGTATTCACTTAATAGTTAACTCACATAAACAAGAGTCCCACAAAGCACAAAACAAGCAACATTCATGCAGTAACACTCCAAGCACTACACGAATCTACCCTGTGCCGACGGCTTTTTTATTACCCTATGCCGACGACAAGTCGTCGGGATAGCTTATACCGACGACAAGTCGTCGGTACAGAGTCGTCGGAATAGCCCCGTCGATATAGGAGGAAAAAGTCATCAGTATAGATGTCGTCTGGATAGCTACCCGCTATACCAATGACATGTCGCTTGCACAAGCTTCGTCGGGATTGATTTTCAAAAAAAATAAAGTTTTATTATTTACTTGAACCGACGATATGTCGTCGGGACAAAGGCAGTATCAATTAGGAATGAAAATTTCACCCGACCCGATGGGAAACCCGGTTGACCTGACCCAATCTTGCACTTATTTTTTCTCCTAGTTATTTTTATGTGTTAATTGCAAGAAACAAACAAATTACTTTGCTATTTCTTTCATTTAAGATGAACAAATACATGTTATAGTGTACTTGTCTTCTTTTTTGTTATTATAGGAAGAAATGATGAAGTTATTTAGAAACGTGCATTTGGTGGAATTAATAAGTAACAAGTTCGTTCTTTAAGGAATGCTTGGAATAAACTTTATTTGTCTTTCATTATTTTTTATGGGATTGCAATCGTATGGAATGGACATTTAGTTTTTTTAGTATGTTCACTATTGTTGTAGTCAATTCTGAATGTTTTTTTTGCTAGTTGAAGTATTTCATTTTTATGACTTGTATTTTTCATTTGTGGTTTGAATTTTTATGTTATAATATTTTTAATTAAAAATGGTATTTGAACACATATATTCATGTTTACATCTTTATGTTTTTATTTGTTTGTACACATTTCAACATTATTACTTGCATATGTATTGGTTAATTCCCACACATAAAGTTATTTTTACCATCACATGTTAAAATGGACACTATACATACGTTATACTTTTACCTACACATATTTTATGACACTTGTAAACCAACACTTTTTAGGAGACATGCCACATCATTTGACATGACATCATTGTACTCCAAGTCATAGTCGACATCACTAGCCATGTCATCTAACATTTAAAACAAATTATAATACTTCTACATACACATAGTAAATAGTTTTAGCCACACATACATGTGTAGATTTAGCTTAGTCTATACCTACACATACTCGATGTGTTGGTAATGATCTATATCTATAGGCATAAGGCAACATATAGTGACACTTAATTTATGTGTAGTCAATGATGACTACTAACACATAAAAGACTTATAGCTACACATAGTCTGTGTGGGTAAACACCCAAATTTCTTGTAGTGAGGCCACAATTATGATCTATAGGGTATCTCTTTCGTGGCGTCGGTATTAGTGGCGACGAATGGATGATTGTGGAGGTAAAATTCATGTTTAATTATTTTAGAACGTTATCATTGACTAGGAATGCCACTATTGATGTCACTGTAAATGGTAGTGTACGACGTGAGATGCCGGCTGTTGGATTGATCTAGGTATCTTATCTATAGATATGGTCTTTAGTTTAACGATCGTGTGGATAGGAATTAATAGCTTTATTGATGATACATATAGCCGTGACATTTAAATATGCTGTTTGACATTTTTGTCATGTACGCATCCCTACATTGCATAAGTATCATTTTCCTCACTTTTAGATGTAACTTGTTAAGATTTAAGATATAAGTCTGTATAATATATGTGAATACTAATGCTTAGATATCTAAAATTCATTTATTATCATAATTAATGCCTTTTTTTGTCATTTTGGTATGTTTACGTTTTAAAAATAGGAACTATTATCAAATTAGGTTTGTTACTTCTAATAGTAACCAATATGTTCCCAATTTTATTGCATATTCACTTGATTATTAATATGATCAAAACGAGTTTTTTGTTTGACCACATCTATTTTGGTCTTTCTTAGGTGCTGTTTGTTTTTCTATAAAAACTTCTTCAAACCATTTATTGATGCGCAGAGCAGCACACACGCAACACTTTCCCTCTCGCAACAGTTTGTTTTTTGGAAGACTTCAGATTACAAAACCTCTGCGTGTGTGCTGCGTGACGCAGCACTTGACTTGCCTCTTCTAACATCTTCAGCTTTCATTTTTTCTAAGTGTTTTTTTAAGAATTTTTGTATAACTTTTTTTTTTTTAAACTTTGATTTTCTTAAATTTTTATTTATGAATGTGATACAATTTATTTTTATAATTTCCACGATTTTTTTAAACTTGATTTTGAATTTTTTTTACCGTTTTATTAATAATATTTTCAATTTCAGTTACATCTTTTTTAACGTGTGTAATTTTTTACGAACTTTGTAGACAACGTTTGCAATAAGTTCTTAATTTTTTTTATTATTTTCTTTTTTAATGTTTTTTAAAATTAGTTTTTTTTTCTAGAATAAAACTATTAGCTTCTTTTACATTTTTTTAAGTTTTTTTTTAAAAAAAGTTTTATATTTTTGTTTTTTTTACATGTTCTTGTTATTATTATTTCAATGTTTAAGACTAGAATTATTACGTTTCAGTGTTGAGAACTATTTTCAGTTTATTTAAATTTTAGTTTACTGCAGCAGTCTGCAGATGTTAAAAAACAAACATGCTTCTTATTATAGGCTGCAGCCGTTTGTTCCACCTCTTCTGCTACAGAGGATTGCAGAGGTGGTCTGCAGCCTTCATGAATTTCCACTTCAAAAAAACCAGTGTTCTAAAAGGCGCGCCATGGCGTGAGGCGTGGCTTCGCCGTTACGAAAAGTCTGATAACGTTGTTGTTAGGCGTGACGCGTGATATGGCGCGCCATGGCGCGATATGGCATGTTATGGCACGTGTTTTTTCATTTGAGACACAGTTTTTTGCTCTTTGTTATGTCTTTTCAAATCGGAGATATAAGTATTGTGGTTTTTGTTAAATTTTTGTTATTAGTTATTGATCTAACACTTCTAAAAAGTAGTTATATTTAATATAAATTTAAATTTATGTGTTAATATAATTTTAAATTAATACAAAATTGCCGCCTTACATCATGCCTTGAAAAACGTCATGGCTCGTCATGGCTTGTTAAGCTTGAGGCGTAGCCTTGCCGCCACGCCACGCCTTACGCCATTTAGAACATTGGAAAAAACAAACAGCACCTTAGACAAAAGGGGTTTTACTACGATTTTTCTCGCCCAGACTTGTTATCACTTTCATTTTGTTATCACTTTCATTCTTGTATACTAAGTATAAAAAAGGCTTATTAAGCAATAACTTTTTTGTCATTTTCCTTTATTTTTATCTTTTTCTTTTAATATTCCCGATATTTCAAGTTGCCAAACTTTTGTCCAATACTAGTATAATTCAACCCATATTTGCACAACTACATGTTAATTAACTCCTTATTCAATTTTTTTTTTCTAATACACACAATCAAAACCAAGTATAGATCAAACAAGCACACCCATACCATCATTTAATTCTATACAAAACCGTATATACAAAGTATATTTCAATCAAGCACACCCATACCATCATTTAATTCTATATTTACAAAAAATGAGTCAACATACAAGTCAATTTTCCATATTATCATAATTTTTTATTTAGCATGATGTATCAAAAATTAGTAGGGTCATTTTACCATCTATATTTGATCTTTAAATTCCAGTAAGTAAAAGCTTTATACTCCTTGCTTAGACATAAACTTGACCATATTACAATCACATGCTTCTGTGACATATTTTCTATATTATCGTTCTCTCTCTCTGTCTCTCTCTCTCTCTCTCTCTCTCTCTCTCTCGACCGTATCTTGATCTCTCTATCATTCTCTGTTTTTTTTTGGTTTTCGTGAACCGAGACAACCCATTGGACGGGTGTATTTTTCTCATTTTGGCCCCCCACATACAACCCATGTGTATTATTTTCCATTTCCTTTTCCATTGCTTGCATATTCATAATCTTGAACATATTATAGCCATGCTTCTTTTACATTTGTTCTATATTTGCATCCTCTCTCCCTCTCTCTCTCTCTCTCTCTCTCTCTCTCTCTTATTTTGATTTTACCGAATTGAAAGAACCCATTGGACAAATGTATTATCTTAATTTGACCCCTAAAGAAAAAATGAATACATGATTTTTCATTTTCATTTTCTATTACTTTTAATACCTTATTAATTAAAAATAAAAATTATTGAATTGTTTTCAATTTTTTTTAACAAATAGATACTCTTATTAAATATGATGAAGATATTTCATGGCCCATTACTTAGTTATTTTAACTAACATAAGCCAAATTGTAGCCTTCGTAACATTTTCATATTCGTTAGAGTCTTGTGGATATAAATAATATAGTCATTTATCTAAATTTTAGGATGTTACAACCAATGTTGTAAAAAACGTTTGGCGATTGCTAGACGGTGGACTGAGGGTCAAGGAATTAAACGGCTTGGCGAGGATTAATCAAAGACCATTAATTGTTAAGAAAATATTCAAAAATATTAATCAAAATAATATAAGTAAATAAGCATAAAAGTTTAATAACAAATTTAAGAAACACAACTAGGTATCATCCAAAATAAACATAAAATGTTAATAATAAATTCAACAAGCACACCAAATCATCATCCAACAAATCCATATTAAGTTTAAATAGCATAAAAATGAAATATATTTTCTTCTAATCTTCTCTGCATACTTTCATCATTTAAAGCCTGATACTCGTCTTCTTCTAACACTTGCTCCTCACACCATCCATAGGTTTCAAAATAGAAAGGCTATCATGAATTACAAAATTTATCAATAACCAATTTGAATCAAATACTAAAAAAAATCAACTTAACCCTCCATATAATCTGTAAATAAAATAAGGAGAATTGGAGACTAACCTTTGTAGATGACAACACAACGACACTGGTGTCGATGAGATTCGAAAGGAACACACAGCATCGGAGGAGGTGCATATGACGTCAAAAGAAGAGTAGACTTTGGAGTCAAGAAGCTTCAAAAGGCGACCACTGGCATGCTTCGAGGATGAGATGGATGTGCTTGGAAGAGACTGCAACGACGTGAATGGAAGAAGAAGATGTCGACGTCGTTAACGGAAGAAGAAAATGTCGGCGTTCAGTTCATTCTTTCATTTGTAGAGAAAGAGGGGGGGGGGAGAGAGAGAGAGAGAGAGAGAGAGAGAATTTCAAAAAAAAATAGACCGAATACGATGGAATAAAAGAACCCAATAAATAATTGTTACACTTTGATAGTTTTGCCCTTAAAAGTTTTTTTAAAACAATTTTCATTGACTTGAGTTGACTGATTAGAGTGCCTAGACCGGATTATTTCTGGCTTTGACGCCGTTCGATTATAAAAGTTGATTAGTTATAAATGTCATTGTTGGAGGACCACCAAGCGCCTAGGCGCCGATTAAACGGACTCCTAGGTAGATATTTGCAACGCTGGTTACAGTTGTACAATTGAAATCATCAGATACATCTTTATTTGTTTATGGCTTTATTCTGATGGTATCTTGATTTTAATATTTTTTGTTACAATGGATAATCACACATGTGGGAATAAGTGTAACCAATCAAACATACTATTCTTTCTTAGATGATAACTGAGGATTAGTTGCATATGCATAATTTTTGATAGGAAATGGTTATATTTGCATTCGAGTCATTGTTTGGATTGTGCCTAGAATATTTTTTATGTTTTTTTTACCATATTTCCCAACTGATATTGTGAAACAAGGTTTATAACCGATTGAACTATAAAAATGGATGGAAATAGTTATCCACCTATTTTTATTGGAGGATAATAATTACCCACAACCCCTTATTGGAGGATAATAATAGTCCACTTAAATTTGAACGAAATTCATCGTTTGATTTAGTGATTTTCATGAATATTTTCATCATATTGATGCTTGTGATTGACAATTTGTTTAGAGATGCCACAATAGTGGTTTCCTTTTCATAGATTTCTAGCCGTTACATTAAGTTTAGTTCCATTTAAACTTGGTTGGATAGATTAGTACAAATAAGACTTACAAAATAAATATTAACCTTGCATTAAATTAGCATATAAATATACATGATATAAGAAAAACATTTTACTGCAAAAGAAAGGACTGAATTGTTACCCACGAAGTATTGACTTCACACATGGTACACTTAATTTAGCAAACACATTGATTCATATTGTATAAATTAAATCTAACTAGGAACATACAAAACCATTTGGGACTTCACCGCCACAGACATTAACGAGCAAGCTAAGAGATAATGGTACATTAAGATTGATCCCAAGGACGTTGGCTTTGATTGCAGTGCACAAACAGACGGCAGCCTCAAGGTCGGCAAGTCCTTGGATGAGAGAGCAACATGGCTTCACCGGTGGTGAACCTAACTCAACTTTGACCAATCCCCCAAGAAGATTAGCACAAACCCCCAGTTTCAAGGCGTCTCTAGGGCAGGTTTCCGTATTTGGTTTTGTGTTTGGTACTGTGTTCGTGTTAGTGTTGGGGTTGGGGTTTTGGTTAGTGTTAGGGATGGGGTTGGAGTAGGGATTGGGGTTGGGGTTGCTGCTTGGATTTGGGTTGGGTTTTTGATTTGGATTGAGGTTGGGTTCTGGTATGTCGGACGTCTCACAGCCACTAACCATGACGCAGAATAAAAGGTTGAATGCTATGAGCAGAAAAACGGACACATTACTCTTCGATGCCATGCCAAAATCGGTTATGAAAACTTTGTCAATTATAGTGAAGGAAGAGTGTGATAGAGTAAGGGTACAATGGAACATTATATAGGTCTCTGTGGAGTAATATTTTTTGCTTAAATATATTCCAGTTAGTAATTGAGTCAAATTAGTATGTTATAGTTTTTGCTGCCACCAACCCATGCACATCAAAGCGTACGTTGAAAGTCCTTTTTTTTTTTTTGAACAAAACCAGATGCATTATACTAATTGCAAATAAAAAATATATATGTGCTTCAATGGATTAAACTTTAACAGGGTATATATATTATCTTATATATCTGTTGTTCAAATCTTTTTTAGTCTTATATATATCTTCTAAATATTCAAATTATATGTGCTTTGCATGTAGGTTTATGGAAATACATTTTTGCTTCTGTATAGTTTTCTAAAACTGAATATATTTTATGTTTTATATATAAATGGGTCGGCTACAATGAAAAATAAAGAAAAAGTTAGTATGCAATAATTTTATAAAAGTTACCGATTACAAAGAAGAGGTAAAAACATCAAACCCTTTCAATGTCCTGTAAATGTCTACTAAAGTCACAGACCACATTTACGTTTTTCCATTTTCTAAATGGATGTAAGTCACGCTATCATAGAATAATTAGAAGAGAGGGACTTCGAATCATTCCCATGATTTCAATATTTGTCGAATCATTCCCATTATTTCAATGTTTGTCACATGAAAGATTTTTGGCATCTTAAATATAAATATAGTCAATAAACAATTGCTTTGAAGCAGGCGAGGAATATGTGTATTAACTGACTCAAGATATTAGGATTGAATACCCTTAATTATAAATTTTAATAAAATTGTAAGTAAATTCAATATAAAACTAATTCTAAATAGAAATTATTAGCCACGACAATCTAGAGTTGTTAGATCAGCGGCATATTTCTACGACGGTAATTAAAAGTTAATTATATGAAAATGTTGTTAGTTTAGCGAAATATATAGCAGCCAAACACACTTTAAATGTTTAATAGCATATATTATGAGCATTTTAAAATGACAAATTTTTGTTGGGAATCAACTATTAGTTAATGATTGTTATACATTTTCTATCTTTTGCTGGCAAGAAGGAAAAAGAATTAGTAACAAACCGGTTAGTAAACAAATCATATATATACTCAAAGAAAACTAATTATTTTTATATTTGGTTTTATATGAACCATTTATCGGAACCAATTTACGAAGGATGTCCAAAATAGAGAACCAAAAAATATCCTTGTAACATTTAACATTACCGGAGTGCAACTTATAACCATACATGTTTGAAACTTGTAGAAGTACCACAAAACACCACATACATAGGTATTTTGATTAACGACTAACGAAATACGTCATTTGCATGGTAGACGAATTGCGGGAGATCTGATAGGTTGGTAATGGATTAATGCATGTGGCTAATCCTTCACATAATTTTGAATATTTGACATGAACTAGCATAAGATTTGAGAATAGATAAATTATATTTCTAAAGTTACTAGAAATGATACTAAACTAAATGGCATGTGGTTGTTCTTTGTCAAATAAGAGAAATATATGAAAAACACGTTTAAAATGTATACAAAGTTTAAATATTTTAATAGGTTATCGTGATCCGAAACTAAATATTATTATTATTATTATTATTATTATTATTATTATTATTATTATAATATGTTTTTTTATTTAGAGAGTAAGAATAAGCTAAAAGAAATAAAAAAAAAACATTAGACACATTAAGGTTTTTTCATGAACTATGAAAAAATAGAACACATTCCAACTTTGTTTCTTCTATGACAACATTATCGTTGTTTTTTTTTTAGGATGATTGAATCATGTCACTACATCTTCAAGATATATCGAATAAAATTGTAATGATTCATTAGTGACCCAACCATCAGCTATATAACCTGCCAACCACTCCTTATTTATGACACAATTTTTAAGTTTTTTCATATAATTTTCTAAGTGATACATCCATCTTATACATACCAGGATCTGCAAATATATTCCTAGGTAGATGAAAAACTAAATGAATCACAATGTCAAAATACCCAAGAGAACATATCACTTCTAATTCAAATAAGATTCTAATAAATGTTGCCTTCACTTCCCCCGTATTCTTCATCATCAGTGTTCTCGAGCAAAGTGGTTTAAAAACATACAAAGCTCTATTGTTGGTGCATAATTATCCTTGTCCAAAAACCTTCTAACTCCAATTGGTATCACACGTTGCATAAGAATAAAATTGTGACTAACAACCATATATTTTTAAATATATAATCATGTTAGATGTAAACCTATGAGGTCGTTCCAGCCAAACAATGTTAGTATCAATTTGTCTTGCATTCTTAATCATGTTAGATGTAAACCTATGAGGTCGTTTAACATTTTAATAAATTCACTAGCATAGGATAATAAATCTAATTTTTGAATACGTTACCTCATATGTAAATGTTTATTACATGATTGGTTGTTTATGAATAATTCAACAGTATTTACCTTACCTCCCAAATGTATGTGTGTGTGTGTGTGTGTATATATATATATATATATATATATATATATATATATACACACACACACTCAACGAGCAAAAAGAACAACTGTATATTTCTTAAAATATAATCATGTAATACAACTTTACATCCTAAGTCGGGTAATTATTCAAAAAACAGTATTGAAAATGAAGACAACTTGAAATTAATTTCTTAATCAATTTCGGGCAGGTATTTCGATGCTTTTGATGATTAAAACAAAGATAGTTAATGTAAAAAAAAAAAAAACCTACTTTTATATTATCGAATTGTACTTTAATAAATAACTTGTTAGATTTAGTGTCTTACATTTCTGATTTTTAGTTTTTTCGTATTATATTATATTATTTATTTTAAATATTATTAAAAAAACAGACGTTTGACTAAAAGACTCAACCATACAACGGTTAGACTTAGACGATAGATGCATAATAGGGCAAAATCAATAACACTGAGATTATTTAGCATGTAAGTTAACATATTCACTTAATAGTTAACTCACATAAACAACAGTCCCACAAAGCACAAAGCAAGCAACATTCATGCAGTAACACTCCAACCACTACACAAATCTACCTCTGTACTGACAACTTTTTTTATTACCCTATGCTGACGACAAGTCGTCGGGATAGCTTATAACGACGACAAGTCGTCGGTACAGAGTCGTTGGAATAGCCCCGTCGATATAGGAGGAAAAAGTCATCAGTATAGATGTCGTCTGGATAGCTACCCGCTATACCAATGACATGTCGCTTGCACAAGCTTCGTTGGGATTGATTTTCAAAAAAAATAAAGTTTTATTATTTACTTGAACCGACGATATGTCGTCGGGACAAAGGCAGTATCAATTAGGAATGAAAATTTCACCCGACTCGATGGGAAACCCGGTTGACCTGACCCAATCTTGTACTTATTTTTTCTCCTAGTTATTTTTATGTGTTAATTGCAAGAAACAAACAAATTACTTTGCTATTTCTTTCATTTAAGATGAACAAATACATGTTATAGTGTACTTGTCTTCTTTTTTGTTATTATAGGGAGAAATGATGAAGTTTTTTTAGAAACGTGCATTTTGTGGAATTAATAAGTAACAAGTTCGTTCTTTAGGGAATGCCTGGAATAAGCTTTATTTGTCTTTCAATATTTTTTGTCGTATTGCAGTTGTATGGAATGGACATTTAGTTTTTTTAATTAGTATGTTCATTATTGTTGTATTCAATTCTGAATGTTTTTTTTTTGCTAGTTGAAGTATTTCATTTTTATGACTTGTATTTTTCATTTGTGGTTTGAATTATTATGTTATAATATTTTTAATTAAAAATGGTATTTGAACACATATATTCATGTTTACATCTTTATGTTTTTTTATTTGTTTGTACACATTTGAATATTATTACTTGCATATGTATTGGTTAATTCCCACACATAAAGTTATTTTTCCCATCACATGTTAAAATGGGCACCTCTACATATGTTAATTTCACTACACATCAAAATACGTTTACCCACACATATTTTATGACACTTGTAAACCAACACTTTTTAGGGGACATGCCACATCATTTGACATGACATCGTTGTACTCCACGTCATAGTCGACATCACTAGCCTTGTCATCTAAAATTTAAATTAAATTATAATACTTCTATATACACATAGTAAATAGTTTTAGCCACACATGCATGTGTTGATTTAGCTTAGTCTATACCTAGACATACTCGATATGTTGGTAATGATCTATATCTATAGGCATAAGGCAACATATAGTGACACTTAATTTATGTGTAGTTAATGATGACTACCAACACATAAAAGTCATATAGCTACACATAGTTTGTGCGGGTAAACACCTAAATTTCTTGTAGTGAGGCCACAATTATGATCTATAGAGTATCTCTTTCGTGGCGTCGGTATTAGTGGCGACGAATGGATGATTGTGGAGGTAAATTTCATGTTTAATTATTTTAGAACATTATCATTGACTAGGAATGCCACTATTGATGTCATTGCAAATGGTAATGTACGACATGAGATGCTAGCTGTTGGATTGATCTAGGTATCTTATCTATAGATATGGTCTTTAGTTTGACGATCATGTGGATTGGAATTAATAGCTTTATTGATGACACGTATAGCCATGACATTTAAATATGTTGTTTGACATTTTTGCATGTACGCATCCCTACATTGCATAAATATCATTTTCCTCACTTTTAGATGTAACTTGTTAAGATTTAAGACATAAGTCTGTATAATATATGTGAATACTAATGCATAGATAAAATTCATTTATTATCATAATTAATGCCTTTTTTTTTGTCATTTTGGTATGTTTAAGTTTTAAAAATAGAAACTATTATAAAATTAGGTTTGTTACTTCTAATAGTAACCAATATGTTCCCAATTTTATTTCATATTCACTTGATTATCAATATGATCAAAACGAGTTTTTTGTTTGTCCACATCTATTTTGGTATTTCTTAGACAAAAAGGGTTTTACTACTTTTCTCGCCGAGACTTGTTATCACTTTCATTCTTGTATACTAAGTATAAAAAAGGCTTATTAAGCAATAACTTTTTTGTCATTTTCCTTTATTTTTATCTTTTTCCTTTAATATTCTTCATATTTCAAGTTGCCAAACTTTTGTCCAATACTAGTATAACTCAACCCATATTTGCACAACTACATGTTAATTAACTCTTTATTCAATTTTTTTTTCTAATACACACAATCAAAACCAAGTATATATCAAACAAGCACACCCATACCATCATTTAATTCTATACAAAACCGTATATACAAAGTATATCTCAAACAAGCACACCCATACCATCATTTAATTCTATATTTACAAAAAATGAGTCAACATACAAGTCAATTTTCCATATTATCATAATTTTTTCTTTAACATGATGTATCAACAATTAGTAGGCTCATTTTACCATCTATATTTGTCTTTAAATTCCAGTAAGTAAAAGCTTTATACTCCTTGCATAGACATAAACTTGAACATATTACAATCACATGCTTCTATTACATATTTTCTATATTTGCATTCGCTCTCTCTCTCTCTCTCACACACACACACACACACACACTCTTACTCTCTCTCTCTCTCTCTCACACACACACACACACACTCTCTCTCTCTCTCTCTCTCTCTCTCTCTACCGTATCTTGATCTCTCTATCATTCTTTGTTTTTTTTTTGGTTTTGGTGAACCGAGACAACCCATTGGACGGGTGTATTTTTCTCATTTTGGCCCCCCACATACAACCCATGTGTATTATATTCCATTTCCTTTTCCATTGCTTGCATATTCATAATCTTGAACATATTATGGTCATGCTTCTTTTACATTTATTCTATATTTGCGTCCTCTCTCTCTCTCTCTCTCTCTCTCTCTCTCACATTTTGATTATGACGAATTGAGATAACACATTGGACAGATGTATTTCTTAATTTGACCCCTAAAGAAAAAATGTTTACATCATTTTCCGTTTTCATTTTCTATTACTTTCAATACCTTATTAATTAAAAATAAAAATTATTGAATCGTTTTCAATTTTTTTAACAAATAGATACTCTTATTAAATATGATGAAGATATTTCCAAGCCCATTACTTAGTTATTTTAACTAACATAAGCCAAATTGTAGCCTTCGTAACATTTTCATATTCGTTAGAGTCTTGTGGATATAAATAATATAGTCATTTATCTAAATTTTAGGATGTTACAACCAATGTTTTAAAAAACGTTTGGCGATAGCTAGACGGTGGATTGAGGGTCAAAGGATTAAACGGTTTCACGAGGATTCATCAGAAACCATTAATTATTAAGAAAATGTTCAAAAATTAATAAATCCAACATTAATCAAAATAATATAAGTAAATAAGCATAAAATTTTAATAACAAATTTAAGAAACACAACTTGGTATCATCCAAAATAAACATAAAATGTTAATAATAAATTCAACAAGCACACCAAATCATCATCCAACAAATCTATAATAAGTTTAAGTAGCATAAAAATGAAATATATTTTCTTCTAATCTTCTCTGCATACTTTCATCATTTGAAGCCTCATACTCGTCTTCTTCTAACACTTGCTCCTCACTCCCGAACTCAAAATCTTCATCGGAAAGTTCAATCGCTTCCGGTGTAGTCGCAGCATTAGAAGTCATTGATTAATTGTCAACTGTTATCATAACCTATGTAAAAAATGTCAATTATTATGTTTTTCGGTCTCTATGTTTGATAGTTGGATAGAAAACATAACAAAAAAAAGGACACCATCCATAGGTTTCAAAATAGAAAGGCTATCATGAATTACAAAATATATCAATAACCAATTTGAATCAAATACTAAAAAAATCAACTTAACCCTCCATATAATCACTAAATAAAATAAGGAGAAGTGGAGACTAACCATTTCAGATGACAACCCAAGGACACTGGTGTCGATGATATGCCAAAGGAACACACGGCATCGGAGGAGGTGCATATGACGTCAAAAGAAGAGTAGACTTTGGAGTCGAGAAGCTTCAAAAGGCGACCACTGGCATGCTTCGAGGATGAGATGGATGTGCTTGGAAGGGACTGCAACGACGTGAATGGAAGAAGAAGATGTCGACGTCGTTAAAGGAAGAAGAAAATGTCGGCGTTCAGTGCATTCTTTCATTTGTTCAGAGAGAAAGAGGGGGGGGTGAGATAGAGAGAAAGAATTTCAAAAAACAAATAGACCGAATACGATGGAATAAAGGAACCCAATGAATAATTGTTACACTTTGATAGTTTTGCCCTTAAAAGTTTTTTTTAAATAATTTTCATTGACTTGAGTTGACTGATTAGAGTGCCTAGACCCGATTATCTCTGGCTTTGACCACGTCCGATTATAGAAGCCGATTAGCTATAAATGTCATCGTACGTTGGAGGACCACCAAGCGCCTCGGCACCGATTAAACAACCTCCTAGGTAGATATTTGCAATGCTGGTTACAGCTGTACAATTGAAATCATCAGATACATCTTTATTTGTTTATGGCTTTATTCTGATGGCATCTTGATTTTAATATTTTTGTTATAATAGATAATCACACATGTGGGAATAAGTCTAACCAATCAAACATACTATTCTTTCTTGGATGATAACTGAGGATTAGTTGCATATGCATAATTTTGATAGGAAATGGTTATATTTGCATTCAAGTCATTGTTTGCATTGTGCGTAGAATATTTTTTATGTTTTTTTCACCATATTTCCCAACTGATATTGTGAAACAAGGTTTATAACCGATAGAACTATAAAAATTGGTGGAAATAATTATCCACCTATTTTTATTGGAGGATAATAATTATCCAAAACCCCTTATTGGAGGATAATTAATAATGATCCACTTAAATTTGAACGAAATTCATCATTTGATTTAGTGATTTTCATGAATATTTTCATCATATTGATGCTTGTGATTGACAATTTGCTTAGAGATGCCACAATAGTGGTTTCTTTTTCATAGATTTCTAGCCTTTACATTAAGTTTAGTTTCATTTAAACTTGGTTGGATAGATTAGTACAAATAAGTGTATGATGGATCATTTATCTTCCACTTACAAAATAAATATTAAGCTTGCATTAAAGTAGCATATAAATATACATGATATAAGAAAAACATTTTATTGCAAAAGAAAGGACTGAATTGTTACCCACGAAGTATTGACTTCACACATGGTACACTTAATTTAGCAAACACATTGATTCATATTGTATAAATTAAATCAAACTAGGAACATACAAAACCATTTGGGACTTCACCGCCACAGACATTAACGAGCAAGCTAAGAGATAATGGTACATTAAGATTGATCCCAAGGACGTTGGCTTTGATTGCAGTGCACAAACAGACGGCAGCCTCAAGGTCGGCAAGTCCTTGGATGAGAGAGCAACATGGCTTCACCGGTGGTGAACCTAACTCAACTTTGACCAATCCCCCAAGAAGATTAGCACAAACCCCCAGTTTCAATGCATCTCTAGGGCAGGTTTCTGTATTTGGGTTTGTGTTTGGTACTGTGTTCGGGTTAGAGTTGGGATTGGGGTTGGGGGTGTGGTTCGTGTTAGTGTTGGGGTTGGGGTTTTGGTTAGTGTTAGGGATGGGGTTGGAGTAAGGATTGGGGTTGGGGTTGCTGCTTGGATTTGGGTTGGGTTTTTGATTTGGATTGAGGTTGGGTTCTGGTATGTCGGACGTCTCACAGCCACTAACCATGACGCTGAATAAAAGGTTGAAAGCTATGACCAGAACAATGGACACATTACTCTTCGATGCCATGCCGAAATTGGTTATGAAAACTTTGTCAATCATGGTGAAGGAAGAGTGTGATAGAGTAAGGGTACAATGGAACATTATATAGGTCTCTGTGGAGTAATATTTTTTGTTTAAATATATTCCAGTTAGTAATTGAGTCAAATTAGCATGTTATAGTTTTTGCTGCCACCAATCCATGCACATCAAAGCGTACGTTGAAAGTCCTTTTTTTTTAACAAAACCAGATGCATTATACTAATTGCAAATAAAAAATATATATGTGCTTCAATGGATTAAACTTTAACAGGGTATATATATTATCTTTTATATCTGTTGTTCAAATCTTTTTTAGTCTTATATATATATATATATATATATATATATATATATATATATATATATATATATATATATATATATATATATATATATATCTTCTAAAGATTCAAATTGCGTGGTATATGTGCTTTGCATGTAGGGTTATGGAAATACATTTTTGCTTCTGTATAGTTTTCTAAAACTGAATATATTTTATGTTTTATATATAAATGGGTCGGCTACAATGAAAAATAAAGAAAAAGTAGTATGCAATAATTTTGTAAAAGTTACCGATTACAAAGAAGAGGTGAAAACATCAAACCCTTTCGATGTCCAGTAAATGTCTACTAAAGTCACAGACCACGTTTACGTTTTTCCATTTTCTAAGTGGATGTAAGTCACGCTATCATAGAATAATTAGAAGAGAGGGACTTCGAATCATTCCCATGATTTCAATATTTGTCGAATCATTCCCATGATTTCAATGTTTGTCACATGAAAGATTTTTGGCATCTTAAATATAAGTATAGTCAATAAACAATTGCTTTGAAGCAGGCGAGGAATATGTGTATTAACTGACTCAAGATATTAGGATTGAATACCCTTAATTATAATTTTAATAAAATTGTAAGTAAATTCAATATAAAACTAATTCTAAATAGAAATTATTAGCCACGACAATCTAGAGTTGTTAGATCAGCGGCATATTTCTACGACGGTAATTAAAAGTTAATTATATGAAAATGTTGTTAGTTTAGCGAAATATATAGCATCAAACACACTTTAAATGTTTAATAGCATATATTATGAGCATTTTAAAATGACAGATTTTTGTTGGGAATCAACTATTAGTTAATGATTGTTATACATTTTCTATCTTTTGCTGGCAAGAAGGAAAAAGAATTAGTAACAAACCGGTTAGTAAACAAATCATATATATACTCAAAGAAAACTAATTATTTTTATATTTGGTTTTATATGAACCATTTATACGAACCAATTTACGAAAGATGTCCAAAATAAAGAACCAAAAAATATCCTTGTAACATTTTACATTACCGGAGTGCTACTTATAACCATACATGTTTCAAACTTGTAGAAGTACCACAAAACACCACATACATAGGTATTACCGACGAAATACGTCATTTGCATGGTAGACGAATTGCAGGAGATCTGATGGGTTGGTAATGGATTAATGCATGTGGCTAATCCTTCACATAATTTTGAATATTTGACATGAACTAGCATAAGATTTGAGAATAGATAAATTATATTTCTAAAGTTACTAGAAATGATACTAAACTAAATGGCATGTGGTTGTTCTTTGTCAAATAAGAGAAATATATGAAAAACACGTTTAAAAAGTATACAAAGTTTAAAATATTTTAATAGGTTATCGTGATCCGAAATTGTTTATTATTATTATTATTATTATTATTATTATTATTATTATTATATGTTTTTTTATTTAGAGAGTAAAATAAGCTAAAAGAAATAAAAAAAACATCAAACCCATTAAGGTTTTTTCACGAACTATGAAAAAATAGAACACATTCCAACTTTGTTTCTTCTATGACAACATTCTGGTTGTTTTCTTTAGGATGATTGAATCATGTCACTACATCTTCAAGATATAACGAACAAAATTGTAATGATTCATTAGTGACCCAACCATCAGCTATATAACCTTCCAACCGCTCCTTATGTATGACATAATTTTTAGGTTTTTTCATATAATTTTCTAAGTGATACATCCATCTTATATATACTGGGATATGCAAATATATTCGTAGGCAGACGCAAAACTAAACGAATCACAATGTCAAAATACCCATTAGGACATATCACTTCTAATTCAAATAAGATTCTAATAAATGTTGCCTTCACTTCCCACATATTCTTCATCATCAGTGTTCTCGAGCAAAGTTGTTTAAAAACATACAAAGCTCTATTGTTGGTGCATAAGTATCCTTGTCCAAAAACCTTCTAACTCCAATTGGTATCACATGTTGCATAAGAATAAAATTGTGACTAACAACCTTATATTTTTAAATATATAATCATGTTAGATGTAAACCTATGAGGTCGTTCCAGCCAAACAATGTTAGTATTAATTTGTCTCGCATTCTTAATCATGTTAGATGTAAACCTATGAGGTCGTTTAACATTTTAATAAATTCACTAGCGTAGGATAATAAATCTAATTTTTGAATACGTTAACTCATATGTAAATGTGTATTACACGATTGGTTGTTTATGAATAATTCAACAACATTTCCCTTACCTCCCAAATGTGTGTGTGTGTGTGTGTATATATATATATATATATATATATATACACACACACACTCAACGAGCAAAAAGAAACTGACAACTGTATATTTCTTAAAATAAAATCATGTAATACAACTTTACATCCTAAGTCGGGTAAATTATTCAAAAAACAGTATTGAAAATGAAGACAACTTGAAATTAATTTCGTAATCAATTTCGGTTAGGTATTTCGATGCTTTTGATGATTAAAACAAACATAGTTAATGTAAAAAAAAACTACTTTTATATTATCGAATTATACTTTAATAAATAACTTGTTAGATTTAATGTCTTACATTTCTGATTTTTAGTATTTTCGTATTAGATTATATTATTTATTTTAAATATTATTCAAAAAACAATCGTTTGACTAAAAGACTCAACCATCCAACGGTTAGACTTAGACGATAGTTGCACAATAGGGTCAAATCAATAACACTGAGATTATTTAGCGTGTAAGTTAACGTATTCACTTAATAGTTAACTCACATAAACAAGAGTCCCACAAAGCACAAAACAAGCAACATTCATGCAGTAACACTCCAAGCACTACACGAATCTACCCTGTGCCGACGGCTTTTTTATTACCCTATGCCGACGACAAGTCGTCGGGATAGCTTATACCGACGACAAGTCGTCGGTACAGAGTCGTCGGAATAGCCCCGTCGATATAGGAGGAAAAAGTCATCAGTATAGATGTCGTCTGGATAGCTACCCGCTATACCAATGACATGTCGCTTGCACAAGCTTCGTCGGGATTGATTTTCAAAAAAAATAAAGTTTTATTATTTACTTGAACCGACGATATGTCGTCGGGACAAAGGCAGTATCAATTAGGAATGAAAATTTCACCCGACCCGATGGGAAACCCGGTTGACCTGACCCAATCTTGCACTTATTTTTTCTCCTAGTTATTTTTATGTGTTAATTGCAAGAAACAAACAAATTACTTTGCTATTTCTTTCATTTAAGATGAACAAATACATGTTATAGTGTACTTGTCTTCTTTTTTGTTATTATAGGAAGAAATGATGAAGTTATTTAGAAACGTGCATTTGGTGGAATTAATAAGTAACAAGTTCGTTCTTTAAGGAATGCTTGGAATAAACTTTATTTGTCTTTCATTATTTTTTATGGGATTGCAATCGTATGGAATGGACATTTAGTTTTTTTAGTATGTTCACTATTGTTGTAGTCAATTCTGAATGTTTTTTTTGCTAGTTGAAGTATTTCATTTTTATGACTTGTATTTTTCATTTGTGGTTTGAATTTTTATGTTATAATATTTTTAATTAAAAATGGTATTTGAACACATATATTCATGTTTACATCTTTATGTTTTTATTTGTTTGTACACATTTGAACATTATTACTTGCATATGTATTGGTTAATTCCCACACATAAAGTTATTTTTACCATCACATGTTAAAATGGACACTATACATACGTTATACTTTTACCTACACATATTTTATGACACTTGTAAACCAACACTTTTTAGGAGACATGCCACATCATTTGACATGACATCATTGTACTCCAAGTCATAGTCGACATCACTAGCCATGTCATCTAACATTTAAAACAAATTATAATACTTCTACATACACATAGTAAATAGTTTTAGCCACACATACATGTGTAGATTTAGCTTAGTCTATACCTACACATACTCGATGTGTTGGTAATGATCTATATCTATAGGCATAAGGCAACATATAGTGACACTTAATTTATGTGTAGTCAATGATGACTACTAACACATAAAAGACTTATAGCTACACATAGTCTGTGTGGGTAAACACCCAAATTTCTTGTAGTGAGGCCACAATTATGATCTATAGGGTATCTCTTTCGTGGCGTCGGTATTAGTGGCGACGAATGGATGATTGTGGAGGTAAAATTCATGTTTAATTATTTTAGAACGTTATCATTGACTAGGAATGCCACTATTGATGTCACTGTAAATGGTAGTGTACGACGTGAGATGCCAGATGTTGGATTGATCTAGGTATCTTATCTATAGATATGGTCTTTAGTTTAACGATCGTGTGGATAGGAATTAATAGCTTTATTGATGATACATATAGCCGTGACATTTAAATATGCTGTTTGACATTTTTGTCATGTACGCATCCCTACATTGCATAAGTATCATTTTCCTCACTTTTAGATGTAACTTGTTAAGATTTAAGATATAAGTCTGTATAATATATGTGAATACTAATGCTTAGATATCTAAAATTCATTTATTATCATAATTAATGCCTTTTTTGTCATTTTGGTATGTTTACGTTTTAAAAATAGGAACTATTATCAAATTAGGTTTGTTACTTCTAATAGTAACCAATATGTTCCCAATTTTATTGCATATTCACTTGATTATTAATATGATCAAAACGAGTTTTTTGTTTGACCACATCTATTTTGGTCTTTCTTAGGTGCTGTTTGTTTTTCTATAAAAACTTCTTCAAACCATTTATTGATGCGCAGAGCAGCACACACGCAACACTTTCCCTCTCGCAACAGTTTGTTTTTTGGAAGACTTCAGATTACAAAACCTCTGCGTGTGTGCTGCGTGACGCAGCACTTGACTTGCCTCTTCTAACATCTTCAGCTTTCATTTTTTCTAAGTGTTTTTTTAAGAATTTTTGTATAACTTTTTTTTTTTTAAACTTTGATTTTCTTAAATTTTTATTTATGAATGTGATACAATTTATTTTTATAATTTCCACGATTTTTTTAAACTTGATTTTGAATTTTTTTTACCGTTTTATTAATAATATTTTCAATTTCAGTTACATCTTTTTTAACGTGTGTAATTTTTTACGAATTTTGTAGACAACGTTTGCAATAAGTTCTTAATTTTTTTTATTATTTTCTTTTTTAATGTTTTTTAAAATTAGTTTTTTTTTCTAGAATAAAACTATTAGCTTCTTTTACATTTTTTTAAGTTTTTTTTTAAAAAAAGTTTTATATTTTTGTTTTTTTTACATGTTCTTGTTATTATTATTTCAATGTTTAAGACTAGAATTATTACGTTTCAGTGTTGAGAACTATTTTCAGTTTATTTAAATTTTAGTTTACTGCAGCAGTCTGCAGATGTTAAAAAACAAACATGCTTCTTATTATAGGCTGCAGCCGTTTGTTCCACCTCTTCTGCTACAGAGGATTGCAGAGGTGGTCTGCAGCCTTCATGAATTTCCACTTCAAAAAAACCAGTGTTCTAAAAGGCGCGCCATGGCGTGAGGCGTGGCTTCGCCGTTACGAAAAGTCTGATAACGTTGTTGTTAGGCGTGACGCGTGATATGGCGCGCCATGGCGCGATATGGCATGTTATGGCACGTGTTTTTTCATTTGAGACACAGTTTTTTGCTCTTTGTTATGTCTTTTCAAATCGGAGATATAAGTATTGTGGTTTTTGTTAAATTTTTGTTATTAGTTATTGATCTAACACTTCTAAAAAGTAGTTATATTTAATATAAATATAAATTTATGTGTTAATATAATTTTAAATTAATACAAAATTGCCGCCTTACATCATGCCTTGAAAAACGTCATGGCTCGTCATGGCTTGTTAAGCTTGAGGCTTAGCCTTGCCGCCACGCCACGCCTTTCGCCATTTAGAACATTGGAAAAAACAAACAGCACCTTAGACAAAAGGGGTTTTACTACGATTTTTCTCGCCCAGACTTGTTATCACTTTCATTTTGTTATCACTTTCATTCTTGTATACTAAGTATAAAAAAGGCTTATTAAGCAATAACTTTTTTGTCATTTTCCTTTATTTTTATCTTTTTCTTTTAATATTCCCGATATTTCAAGTTGCCAAACTTTTGTCCAATACTAGTATAATTCAACCCATATTTGCACAACTACATGTTAATTAACTCCTTATTCAATTTTTTTTTTCTAATACACACAATCAAAACCAAGTATAGATCAAACAAGCACACCCATACCATCATTTAATTCTATACAAAACCGTATATACAAAGTATATTTCAATCAAGCACACCCATACCATCATTTAATTCTATATTTACAAAAAATGAGTCAACATACAAGTCAATTTTCCATATTATCATAATTTTTTATTTAGCATGATGTATCAAAAATTAGTAGGGTCATTTTACCATCTATATTTGATCTTTAAATTCCAGTAAGTAAAAGCTTTATACTCCTTGCTTAGACATAAACTTGACCATATTACAATCACATGCTTCTGTGACATATTTTCTATATTATCGTTCTCTCTCTCTGTCTCTCTCTCTCTCTCTCTCTCTCTCTCTCTCTCTCTCTCTCGACCGTATCTTGATCTCTCTATCATTCTCTGTTTTTTTTTGGTTTTCATGAACCGAGACAACCCATTGGACGGGTGTATTTTTCTCATTTTGGCCCTCCACATACAACCCATGTGTATTATTTTCCATTTCCTTTTCCATTGCTTGCATATTCATAATCTTGAACATATTATAGCCATGCTTCTTTTACATTTGTTCTATATTTGCATCCTCTCTCCCTCTCTCTCTCTCTCTCTCTCTCTCTCTCTTATTTTGATTTTACCGAATTGAAAGAACCCATTGGACAAATGTATTATCTTAATTTGACCCCTAAAGAAAAAATGAATACATGATTTTTCATTTTCATTTTCTATTACTTTTAATACCTTATTAATTAAAAATAAAAATTATTGAATTGTTTTCAATTTTTTTTAACAAATAGATACTCTTATTAAATATGATGAAGATATTTCATGGCCCATTACTTAGTTATTTTAACTAACATAAGCCAAATTGTAGCCTTCGTAACATTTTCATATTCGTTAGAGTCTTGTGGATATAAATAATATAGTCATTTATCTAAATTTTAGGATGTTACAACCAATGTTGTAAAAAACGTTTGGCGATTGCTAGACGGTGGACTGAGGGTCAAGGAATTAAACGGCTTGGCGAGGATTAATCAAAGACCATTAATTGTTAAGAAAATATTCAAAAATATTAATCAAAATAATATAAGTAAATAAGCATAAAAGTTTAATAACAAATTTAGGAAACACAACTAGGTATCATCCAAAATAAACATAAAATGTTAATAATAAATTCAACAAGCACACCAAATCATCATCCAACAAATCCATATTAAGTTTAAATAGCATAAAAATGAAATATATTTTCTTCTAATCTTCTCTGCATACTTTCATCATTTAAAGCCTGATACTCGTCTTCTTCTAACACTTGCTCCTCACACCATCCATAGGTTTCAAAATAGAAAGGCTATCATGAATTACAAAATTTATCAATAACCAATTTGAATCAAATACTAAAAAAAATCAACTTAACCCTCCATATAATCAGTAAATAAAATAAGGAGAATTGGAGACTAACCTTTGTAGATGACAACACAACGACACTGGTGTCGATGAGATTCAAAAGGAACACACAGCATCGGAGGAGGTGCATATGACGTCAAAAGAAGAGTAGACTTTGGAGTCAAGAAGCTTCAAAAGGCGACCACTGGCATGCTTCGAGGATGAGATGGATGTGCTTGGAAGAGACTGCAACGACGTGAATGGAAGAAGAAGATGTCGACGTCGTTAACGGAAGAAGAAAATGTCGGCGTTCAGTTCATTCTTTCATTTGTAGAGAAAGAGGGGGGGGGGGGGGAGAGAGAGAGAGAGAGAGAGAGAGAGAGAGAGAGAGAGAGAGAATTTCAAAAAAAAATAGACCGAATACGATGGAATAAAAGAACCCAATAAATAATTGTTACACTTTGATAGTTTTGCCCTTAAAAGTTTTTTTAAAACAATTTTCATTGACTTGAGTTGACTGATTAGAGTGCCTAGACCGGATTATTTCTGGCTTTGACGCCGTTCGATTATAAAAGTTGATTAGTTATAAATGTCATTGTTGGAGGACCACCAAGCGCCTAGGCGCCGATTAAACGGACTCCTAGGTAGATATTTGCAACGCTGGTTACAGTTGTACAATTGAAATCATCAGATACATCTTTATTTGTTTATGGCTTTATTCTGATGGTATCTTGATTTTAATATTTTTTGTTACAATGGATAATCACACATGTGGGAATAAGTGTAACCAATCAAACATACTATTCTTTCTTAGATGATAACTGAGGATTAGTTGCATATGCATAATTTTTGATAGGAAATGGTTATATTTGCATTCAAGTCATTGTTTGGATTGTGCCTAGAATATTTTTTATGTTTTTTTTACCATATTTCCCAACTGATATTGTGAAACAAGGTTTATAACCGATTGAACTATAAAAATGGATGGAAATAGTTATCCACCTATTTTTATTGGAGGATAATAATTACCCACAACCCCTTATTGGAGGATAATAATAGTCCACTTAAATTTGAACGAAATTCATCGTTTGATTTAGTGATTTTCATGAATATTTTCATCATATTGATGCTTGTGATTGACAATTTGTTTAGAGATGCCACAATAGTGGTTTCCTTTTCATAGATTTCTAGCCGTTACATTAAGTTTAGTTCCATTTAAACTTGGTTGGATAGATTAGTACAAATAAGACTTACAAAATAAATATTAACCTTGCATTAAATTAGCATATAAATATACATGATATAAGAAAAACATTTTACTGCAAAAGAAAGGACTGAATTGTTACCCACGAAGTATTGACTTCACACATGGTACACTTAATTTAGCAAACACATTGATTCATATTGTATAAATTAAATCTAACTAGGAACATACAAAACCATTTGGGACTTCACCGCCACAGACATTAACGAGCAAGCTAAGAGATAATGGTACATTAAGATTGATCCCAAGGACGTTGGCTTTGATTGCAGTGCACAAACAGACGGCAGCCTCAAGGTCGGCAAGTCCTTGGATGAGAGAGCAACATGGCTTCACCGGTGGTGAACCTAACTCAACTTTGACCAATCCCCCAAGAAGATTAGCACAAACCCCCAGTTTCAAGGCGTCTCTAGGGCAGGTTTCCGTATTTGGTTTTGTGTTTGGTACTGTGTTCGTGTTAGTGTTGGGGTTGGGGTTTTGGTTAGTGTTAGGGATGGGGTTGGAGTAGGGATTGGGGTTGGGGTTGCTGCTTGGATTTGGGTTGGGTTTTTGATTTGGATTGAGGTTGGGTTCTGGTATGTCGGACGTCTCACAGCCACTAACCATGACGCAGAATAAAAGGTTGAATGCTATGAGCAGAAAAACGGACACATTACTCTTCGATGCCATGCCAAAATCGGTTATGAAAACTTTGTCAATTATAGTGAAGGAAGAGTGTGATAGAGTAAGGGTACAATGGAACATTATATAGGTCTCTGTGGAGTAATATTTTTTGCTTAAATATATTCCAGTTAGTAATTGAGTCAAATTAGTATGTTATAGTTTTTGCTGCCACCAACCCATGCACATCAAAGCGTACGTTGAAAGCCCTTTTTTTTTTTTTGAACAAAACCAGATGCATTATACTAATTGCAAATAAAAAATATATATGTGCTTCAATGGATTAAACTTTAACAGGGTATATATATTATCTTATATATCTGTTGTTCAAATCTTTTTTAGTCTTATATATATCTTCTAAATATTCAAATTATATGTGCTTTGCATGTAGGTTTATGGAAATACATTTTTGCTTCTGTATAGTTTTCTAAAACTGAATATATTTTATGTTTTATATATAAATGGGTCGGCTACAATGAAAAATAAAGAAAAAGTTAGTATGCAATAATTTTATAAAAGTTACCGATTACAAAGAAGAGGTAAAAACATCAAACCCTTTCAATGTCCTGTAAATGTCTACTAAAGTCACAGACCACATTTACGTTTTTCCATTTTCTAAATGGATGTAAGTCACGCTATCATAGAATAATTAGAAGAGAGGGACTTCGAATCATTCCCATGATTTCAATATTTGTCGAATCATTCCCATTATTTCAATGTTTGTCACATGAAAGATTTTTGGCATCTTAAATATAAATATAGTCAATAAACAATTGCTTTGAAGCAGGCGAGGAATATGTGTATTAACTGACTCAAGATATTAGGATTGAATACCCTTAATTATAAATTTTAATAAAATTGTAAGTAAATTCAATATAAAACTAATTCTAAATAGAAATTATTAGCCACGACAATCTAGAGTTGTTAGATCAGCGGCATATTTCTACGACGGTAATTAAAAGTTAATTATATGAAAATGTTGTTAGTTTAGCGAAATATATAGCAGCCAAACACACTTTAAATGTTTAATAGCATATATTATGAGCATTTTAAAATGACAAATTTTTGTTGGGAATCAACTATTAGTTAATGATTGTTATACATTTTCTATCTTTTGCTGGCAAGAAGGAAAAAGAATTAGTAACAAACCGGTTAGTAAACAAATCATATATATACTCAAAGAAAACTAATTATTTTTATATTTGGTTTTATATGAACCATTTATCGGAACCAATTTACGAAGGATGTCCAAAATAGAGAACCAAAAAATATCCTTGTAACATTTAACATTACCGGAGTGCAACTTATAACCATACATGTTTGAAACTTGTAGAAGTACCACAAAACACCACATACATAGGTATTTTGATTAACGACTAACGAAATACGTCATTTGCATGGTAGACGAATTGCGGGAGATCTGATAGGTTGGTAATGGATTAATGCATGTGGCTAATCCTTCACATAATTTTGAATATTTGACATGAACTAGCATAAGATTTGAGAATAGATAAATTATATTTCTAAAGTTACTAGAAATGATACTAAACTAAATGGCATGTGGTTGTTCTTTGTCAAATAAGAGAAATATATGAAAAACACGTTTAAAATGTATACAAAGTTTAAATATTTTAATAGGTTATCGTGATCCGAAACTAAATATTATTATTATTATTATTATTATTACTATTATAATATGTTTTTTTATTTAGAGAGTAAAAATAAGCTAAAAGAAATAAAAAAAACATTAGACACATTAAGGTTTTTTCATGAACTATGAAAAAATAGAACACATTCCAACTTTGTTTCTTCTATGACAACATTATCGTTGTTTTTTTTTTAGGATGATTGAATCATGTCACTACATCTTCAAGATATATCGAATAAAATTGTAATGATTCATTAGTGACCCAACCATCAGCTATATAACCTGCCAACCACTCCTTATTTATGACACAATTTTTAAGTTTTTTCATATAATTTTCTAAGTGATACATCCATCTTATACATACCAGGATCTGCAAATATATTCCTAGGTAGATGAAAAACTAAATGAATCACAATGTCAAAATACCCAAGAGAACATATCACTTCTAATTCAAATAAGATTCTAATAAATGTTGCCTTCACTTCCCCCGTATTCTTCATCATCAGTGTTCTCGAGCAAAGTGGTTTAAAAACATACAAAGCTCTATTGTTGGTGCATAATTATCCTTGTCCAAAAACCTTCTAACTCCAATTGGTATCACACGTTGCATAAGAATAAAATTGTGACTAACAACCATATATTTTTAAATATATAATCATGTTAGATGTAAACCTATGAGGTCGTTCCAGCCAAACAATGTTAGTATCAATTTGTCTTGCATTCTTAATCATGTTAGATGTAAACCTATGAGGTCGTTTAACATTTTAATAAATTCACTAGCATAGGATAATAAATCTAATTTTTGAATACGTTACCTCATATGTAAATGTTTATTACATGATTGGTTGTTTATGAATAATTCAACAGTATTTACCTTACCTCCCAAATGTATGTGTGTGTGTGTGTGTGTATATATATATATATATATATATATATATATATATATATATATATACACACACACACTCAACGAGCAAAAAGAACAACTGTATATTTCTTAAAATATAATCATGTAATACAACTTTACATCCTAAGTCGGGTAATTATTCAAAAAACAGTATTGAAAATGAAGACAACTTGAAATTAATTTCTTAATCAATTTCGGGCAGGTATTTCGATGCTTTTGATGATTAAAACAAAGATAGTTAATGTAAAAAAAAAAAAAAAACCTACTTTTATATTATCGAATTGTACTTTAATAAATAACTTGTTAGATTTAGTGTCTTACATTTCTGATTTTTAGTTTTTTCGTATTATATTATATTATTTATTTTAAATATTATTAAAAAAACAGTCGTTTGACTAAAACACTCAACCATACAACGGTTAGACTTAGACGATAGATGCATAATAGGGCAAAATCAATAACACTGAGATTATTTAGCATGTAAGTTAACATATTCACTTAATAGTTAACTCACATAAACAACAGTCCCACAAAGCACAAAGCAAGCAACATTCATGCAGTAACACTCCAACCACTACACAAATCTACCTCTGTACTGACAACTTTTTTTATTACCCTATGCTGACGACAAGTCGTCGGGATAGCTTATAACGACGACAAGTCGTCGGTACAGAGTCGTTGGAATAGCCCCGTCGATATAGGAGGAAAAAGTCATCAGTATAGATGTCGTCTGGATAGCTACCCGCTATACCAATGACATGTCGCTTGCACAAGCTTCGTCGGGATTGATTTTCAAAAAAAATAAAGTTTTATTATTTACTTGAACCGACGATATGTCGTCGGGACAAAGGCAGTATCAATTAGGAATGAAAATTTCACCCGACCCGATGGGAAACCCGGTTGACCTGACCCAATCTTGCACTTATTTTTTCTCCTAGTTATTTTTATGTGTTAATTGCAAGAAACAAACAAATTACTTTGCTATTTCTTTCATTTAAGATGAACAAATACATTTATAGTGTACTTGTCTTCTTTTTTGTTATTATAGGGAGAAATGATGAAGTTTTTTTAGAAACGTGCATTTTGTGGAATTAATAAGTAACAAGTTCGTTCTTTAGGGAATGCCTGGAATAAGCTTTATTTGTCTTTCAATATTTTTTGTCGGATTGCAGTTGTATGGAATGGACATTTAGTTTTTTTAATTAGTATGTTCATTATTGTTGTATTCAATTCTGAATGTTTTTTTTTGCTAGTTGAAGTATTTCATTTTTATGACTTGTATTTTTCATTTGTGGTTTGAATTATTATGTTATAATATTTTTAATTAAAAATGGTATTTGAACACATATATTCATGTTTACATCTTTATGTTTTTTTATTTGTTTGTACACATTTGAATATTATTACTTGCATATGTATTGGTTAATTCCCACACATAAAGTTATTTTTCCCATCACATGTTAAAATGGGCACCTCTACATATGTTAATTTCACTACACATCAAAATACGTTTACCCACACATATTTTATGACACTTGTAAACCAACACTTTTTAGGGGACATGCCACATCATTTGACATGACATCGTTGTACTCCACGTCATAGTCGACATCACTAGCCTTGTCATCTAAAATTTAAATTAAATTATAATACTTCTATATACACATAGTAAATAGTTTTAGCCACACATGCATGTGTTGATTTAGCTTAGTCTATACCTAGACATACTCGATATGTTGGTAATGATCTATATCTATAGGCATAAGGCAACATATAGTGACACTTAATTTATGTGTAGTTAATGATGACTACCAACACATAAAAGTCATATAGCTACACATAGTTTGTGCGGGTAAACACCTAAATTTCTTGTAGTGAGGCCACAATTATGATCTATAGAGTATCTCTTTCGTGGCGTCGGTATTAGTGGCGACGAATGGATGATTGTGGAGGTAAATTTCATGTTTAATTATTTTAGAACATTATCATTGACTAGGAATGCCACTATTGATGTCATTGCAAATGGTAATGTACGACATGAGATGCTAGCTGTTGGATTGATCTAGGTATCTTATCTATAGATATGGTCTTTAGTTTGACGATCATGTGGATTGGAATTAATAGCTTTATTGATGACACGTATAGCCATGACATTTAAATATGTTGTTTGACATTTTTGCATGTACGCATCCCTACATTGCATAAATATCATTTTCCTCACTTTTAGATGTAACTTGTTAAGATTTAAGACATAAGTCTGTATAATATATGTGAATACTAATGCATAGATAAAATTCATTTATTATCATAATTAATGCCTTTTTTTTTGTCATTTTGGTATGTTTAAGTTTTAAAAATAGAAACTATTATAAAATTAGGTTTGTTACTTCTAATAGTAACCAATATGTTCCCAATTTTATTTCATATTCACTTGATTATCAATATGATCAAAACGAGTTTTTTGTTTGTCCACATCTATTTTGGTATTTCTTAGACAAAAAGGGTTTTACTACTTTTCTCGCCGAGACTTGTTATCACTTTCATTCTTGTATACTAAGTATAAAAAAGGCTTATTAAGCAATAACTTTTTTGTCATTTTCCTTTATTTTTATCTTTTTCCTTTAATATTCTTCATATTTCAAGTTGCCAAACTTTTGTCCAATACTAGTATAACTCAACCCATATTTGCACAACTACATGTTAATTAACTCTTTATTCAATTTTTTTTTCTAATACACACAATCAAAACCAAGTATATATCAAACAAGCACACCCATACCATCATTTAATTCTATACAAAACCGTATATACAAAGTATATCTCAAACAAGCACACCCATACCATCATTTAATTCTATATTTACAAAAAATGAGTCAACATACAAGTCAATTTTCCATATTATCATAATTTTTTCTTTAACATGATGTATCAACAATTAGTAGGCTCATTTTACCATCTATATTTGTCTTTAAATTCCAGTAAGTAAAAGCTTTATACTCCTTGCATAGACATAAACTTGAACATATTACAATCACATGCTTCTATTACATATTTTCTATATTTGCATTCGCTCTCTCTCTCTCTCTCTCACACACACACACACACACACACTCTTACTCTCTCTCTCTCTCTCACACACACACACACACACACTCTCTCTCTCTCTCTCTCTCTACCGTATCTTGATCTCTCTATCATTCTTTGTTTTTTTTTTGGTTTTGGTGAACCGAGACAACCCATTGGACGGGTGTATTTTTCTCATTTTGGCCCCCCACATACAACCCATGTGTATTATATTCCATTTCCTTTTCCATTGCTTGCATATTCATAATCTTGAACATATTATGGTCATGCTTCTTTTACATTTATTCTATATTTGCGTCCTCTCTCTCTCTCTCTCTCTCTCTCTCTCTCTCACATTTTGATTATGACGAATTGAGATAACACATTGGACAGATGTATTTCTTAATTTGACCCCTAAAGAAAAAATGTTTACATCATTTTCCGTTTTCATTTTCTATTACTTTCAATACCTTATTAATTAAAAATAAAAATTATTGAATCGTTTTCAATTTTTTTAACAAATAGATACTCTTATTAAATATGATGAAGATATTTCCAAGCCCATTACTTAGTTATTTTAACTAACATAAGCCAAATTGTAGCCTTCGTAACATTTTCATATTCGTTAGAGTCTTGTGGATATAAATAATATAGTCATTTATCTAAATTTTAGGATGTTACAACCAATGTTTTAAAAAACGTTTGGCGATAGCTAGACGGTGGATTGAGGGTCAAAGGATTAAACGGTTTCACGAGGATTCATCAGAAACCATTAATTATTAAGAAAATGTTCAAAAATTAATAAATCCAACATTAATCAAAATAATATAAGTAAATAAGCATAAAATTTTAATAACAAATTTAAGAAACACAACTTGGTATCATCCAAAATAAACATAAAATGTTAATAATAAATTCAACAAGCACACCAAATCATCATCCAACAAATCCATAATAAGTTTAAGTAGCATAAAAATGAAATATATTTTCTTCTAATCTTCTCTGCATACTTTCATCATTTGAAGCCTCATACTCGTCTTCTTCTAACACTTGCTCCTCACTCCCGAACTCAAAATCTTCATCGGAAAGTTCAATCGCTTCCGGTGTAGTCGCAGCATTAGAAGTCATTGATTAATTGTCAACTGTTATCATAACCTATGTAAAAAATGTCAATTATTATGTTTTTCGGTCTCTATGTTTGATAGTTGGATAGAAAACATAACAAAAAAAAGGACACCATCCATAGGTTTCAAAATAGAAAGGCTATCATGAATTACAAAATATATCAATAACCAATTTGAATCAAATACTAAAAAAATCAACTTAACCCTCCATATAATCACTAAATAAAATAAGGAGAAATGGAGACTAACCATTTCAGATGACAACCCAAGGACACTGGTGTCGATGATATGCCAAAGGAACACACGGCATCGGAGGAGGTGCATATGACGTCAAAAGAAGAGTAGACTTTGGAGTCGAGAAGCTTCAAAAGGCGACCACTGGCATGCTTCGAGGATGAGATGGATGTGCTTGGAAGGGACTGCAACGACGTGAATGGAAGAAGAAGATGTCGACGTCGTTAAAGGAAGAAGAAAATGTCGGCGTTCAGTGTATTCTTTCATTTGTTCAGAGAGAAAGAGGGGGGGGGGGGGTGAGATAGAGAGAAAGAATTTCAAAAAACAAATAGACCGAATACGATGGAATAAAGGAACCCAATGAATAATTGTTACACTTTGATAGTTTTGCCCTTAAAAGTTTTTTTTAAATAATTTTCATTGACTTGAGTTGACTGATTAGAGTGCCTAGACCCGATTATCTCTGGCTTTGACCACGTCCGATTATAGAAGCCGATTAGCTATAAATGTCATCGTACGTTGGAGGACCACCAAGCGCCTCGGCACCGATTAAACAACCTCCTAGGTAGATATTTGCAATGCTGGTTACAGCTGTACAATTGAAATCATCAGATACATCTTTATTTGTTTATGGCTTTATTCTGATGGCATCTTGATTTTAATATTTTTGTTATAATAGATAATCACACATGTGGGAATAAGTCTAACCAATCAAACATACTATTCTTTCTTGGATGATAACTGAGGATTAGTTGCATATGCATAATTTTGATAGGAAATGGTTATATTTGCATTCAAGTCATTGTTTGCATTGTGCGTAGAATATTTTTTATGTTTTTTTCACCATATTTCCCAACTGATATTGTGAAACAAGGTTTATAACCGATAGAACTATAAAAATTGGTGGAAATAATTATCCACCTATTTTTATTGGAGGATAATAATTATCCAAAACCCCTTATTGGAGGATAATTAATAATGATCCACTTAAATTTGAACGAAATTCATCGTTTGATTTAGTGATTTTCATGAATATTTTCATCATATTGATGCTTGTGATTGACAATTTGCTTAGAGATGCCACAATAGTGGTTTCTTTTTCATAGATTTCTAGCCTTTACATTAAGTTTAGTTTCATTTAAACTTGGTTGGATAGATTAGTACAAATAAGTGTATGATGGATCATTTATCTTCCACTTACAAAATAAATATTAAGCTTGCATTAAAGTAGCATATAAATATACATGATATAAGAAAAACATTTTATTGCAAAAGAAAGGACTGAATTGTTACCCACGAAGTATTGACTTCACACATGGTACACTTAATTTAGCAAACACATTGATTCATATTGTATAAATTAAATCAAACTAGGAACATACAAAACCATTTGGGACTTCACCGCCACAGACATTAACGAGCAAGCTAAGAGATAATGGTACATTAAGATTGATCCCAAGGACGTTGGCTTTGATTGCAGTGCACAAACAGACGGCAGCCTCAAGGTCGGCAAGTCCTTGGATGAGAGAGCAACATGGCTTCACCGGTGGTGAACCTAACTCAACTTTGACCAATCCCCCAAGAAGATTAGCACAAACCCCCAGTTTCAATGCATCTCTAGGGCAGGTTTCTGTATTTGGGTTTGTGTTTGGTACTGTGTTCGGGTTAGAGTTGGGATTGGGGTTGGGGGTGTGGTTCGTGTTAGTGTTGGGGTTGGGGTTTTGGTTAGTGTTAGGGATGGGGTTGGAGTAAGGATTGGGGTTGGGGTTGCTGCTTGGATTTGGGTTGGGTTTTTGATTTGGATTGAGGTTGGGTTCTGGTATGTCGGACGTCTCACAGCCACTAACCATGACGCTGAATAAAAGGTTGAAAGCTATGACCAGAACAATGGACACATTACTCTTCGATGCCATGCCGAAATTGGTTATGAAAACTTTGTCAATCATGGTGAAGGAAGAGTGTGATAGAGTAAGGGTACAATGGAACATTATATAGGTCTCTGTGGAGTAATATTTTTTGTTTAAATATATTCCAGTTAGTAATTGAGTCAAATTAGCATGTTATAGTTTTTGCTGCCACCAATCCATGCACATCAAAGCGTACGTTGAAAGTCCTTTTTTTTTAACAAAACCAGATGCATTATACTAATTGCAAATAAAAAATATATATGTGCTTCAATGGATTAAACTTTAACAGGGTATATATATTATCTTTTATATCTGTTGTTCAAATCTTTTTTAGTCTTATATATATATATATATATATATATATATATATATATATATATATATATATATATATATATATATATATATATATATATCTTCTAAAGATTCAAATTGCGTGGTATATGTGCTTTGCATGTAGGGTTATGGAAATACATTTTTGCTTCTGTATAGTTTTCTAAAACTGAATATATTTTATGTTTTATATATAAATGGGTCGGCTACAATGAAAAATAAAGAAAAAGTAGTATGCAATAATTTTGTAAAAGTTACCGATTACAAAGAAGAGGTGAAAACATCAAACCCTTTCGATGTCCAGTAAATGTCTACTAAAGTCACAGACCACGTTTACGTTTTTCCATTTTCTAAGTGGATGTAAGTCACGCTATCATAGAATAATTAGAAGAGAGGGACTTCGAATCATTCCCATGATTTCAATATTTGTCGAATCATTCCCATGATTTCAATGTTTGTCACATGAAAGATTTTTGGCATCTTAAATATAAGTATAGTCAATAAACAATTGCTTTGAAGCAGGCGAGGAATATGTGTATTAACTGACTCAAGATATTAGGATTGAATACCCTTAATTATAATTTTAATAAAATTGTAAGTAAATTCAATATAAAACTAATTCTAAATAGAAATTATTAGCCACGACAATCTAGAGTTGTTAGATCAGCGGCATATTTCTACGACGGTAATTAAAAGTTAATTATATGAAAATGTTGTTAGTTTAGCGAAATATATAGCATCAAACACACTTTAAATGTTTAATAGCATATATTATGAGCATTTTAAAATGACAGATTTTTGTTGGGAATCAACTATTAGTTAATGATTGTTATACATTTTCTATCTTTTGCTGGCAAGAAGGAAAAAGAATTAGTAACAAACCGGTTAGTAAACAAATCATATATATACTCAAAGAAAACTAATTATTTTTATATTTGGTTTTATATGAACCATTTATACGAACCAATTTACGAAAGATGTCCAAAATAAAGAACCAAAAAATATCCTTGTAACATTTTACATTACCGGAGTGCTACTTATAACCATACATGTTTCAAACTTGTAGAAGTACCACAAAACACCACATACATAGGTATTACCGACGAAATACGTCATTTGCATGGTAGACGAATTGCAGGAGATCTGATGGGTTGGTAATGGATTAATGCATGTGGCTAATCCTTCACATAATTTTGAATATTTGACATGAACTAGCATAAGATTTGAGAATAGATAAATTATATTTCTAAAGTTACTAGAAATGATACTAAACTAAATGGCATGTGGTTGTTCTTTGTCAAATAAGAGAAATATATGAAAAACACGTTTAAAAAGTATACAAAGTTTAAAATATTTTAATAGGTTATCGTGATCCGAAATTGTTTATTATTATTATTATTATTATTATTATTATTATTATTATTATATGTTTTTTTATTTAGAGAGTAAAATAAGCTAAAAGAAATAAAAAAAACATCAAACCCATTAAGGTTTTTTCACGAACTATGAAAAAATAGAACACATTCCAACTTTGTTTCTTCTATGACAACATTCTGGTTGTTTTCTTTAGGATGATTGAATCATGTCACTACATCTTCAAGATATAACGAACAAAATTGTAATGATTCATTAGTGACCCAACCATCAGCTATATAACCTTCCAACCGCTCCTTATGTATGACATAATTTTTAGGTTTTTTCATATAATTTTCTAAGTGATACATCCATCTTATATATACTGGGATATGCAAATATATTCGTAGGCAGACGCAAAACTAAACGAATCACAATGTCAAAATACCCATTAGGACATATCACTTCTAATTCAAATAAGATTCTAATAAATGTTGCCTTCACTTCCCACATATTCTTCATCATCAGTGTTCTCGAGCAAAGTTGTTTAAAAACATACAAAGCTCTATTGTTGGTGCATAAGTATCCTTGTCCAAAAACCTTCTAACTCCAATTGGTATCACATGTTGCATAAGAATAAAATTGTGACTAACAACCTTATATTTTTAAATATATAATCATGTTAGATGTAAACCTATGAGGTCGTTCCAGCCAAACAATGTTAGTATTAATTTGTCTCGCATTCTTAATCATGTTAGATGTAAACCTATGAGGTCGTTTAACATTTTAATAAATTCACTAGCGTAGGATAATAAATCTAATTTTTGAATACGTTAACTCATATGTAAATGTGTATTACACGATTGGTTGTTTATGAATAATTCAACAACATTTCCCTTACCTCCCAAATGTGTGTGTGTGTGTGTGTATATATATATATATATATATATATATACACACACACACTCAACGAGCAAAAAGAAACTGACAACTGTATATTTCTTAAAATAAAATCATGTAATACAACTTTACATCCTAAGTCGGGTAAATTATTCAAAAAACAGTATTGAAAATGAAGACAACTTGAAATTAATTTCGTAATCAATTTCGGTTAGGTATTTCGATGCTTTTGATGATTAAAACAAACATAGTTAATGTAAAAAAAAACTACTTTTATATTATCGAATTATACTTTAATAAATAACTTGTTAGATTTAATGTCTTACATTTCTGATTTTTAGTATTTTCGTATTAGATTATATTATTTATTTTAAATATTATTCAAAAAACAATCGTTTGACTAAAAGACTCAACCATCCAACGGTTAGACTTAGACGATAGTTGCACAATAGGGTCAAATCAATAACACTGAGATTATTTAGCGTGTAAGTTAACGTATTCACTTAATAGTTAACTCACATAAACAAGAGTCCCACAAAGCACAAAACAAGCAACATTCATGCAGTAACACTCCAAGCACTACACGAATCTACCCTGTGCCGACGGCTTTTTTATTACCCTATGCCGACGACAAGTCGTCGGGATAGCTTATACCGACGACAAGTCGTCGGTACAGAGTCGTCGGAATAGCCCCGTCGATATAGGAGGAAAAAGTCATCAGTATAGATGTCGTCTGGATAGCTACCCGCTATACCAATGACATGTCGCTTGCACAAGCTTCGTCGGGATTGATTTTCAAAAAAAATAAAGTTTTATTATTTACTTGAACCGACGATATGTCGTCGGGACAAAGGCAGTATCAATTAGGAATGAAAATTTCACCCGACCCGATGGGAAACCCGGTTGACCTGACCCAATCTTGCACTTATTTTTTCTCCTAGTTATTTTTATGTGTTAATTGCAAGAAACAAACAAATTACTTTGCTATTTCTTTCATTTAAGATGAACAAATACATGTTATAGTGTACTTGTCTTCTTTTTTGTTATTATAGGAAGAAATGATGAAGTTATTTAGAAACGTGCATTTGGTGGAATTAATAAGTAACAAGTTCGTTCTTTAAGGAATGCTTGGAATAAACTTTATTTGTCTTTCATTATTTTTTATGGGATTGCAATCGTATGGAATGGACATTTAGTTTTTTTAGTATGTTCACTATTGTTGTAGTCAATTCTGAATGTTTTTTTTGCTAGTTGAAGTATTTCATTTTTATGACTTGTATTTTTCATTTGTGGTTTGAATTTTTATGTTATAATATTTTTAATTAAAAATGGTATTTGAACACATATATTCATGTTTACATCTTTATGTTTTTATTTGTTTGTACACATTTGAACATTATTACTTGCATATGTATTGGTTAATTCCCACACATAAAGTTATTTTTACCATCACATGTTAAAATGGACACTATACATACGTTATACTTTTACCTACACATATTTTATGACACTTGTAAACCAACACTTTTTAGGAGACATGCCACATCATTTGACATGACATCATTGTACTCCAAGTCATAGTCGACATCACTAGCCATGTCATCTAACATTTAAAACAAATTATAATACTTCTACATACACATAGTAAATAGTTTTAGCCACACATACATGTGTAGATTTAGCTTAGTCTATACCTACACATACTCGATGTGTTGGTAATGATCTATATCTATAGGCATAAGGCAACATATAGTGACACTTAATTTATGTGTAGTCAATGATGACTACTAACACATAAAAGACTTATAGCTACACATAGTCTGTGTGGGTAAACACCCAAATTTCTTGTAGTGAGGCCACAATTATGATCTATAGGGTATCTCTTTCGTGGCGTCGGTATTAGTGGCGACGAATGGATGATTGTGGAGGTAAAATTCATGTTTAATTATTTTAGAACGTTATCATTGACTAGGAATGCCACTATTGATGTCACTGTAAATGGTAGTGTACGACGTGAGATGCCAGATGTTGGATTGATCTAGGTATCTTATCTATAGATATGGTCTTTAGTTTAACGATCGTGTGGATAGGAATTAATAGCTTTATTGATGATACATATAGCCGTGACATTTAAATATGCTGTTTGACATTTTTGTCATGTACGCATCCCTACATTGCATAAGTATCATTTTCCTCACTTTTAGATGTAACTTGTTAAGATTTAAGATATAAGTCTGTATAATATATGTGAATACTAATGCTTAGATATCTAAAATTCATTTATTATCATAATTAATGCCTTTTTTGTCATTTTGGTATGTTTACGTTTTAAAAATAGGAACTATTATCAAATTAGGTTTGTTACTTCTAATAGTAACCAATATGTTCCCAATTTTATTGCATATTCACTTGATTATTAATATGATCAAAACGAGTTTTTTGTTTGACCACATCTATTTTGGTCTTTCTTAGGTGCTGTTTGTTTTTCTATAAAAACTTCTTCAAACCATTTATTGATGCGCAGAGCAGCACACACGCAACACTTTCCCTCTCGCAACAGTTTGTTTTTTGGAAGACTTCAGATTACAAAACCTCTGCGTGTGTGCTGCGTGACGCAGCACTTGACTTGCCTCTTCTAACATCTTCAGCTTTCATTTTTTCTAAGTGTTTTTTTAAGAATTTTTGTATAACTTTTTTTTTTTTAAACTTTGATTTTCTTAAATTTTTATTTATGAATGTGATACAATTTATTTTTATAATTTCCACGATTTTTTTAAACTTGATTTTGAATTTTTTTTACCGTTTTATTAATAATATTTTCAATTTCAGTTACATCTTTTTTAACGTGTGTAATTTTTTACGAATTTTGTAGACAACGTTTGCAATAAGTTCTTAATTTTTTTTATTATTTTCTTTTTTAATGTTTTTTAAAATTAGTTTTTTTTTCTAGAATAAAACTATTAGCTTCTTTTACATTTTTTTAAGTTTTTTTTTAAAAAAAGTTTTATATTTTTGTTTTTTTTACATGTTCTTGTTATTATTATTTCAATGTTTAAGACTAGAATTATTACGTTTCAGTGTTGAGAACTATTTTCAGTTTATTTAAATTTTAGTTTACTGCAGCAGTCTGCAGATGTTAAAAAACAAACATGCTTCTTATTATAGGCTGCAGCCGTTTGTTCCACCTCTTCTGCTACAGAGGATTGCAGAGGTGGTCTGCAGCCTTCATGAATTTCCACTTCAAAAAAACCAGTGTTCTAAAAGGCGCGCCATGGCGTGAGGCGTGGCTTCGCCGTTACGAAAAGTCTGATAACGTTGTTGTTAGGCGTGACGCGTGATATGGCGCGCCATGGCGCGATATGGCATGTTATGGCACGTGTTTTTTCATTTGAGACACAGTTTTTTGCTCTTTGTTATGTCTTTTCAAATCGGAGATATAAGTATTGTGGTTTTTGTTAAATTTTTGTTATTAGTTATTGATCTAACACTTCTAAAAAGTAGTTATATTTAATATAAATATAAATTTATGTGTTAATATAATTTTAAATTAATACAAAATTGCCGCCTTACATCATGCCTTGAAAAACGTCATGGCTCGTCATGGCTTGTTAAGCTTGAGGCTTAGCCTTGCCGCCACGCCACGCCTTTCGCCATTTAGAACATTGGAAAAAACAAACAGCACCTTAGACAAAAGGGGTTTTACTACGATTTTTCTCGCCCAGACTTGTTATCACTTTCATTTTGTTATCACTTTCATTCTTGTATACTAAGTATAAAAAAGGCTTATTAAGCAATAACTTTTTTGTCATTTTCCTTTATTTTTATCTTTTTCTTTTAATATTCCCGATATTTCAAGTTGCCAAACTTTTGTCCAATACTAGTATAATTCAACCCATATTTGCACAACTACATGTTAATTAACTCCTTATTCAATTTTTTTTTTCTAATACACACAATCAAAACCAAGTATAGATCAAACAAGCACACCCATACCATCATTTAATTCTATACAAAACCGTATATACAAAGTATATTTCAATCAAGCACACCCATACCATCATTTAATTCTATATTTACAAAAAATGAGTCAACATACAAGTCAATTTTCCATATTATCATAATTTTTTATTTAGCATGATGTATCAAAAATTAGTAGGGTCATTTTACCATCTATATTTGATCTTTAAATTCCAGTAAGTAAAAGCTTTATACTCCTTGCTTAGACATAAACTTGACCATATTACAATCACATGCTTCTGTGACATATTTTCTATATTATCGTTCTCTCTCTCTGTCTCTCTCTCTCTCTCTCTCTCTCTCTCTCTCTCTCTCTCTCGACCGTATCTTGATCTCTCTATCATTCTCTGTTTTTTTTTGGTTTTCATGAACCGAGACAACCCATTGGACGGGTGTATTTTTCTCATTTTGGCCCTCCACATACAACCCATGTGTATTATTTTCCATTTCCTTTTCCATTGCTTGCATATTCATAATCTTGAACATATTATAGCCATGCTTCTTTTACATTTGTTCTATATTTGCATCCTCTCTCCCTCTCTCTCTCTCTCTCTCTCTCTCTCTCTTATTTTGATTTTACCGAATTGAAAGAACCCATTGGACAAATGTATTATCTTAATTTGACCCCTAAAGAAAAAATGAATACATGATTTTTCATTTTCATTTTCTATTACTTTTAATACCTTATTAATTAAAAATAAAAATTATTGAATTGTTTTCAATTTTTTTTAACAAATAGATACTCTTATTAAATATGATGAAGATATTTCATGGCCCATTACTTAGTTATTTTAACTAACATAAGCCAAATTGTAGCCTTCGTAACATTTTCATATTCGTTAGAGTCTTGTGGATATAAATAATATAGTCATTTATCTAAATTTTAGGATGTTACAACCAATGTTGTAAAAAACGTTTGGCGATTGCTAGACGGTGGACTGAGGGTCAAGGAATTAAACGGCTTGGCGAGGATTAATCAAAGACCATTAATTGTTAAGAAAATATTCAAAAATATTAATCAAAATAATATAAGTAAATAAGCATAAAAGTTTAATAACAAATTTAGGAAACACAACTAGGTATCATCCAAAATAAACATAAAATGTTAATAATAAATTCAACAAGCACACCAAATCATCATCCAACAAATCCATATTAAGTTTAAATAGCATAAAAATGAAATATATTTTCTTCTAATCTTCTCTGCATACTTTCATCATTTAAAGCCTGATACTCGTCTTCTTCTAACACTTGCTCCTCACACCATCCATAGGTTTCAAAATAGAAAGGCTATCATGAATTACAAAATTTATCAATAACCAATTTGAATCAAATACTAAAAAAAATCAACTTAACCCTCCATATAATCAGTAAATAAAATAAGGAGAATTGGAGACTAACCTTTGTAGATGACAACACAACGACACTGGTGTCGATGAGATTCAAAAGGAACACACAGCATCGGAGGAGGTGCATATGACGTCAAAAGAAGAGTAGACTTTGGAGTCAAGAAGCTTCAAAAGGCGACCACTGGCATGCTTCGAGGATGAGATGGATGTGCTTGGAAGAGACTGCAACGACGTGAATGGAAGAAGAAGATGTCGACGTCGTTAACGGAAGAAGAAAATGTCGGCGTTCAGTTCATTCTTTCATTTGTAGAGAAAGAGGGGGGGGGGGGGGAGAGAGAGAGAGAGAGAGAGAGAGAGAGAGAGAGAGAGAGAGAATTTCAAAAAAAAATAGACCGAATACGATGGAATAAAAGAACCCAATAAATAATTGTTACACTTTGATAGTTTTGCCCTTAAAAGTTTTTTTAAAACAATTTTCATTGACTTGAGTTGACTGATTAGAGTGCCTAGACCGGATTATTTCTGGCTTTGACGCCGTTCGATTATAAAAGTTGATTAGTTATAAATGTCATTGTTGGAGGACCACCAAGCGCCTAGGCGCCGATTAAACGGACTCCTAGGTAGATATTTGCAACGCTGGTTACAGTTGTACAATTGAAATCATCAGATACATCTTTATTTGTTTATGGCTTTATTCTGATGGTATCTTGATTTTAATATTTTTTGTTACAATGGATAATCACACATGTGGGAATAAGTGTAACCAATCAAACATACTATTCTTTCTTAGATGATAACTGAGGATTAGTTGCATATGCATAATTTTTGATAGGAAATGGTTATATTTGCATTCAAGTCATTGTTTGGATTGTGCCTAGAATATTTTTTATGTTTTTTTTACCATATTTCCCAACTGATATTGTGAAACAAGGTTTATAACCGATTGAACTATAAAAATGGATGGAAATAGTTATCCACCTATTTTTATTGGAGGATAATAATTACCCACAACCCCTTATTGGAGGATAATAATAGTCCACTTAAATTTGAACGAAATTCATCGTTTGATTTAGTGATTTTCATGAATATTTTCATCATATTGATGCTTGTGATTGACAATTTGTTTAGAGATGCCACAATAGTGGTTTCCTTTTCATAGATTTCTAGCCGTTACATTAAGTTTAGTTCCATTTAAACTTGGTTGGATAGATTAGTACAAATAAGACTTACAAAATAAATATTAACCTTGCATTAAATTAGCATATAAATATACATGATATAAGAAAAACATTTTACTGCAAAAGAAAGGACTGAATTGTTACCCACGAAGTATTGACTTCACACATGGTACACTTAATTTAGCAAACACATTGATTCATATTGTATAAATTAAATCTAACTAGGAACATACAAAACCATTTGGGACTTCACCGCCACAGACATTAACGAGCAAGCTAAGAGATAATGGTACATTAAGATTGATCCCAAGGACGTTGGCTTTGATTGCAGTGCACAAACAGACGGCAGCCTCAAGGTCGGCAAGTCCTTGGATGAGAGAGCAACATGGCTTCACCGGTGGTGAACCTAACTCAACTTTGACCAATCCCCCAAGAAGATTAGCACAAACCCCCAGTTTCAAGGCGTCTCTAGGGCAGGTTTCCGTATTTGGTTTTGTGTTTGGTACTGTGTTCGTGTTAGTGTTGGGGTTGGGGTTTTGGTTAGTGTTAGGGATGGGGTTGGAGTAGGGATTGGGGTTGGGGTTGCTGCTTGGATTTGGGTTGGGTTTTTGATTTGGATTGAGGTTGGGTTCTGGTATGTCGGACGTCTCACAGCCACTAACCATGACGCAGAATAAAAGGTTGAATGCTATGAGCAGAAAAACGGACACATTACTCTTCGATGCCATGCCAAAATCGGTTATGAAAACTTTGTCAATTATAGTGAAGGAAGAGTGTGATAGAGTAAGGGTACAATGGAACATTATATAGGTCTCTGTGGAGTAATATTTTTTGCTTAAATATATTCCAGTTAGTAATTGAGTCAAATTAGTATGTTATAGTTTTTGCTGCCACCAACCCATGCACATCAAAGCGTACGTTGAAAGCCCTTTTTTTTTTTTTGAACAAAACCAGATGCATTATACTAATTGCAAATAAAAAATATATATGTGCTTCAATGGATTAAACTTTAACAGGGTATATATATTATCTTATATATCTGTTGTTCAAATCTTTTTTAGTCTTATATATATCTTCTAAATATTCAAATTATATGTGCTTTGCATGTAGGTTTATGGAAATACATTTTTGCTTCTGTATAGTTTTCTAAAACTGAATATATTTTATGTTTTATATATAAATGGGTCGGCTACAATGAAAAATAAAGAAAAAGTTAGTATGCAATAATTTTATAA